>NW_027362655.1:4042500-4378881 GCF_042186555.1 Aquarana catesbeiana
TAATCGGATGAGGATATCAGGAGGTAATATGAAGGTCAGTATATATTTAAGCACTATGGTCATAGTGTTCACTATGATTCTTGCAAATTGGGAGTCTTGTAAAATTTGACCTCCTGGATCACAAATTCCATTCAATATGTTGGGTGTGAGATGAGGAGGAGATCCAGGAATCAGGATAAAGGTCAGGACAAGCAACAGACGAGCGCATCCAAGAGATGAAGCCGGGGTCACTACACAGAAAATCAATCCAAGGAAACAACAGGCAGGACGAGGAATAGCAAGAAGGAGCTCAGAGACAAATGAGAATATTGCTCAGCCAATGGGAGATTATCTCAGCATGACTTAAAGTGGTTCTAAAGGCTCAAGGTTTCTTACCTTTATGCATTCTATAGATGAAGATAAATAACCTTCTGTGTGCAGCAGCCCCCCCCCCCTTATACTCACCAGAGACAGCTATGTTTTCAGCAATGTGCAGAAAATCCTTGACTCTCCCTCCTCATTTGCTGAGATAGCAGCGGGAGTCATTCAGCCAATGAGGAGAGAGGAGGGGTGGGGCTGAGCTGCAGCATTGTGTGTGAATGGACACAAAGAGCAGCAGCTTGGGAGTGAGCCTGCTCGGGTGCCCTCTTACATCCACCTGATAGAATCTAGTGAATGTATGGACTGAAGACCAAGTTGCAGCCTTGCAGATCTGAGCCATGGAGGCCCGGTGACGCACTGCCCAGGAAGCACTAACTGCTCTAGTTGAGTGCGCTTTAACCTGAAAGGGAGGAATCTTCTTCTTTACACCATAAGCCTGAACAATAACCTGTCGAATCCATCTAGAGATAGTGGATTTCAACGCTTGCTGGCCCTTTTTGGGGCCTTCTGGCAGAATAAATAGACAATCAGTCTTTCATATCTGAGCCGTTGCCTGCAGATAGATTCTGACTGCTCTTACAACATCTAAAGAGTCTAACAACTTCTCTTCCACGGACTGCTGATCTGGAAAAAAGGATGGTAGGACCACATCTTGATTCAGATGGAATCCTGAAACCACTTTAGGCAGAAAAGTCGGGTGAGGACGCAACGCCACCCTGTCTTTGTGAATAATTAAATATGGCTCTTTACAAGAAAGAGCTGCTAACTCCGATACCCTTCTAGCCAAGGATATGGCTACCAGAAAAAAACAATTTCTTTGTCAAAAAGCACTAAAGAAGCATGGTGCATAGTTACATAGTTACATGGTTAGTAAGGTTGAATAAAGACACCAGTCCATCCAGTTCAACCTGAGTGAGTGTGGGTGCGTGTCTACAATTATCCTATCCTTGTACATTGTGTCTCATTAAGATGCTCATCTAAGGTACTCATATAGCGCCATCAATTTACGCAGCGCTCCACACACACATTGGTCCCTACCCTCAAGCCCACAATCCAAGGTCCCCAACTCACATACTAGGGCCAATTAGTGGACAGAAGCCAATTAAGTGCAATGGTTCAAAAGGTTGTTCCTGTAAAACAGACAAAACCAAATTCAAATCCCATGGGCACACAGGAGGCTTAACCAAGCGTAGTGCCCCCTGAACAAAGGCCCGGACTAGGGAATGAGAGGCAAGCGGTTTTTGAAAGAATATCGACAAGGCCGAAATCTGTCCCTTGATAGTGCTCAAGGCCAGCTTCATTTCTAAACCTAATTGAAGAAAGGCAAGAATTCTGCAAATGGCATACTTTCTAGGATGCCACCCCCTGGATTCACACCAGGAAACATATGCCTTCCAGATTCTGTAGAAGATGAGCCTGGAGTCCGGCTTCCTAGCATTAACCAGAGTTGACAGGACTGGCCCCGAGAGCCCACGGCTTTTCAGAATGTGGGTCTCAACAGCCAAACTGTCAAATTCAGACTTCATAAGGCAGGATGGAATATTGGACCCTGTGAGAGTAGATCTGGGTGCAGCGGAAGAAACCAAGGCCTTCCTTCTGCCATCTTTACGATCTCCGCAAACCTGGGCCAAGCCGGGGCCACAGAATTACTGGCTTCCCTTCCCTTTTGACCCTCTGAAGGAATCGAGGGAGAAGCGGAAGTGGAGGGAACGCATAGATCAGAGAATACTGATCCCATGGAATCGTTAGGGCATCTGACCCTTGTGCTAGCGGATCCTTTATTCTTGACACAAAGTTGTCCAATTTTTTGTTGAACCTGGAAGCCAACAGGTCTACATCTGGGGTACCCCATTTTCGACATATGGCCTGAAATATGTTGGGGTGTAGAGACCACTCTCCTGGACACAGCTGCTGGCGGCTTAGGAAATCCGCCTGCAAATTTTCTACCCCTGGAATGAAAACCGCAGACAGGCAAGGAACATGCCTCTCTGCCCAAGAAAAAATCTGATTCACCTTTTTGGGCATCCAGACTCCTGGTGCCCCCTTGGTGATTGATATAGGCCACTGTCGTAGCATTGTCGGACTGTATCCGGACAGGACAACCCTGCAACCTGTAAGTCCAGACCCTGAGGGCTAGATTAATTGCCCAAATCTCCAGAATGTTGATGGGCAAGAGCCTTTCGGCTCTGGACCATCTTCCCTGGGTGGAAGCTTCTTCCAGAACCGACCCCAGCCTATTAGGCTGGCATCTGTGGTTACGACTTTCCAAGTAACTGGACCAAAGGATTTTCCTTTCAGTAGATTCTTGGTCAGCAACCACCAATTGAGGCTCTGGCGTACCCATGGTGATAGGCACATTGGAAGATCCAAGGCTTGAACTCTTTTGTTCAAGGCAGAAAGGATGCTGCTCTGTAATAGGCTTGAGTGAAACTGGGAGTAAGGAACAGCCTCGAAAAAGGCCACCATTTTCCCTAATAGTCTCATACATAGTTGAATGGAGGGATTTTTTCTTGCTAAGACTACCCGGACCAAATCCTTTATGGCTTTGGCTTTTTGACCCGGGTAAAAATACCCTGCTTTGGACTGTGTCTATGACTATGCCCAAATACTCCACTGTTATGCCCCGAGCCCTCAGATTTGCCAGGGGCAGGGCTAGGATCTTCGTGAACACTTGAGGTGTGGTAGCAAGACCGAAAAGGTAGGGCCGCGAATTGGAAGTGGCGCTGATCCTCCGCAAACCTTAGAAATCTTTGATAAAAGGGTTGAGGGGCGGGACTTTGAGTGAAGCTCACGGATGCAGTGAAGAAATTAATTAGAAAATGGTTTATTAATTGAGTAACTTCCTAGAACATAGGAAGTGTGGCCCCAGGAGGGGGAACCTGCTGGAGAAAAAGAGCATGTGACTGTGGTTCACTGAAGTAAAGGAAAAGTTGGGGGAATGTAAAGTGATAGAGGGTGAGAGATGATGAAAGACGGAGTGAAGAGACAGAGTGAAGTGGAAAAAGGAGAAAAAGAAAAAGGGAAAGGAGAAGGGGGAGAGAAAAGGGGAAAACAGAAAAGGTGTTGAGGATTGATAGAGTGAAAATGTGGTTACCTGCTACATGATTAGGTTGGACAATGTATTTATATGTGATATTTATCTGGAAGTATTGATATACAATATGTAACGAACTGTATACCCCCAACCTATGTTCTAGGAAGTGACTCAATTAATAAACCATTTTCTAATTCATTTCTTCACTGCATCCGTGAGCTTCACTCAAAATCCCGCCCCTCAACCCTTTTATTATACTTACATGGGATGGAGGATGGGATCTGTACGGCCCCCCTTCCTCATACAAAGTCCCACCTTTTTCATTTTCTCATTTTTTGCTTAGAAATCTTTGGTGAGCGGGAAATATTGGCACATGCAAATATGCATCTTTGATGTCTGTTGATGCCAGGAATTCTCCCCCCTGAAGGATGGAAACTATTGAGCGGATTGACTCCATGCAGAAAGAAACTGATTCAGGTGTTTTAGATCTAGAATAGGTCTGACATCCCCATTTGGTTTTGGAACCGTAAAGAGGTTTGAGTAGAACCCTGAGCCTTGCTCTTCTGGGGTCACTTCTATAAGTACCCCTTGGGATAATAGACGTTCTAAGGCCAGAAACAAGGACCTCCCCATTTCTGGATCTTTGGAGACTCTTAACCTTAGGAAACGAGATGGCGGAAGCTCCCGGAATTCCAGCTTGTAGCCTAGAGACATCGTGGAGGCTACTAATTTGTCTTGAATCTCTTCCCCCCAGGCGCTTGCAAGCTGCAGCAGCCTTCCCCCCACTCAGCCGAGCGGGGGCGCCTCTTCATAGGGAGGCTTTGGGGTTCTGTTTCACAGATCTTGGACCCCAAGATTTCTTTTGCCCTTGGGCTGGGCCTTTCCCCCTAGTATTGGACTGGGGAGGCCGTCGCCACTGCCTGGAGGCACATTTACTCTTCTTTTTAACTGGTAACAACGTGGTCTTACCCACGGTAATCTTCTGGATATATTTGTCCAGATCATCCCCAAACAGGCGTTCCCCATGAAAAAACGGGAACCCAGTCAAATATTTTTTTGCATAAAGCCTCAGTTGCCCAATGCTTGAGCCAAAGGGACCTGCGCATGTGTACCAGCAGGAGAGTAAGGCGGGATGCTTGCTGAACAGAATCTATAATGGAATAAACCGCAAAACACAAGGCCTTAGGAAGGTCTGCATAAACCTTGCTCTCCTCAGTGGAAAGGAGGTTAAGCACCTGCTTCATTTGTTCCTTGAGGAACTGGCACATGCCGATTGCTGCGGCCACAGGCTGGACCACAGCGCCAGCCATAGAAAAGAAGGCTTTAAATAAAGTTTCCAGCTACTTATCAGTTGGATCTTTGAACCCCTGAGCATTGTCCGCAGGAGAGGTCAGGCTTTTATTCACACAAGAAATAGCCGCATCTATTGCTGGTACCCCCATTTTTTAGTGAACTTTTCCTCCACCAGATAAAGCATAGAAAACCTCTTAGGAGAAGAAAATAGTTTATCTGGGTGACCCCAGTCCTCATATAACAATTTCTCCAGCAAGGGATGAATTGGGAAGGTATACGCAGCCTGTGGGGATTTTCGGGATCCCAAGGAGGAAAGAGAAGATATGGCAGCCTCAGCAGAGGGCAATCTGTATGTGGTACGCACCAACTCTGTTTAATATTGCACCTGTACTTTGAGGGCCTGGGAGGTAGAAGAGAGCTTCTCCTCTTTCCCTGAATCATCCGACTGCTCCTGATCCCCATCTCAGATAGGGATATTTCATCATTATCAGAATGCTCATCCGATAGGGAGCCCAGAGCAGAGGGAGGGGATCTACCCCCTTTTCTGCTACACTTTAATGAAGCTGTCATAAAAGTAGTAATCCTTCCTTCTAAACCATCCAATGCAGCCTTCATAGTGTCTTCAGTGACATATACAGGGACTGTAACATTGGGAGAGGCTGCAAAGCCTGACAGGGGCACAGACACATCCTGTGAGGCTGCCTCCAGTCTTTCAGGGGGGATGGTATCCTGCAGGCATGTTCAGAACCCCTAGATCTAGATGGTGATTTCTTACTGCCTCTTTTACCTCCTGAAGCCCTCTTACAGGGAGACATAGTCCTAAGCTGCAAAGAAGAGGTACTAGTAAAAATGCAATCACTGTTGTGCCTTATGCCGTGTACACACGGTCGGAATTTCGGCCCGCAAAAAAACGATGAGTTTTTCGTCGCAAAATGCGACCATGTGTACGCTCCATTGGTCTTTTGCTGGCGGAATTCCAGCCAGCAAAAGATTGAGAGCATGCTCTCAATTTTTTGATCTGGAAAAGTTTCTATCCAAAAATGCGATCGTCTGTGGCAATTCCGACGCGCAAAATCCCTACGCATGCTCGGAAACAATTCGACGAATGCTCAGAAGCATTGAACATCATTTTCTCGGCTCATCGTAGTGTTGTACGTCACCGCGTTCTTGACAGTCGTAATTTCAGCGAACTTTTGCGTGACCGTGTGTATGCAAGGCAAATTTGAGCGGAATCCCGGCGGAAAAGCCTTCATATCTCTTTCCGACGAGAAAACCGATCATGTGTACGCGGCATAAGGCTTACAGTATTAATATTAGCTCAGTCTGCACAACCTGAGGCCGAGTAGGTGTCTTAGGTATGCCTGGATCCGAATCTACTGAGATGCTTACTGCCCATAGCTCTGTGTCCCACCGCTTACAGGAGCTCCGGTGTACTGGGCTTTAAACATAGCCACTTTGTGCCTGCGCACTGGTGCGCCGTGCAGGTCGCCGTAACCACGCCCCCCCTCCTTCCCCGCTGAAACCATCGTAAAAGCGTGCACCCTGCGCGCGCAGGATCGCCATGGTGGCGGCCGGGGGCAAGGGGGGAGAAAGGAGACCACCTGAGGACTGCGTAGGACCCCCGGACTGCGTGGGATCCCCCTTTCAGATTATGTGGCAGAGCCTGCAGTGGAGGAGGTGAGCGGCTTCTCAGACCAGCTTCACTGAGCATGTATCCTGGATGGCATGTAAGTATACACCAGGCATGTCTCTTACTCCCTCTAGTGGCGGAGACCAGGTAACACATGCAAACTACTCAAAAGAAGATATTCCATAATGTGAATACTTTAGGATTGTCTTCACTTACCTTATCTCTGCCGCAGGAACTGCTGAAAACAGACAGATCCAACCTTCACCCATCATGGCGGGTAGCGTTGTGCCAACCTTCAGGGTTCTGGGTTCCTACTCACAGGATCCTCTTCCCTGGACCTGTAGAAGACTCTGCCAGAAAAACTTTTCACGCAACTTAATTTTGCGCACCAAAGTGCTGGATCCCAGAGCCCAGTCCTCAAAGAGAGACATTACAGGCAAAACCTCGTTTCTTCTTTCATGAGGCCCGGGTATCATCCATCTTAGGCGTATTTATTGGCCCGAGGCATGGATCCGGTTTTATAGCTCCTAGGCCCCTGCAGAGACCATCAAGCAGAGCTTTCTTCTTAGCACATCTTTAGCGTGACCAACCACCTTAGACACTGGCAAAACAACTGAGGTACTCTCCATATGGGAGGGGTTATATAGGGCAGGAACTCACCTTGTAATTAGGGTTGCCAGTGTCCAATCACCTGATGGTGACTATCTAACCCACTAAGTAATTATCAAAGGCTCTGTGTCCTGTGATGTATGAACAAGAAATAAGCCTTTAATATCACTTTAAATAATGAAGGAGATGAGGGGGAGTGGAGGAAGTCACTTATGGTGACCATAGATACATGGAAATTCAGCTGGTTCAGCAGGGATCGGTCACATTTCCATCCATGTGTGGTCACTGCCGGATAAAAGTCACTCGATCAGCGGCTGCAGCCAATAGCTTCATCACTGATCTGTGTATTCTGAGAGCGGAGGAACGCCCCATTGTCAGAATAAGTCCAGAACAGGATAAAGATCCAGGCAGACAGGGCTAAGCCCAGAACAGGGCAGAGATCCAGGCAGGCAGGACTAAGCCCAGAACAGGGCAGAGATCCAGGCAGGCAGAGCTAAGTCCAGAACAGGGCAGAGATCCAGGCAGGCAGAGCTAAGTCCAGAACAGGGCAGAGATCCAGGCAGACAGGGCTAAGTCCAGAACAGGATAAAGATCCAGGCAGACAGGGCTAAGTCCAGAACAGGATAAAGATCCAGGCAGACAGGGCTAAGTCCAGAACAGGATAAAGATCCAGGCAGACAGGGCTAAGTCCAGAACAGGATAAAGATCCAGGCAGACAGGGCTAAGCCCAGAACACGGCAGAGATCCAGGCAGGCAGGGCTAAGTCCAGAACAGGGCAGAGATCCAGGCAGACAGGGCTAAGCCCAGAACAGGGCAGAGATCCAGGCAGGCAGAGCTAAGTCCAGAACAGGGCAGAGATCCAGGCAGGCAGGGCTAAGTCCAGAACAGGATAAAGATCCAGGCAGACAGGGCTAAGCCCAGAACAGGGCAGAGATCCAGGCAGGCAGGGCTAAGCCCAGAACAGGGCAGAGATCCAGGCAGGCAGAGCTAAGTCCAGAACAGGGCAGAGATCCAGGCAGACAGGGCTAAGTCCAGAACAGGATAAAGATCCAGGCAGACAGGGCTAAGCCCAGAACAGGGCAGAGATCCAGGCAGGCAGGACTAAGCCCAGAACAGGGCAGAGATCCAGGCAGGCAGAGCTAAGTCCAGAACAGGGCAGAGATCCAGGCAGACAGGGCTAAGCCCAGAACAGGGCAGAGATACAGGCAGACAGGGCTAAGTCCAGAACAGGATAAAGATCCAGGCAGACAGGGCTAAGTCCAGAACAGGATAAAGATCCAGGCAGACAGGGCTAAGCCCAGAACAGGGCAGAGATCCAGGCAGGCAGAGCTAAGTCCAGAAGAGGGCAGAGATCCAGGCAGGCAGGACTAAGTCCAGAACAGGGCAGAGATCCAGGCAGACAGGACTAAGTCCAGAACAGGGCAGAGATACAGGCAGGCAGGGCTAATCCCAGAACAGGGCAGAGATCCAGGCAGACAGGACTAAGTCTAGAACAGGGCAGAGATCCAGGCAGGCAGGACTAAGTCTAGAACAGGGCAGAGATCCAGGCAGGCAGGGGCTGGTAGCGGAAGCAGGGTGAAGTCCATGGGCCCTTGGAGGGGGACTGTGGGGTGTGGTCACAGCTCAGAGCCTCACACAGCACAGACAACAGGGAACTATATGTCCCAGCAGTCCCAGGGTGCAGAGAGTAGCACCCAGTCCATACTGACCCATCAGACTCAGCAGTTCTAAGCACCTTCCAGTGAGGTCTGCAGTCATCAGCTCCTCTCTGTGTCCATCATGGAAGGCGACTCTCACCAGACTGACCCCCTTCTGTGTTATCTGTGTTTTGAGACCTCACCTCAGATTCAGGTGGTGCCGAGGTGTCTGGCTCTATCCTCAAGAATGGTACAATCATCTTCTTACTGAGGGAGCCTCATGTCCTCCCCCTGTGGGGACCCCGGAGCTCATTGCATCCGGATTAGAGATTGTCAACTTTATAAAACTAAATACAAATATCTAATATTTCTGACCTTCACCACAAGGGGGTTACTGGGTGTAAATAGAAAATAAAATCTTATTACCTCCTCTGCTGCCACTTCCAGTAATGTTTTCTTTCTACTTCCTCCTGAATCACCTCTCACCCAGAACTTCCTGTCTGTACCTGACATCACTTCCTGTCTGTCTTCCATAGAGACTTCCTGTCTGGGTAGAGGTGAGATCACCACCTTGTGGAGTTCAGAGGAACTGCAGCCCTAAGAAACATCTCGTAGTGTGAACACGGCCTTGTGCTGTGTGTGTATGTACTGTATATCCTTATAGATGGGGTCATCTCCACCCCCACCAAGGAGGATAGAAATATATTACTGCTCGGGGGGGAGACATTTTGGCCCCTTTGATTTTGCAGTAAAATTGATTGCAGATTTAGTCATGTAGAACATCTGTTATATGGATACAAAGACCCCCAGCCGAGAGTAAAGGGTGGAAATGGCTCCTGATCCCCAGATTTGGGCAATTATGTCACCAATATAAATAGAATAAAACCCGCGCTATGTGTAACAACTCAAATACCTACAAAAATAACTTATACCGGACTGCTGCTGTAACAAAGGTAAGTATTCCCTTTATCAACTAGAAGAGCATTATGTGTCACAGTGCTGTCCTATTGTGTGTGCACAGAAATCATCACAAATACACTAAAATATGTGGATACATTCATATATAAAGTGCTAGGGGCTCAAATAATATTCTCTGCAGATCTACTGCTTCCACTTTACACCTACTTCATTGATCTTATGGTGTTTATCAATAAATGAAGTAAACTGATCCATGTGCAAATTATATACAACATAAAGTGCTTTGTGCTCAAGATGCTGTTCCCTGCAGATCCATTGCTTCCACTTTGCACCTACTTCATTATTAATCCTTGTAATATTTGCTTCTATATTAAATAAACTAAAAACCCGTACAAATTCACGTAAACATACAATATTTTGTGCTCAATATAGTGTTCTCTGCAAGTCCACTGCTTCCACTTTGCATCTACTTCAATAAACTTATTTTGTTAAAAAAAATGTCCACCAATCAATGAAGAGTTGATAAGGTGTAAAGTTCTCGGTGCTCTAAACTGTGCCAGCTGTAGTGTAGCCACGCCTTCTTCCACCTCTTACACACGTGATGGTGAGGGCGCCCCCTTAGTAGTGCTTCCCCACTCACCAGAGCAATATGACTCCCAGCTTTTCATCTACCAGAGTCACCAACATCCTTCACACTCTCCTCACCTCCGATGGCAAAGGAACTGGATCCTCCTCGCTCACTCCTGCAAGTCTGCTGCGCTTTCTGTCAGTCTCCCTACTAGACTCCTCCTCCGACCGCTGTTCCAGCAGGAGCTCCGCCTCTTCATACACACTCAGAGCTCCGCCTCTTCATACACACTCAGAGCTCCGCCTCTTCGTACACACTCAGGGCTCCGCCTCTTCGTACACACTCAGAGCTCCGCCTCTTCGTACACACTCAGAGCTCCGCCTCTTCGTACACACTCAGGGCTCCGCCTCTTCGTACACACTCAGGGCTCCGCCTCTTCGTACACACTCAGGGCTCCGCCTCTTCGTACACACTCAGAGCTCCGCCTCTTCGTACACACTCAGGGCTCCGCCTCTTCGTACACACTCAGAGCTCCGCCTCTTCGTACACACTCAGGGCTCCGCCTCTTCGTACACACTCAGAGCTCCGCCTCTTCGTACACACTCAGGGCTCAGCCTCTTCGTACACTCAGGGCTCCGCCTCTTTATACACACTCAGAGCTCCGCCTCTTCATACACACTCAGAGCTCCGCCTCTTCATACACATTCAGAGCTCCTCCTCTTTATACACACTCAGAGCTCCGCCTCTTCATACACACTCAGAGCTCCGCCTCTTCGTACACACTCAGAGCTCCGCCTCTTCGCACACTCAGGGCTCCGCCTCTTCATACACACTCAGAGCTCCACCTTTTCGTACACACACTCAGAGCTCCGCCTCTTCGTACACACTCAGAGCTCCGCCTCTTCGTACACACTCAGCGCTCCGCCTCTTCGTACACACTCAGAGCTCCGCCTCTTCGTACACACTCAGAGCTCCGCCTCTTCATACACACTCAGAGCTCCGACTCTTCGTACACACTCAGGGCTCCGCCTCTTCGTACACACTCAGAGCTCCGCCTCTTCGTACACACTCAGAGCTCCGCCTCTTCGTACACACTCAGAGCTCCGCCTCTTCGTACACTCAGGGCTCCGCCTCTTCCTACACACTCAGAGCTCCGCCTCTTCATACACACTCAGGGCTCCGCCTCTTCATACACACTCAGGGAGGAGAGGAAGGGGAAGGATATACAGGACATACACACACAGCACAAGGCCGTGTTCACACTAACAGACATTTCTTGAGCTGTAGTTCCTCTGAACTCCACAAGGTGGTGATCTCACCTCTACCCAGACAGGATCACTCTATGGAATACAGACAGGAAGTGATGTCAGATATAGACAGGAAGTGATGTCAGGTAAAGACAGGACGTCCATTTGATAGGGTGTACAGAGAAGACACTGCAGGAGTTGGTGACGGAGTAGGTAATATGTAGATTAACCCCTTCAGGGGGATCAGTTGATGATTAATATATCTTGCTTCCAAATCTGGCCATACATGGTTCAGTTTTATCATTCATCCAGTGGGCTGAGAGGAAAAAACTGAAGTGATTCCCCCATCCACACATTGGAGGGGGATGGGGGAATCCTCCCCGCTGCACTATTGTATTCTGACAATGGGGGGCGCTCCTCCGCTCTCAGAATACACAGATCAGTGATGAAGCTATTGGCTGCAGCCGCTGATCGAGTGACTTTTATCCGGCAGTGACCACACATGGATGGAAATGTGACCGATCCCTGCTGAACCAGCTGAATTTCCATGTCTCTATGGTCACCTTAAGTGACTTCTTCCCCTCCCCCTCATCTTATTCATTATGTAAGTGTAGCGCCCACCCCATTTAGGTGGGTGCTTTGTGTGTTCTGATATTAGTGATAGGTAAATTCGGCCTAGGTTTTGCACTTTTTCCTTAGGCCTGGTTGTTTATTTGTGGGTGGGAGTGGTAGAATAGAGGGGGGTGTGGCCACCTACATTCTGGCTCAAGGAGGTCCCCTCATCCTTCCAGTGGAAATGTTCTGGAAGGGAGGCAGGATTTGGGACCTGAGTGGCAGGCAGCTTATGTGGAGAGCTCTGGACCAATCATTAAATTGCATTGGCAGGGGCAGGACTCACATATAAGCTGGGGGTCACATGCTTCCGGAAGGGAGATTGAGTAGTTGAAACCATGTAAGAGTGCAGCAGGAGGAGGCTTGAAGGCCTGGGTGGTTCAGAGACCCCAGCGCTGGATAGCAGGAGGAGTTCGGGACCATAAGGAGGAGGCTTGAAGGCCTGGGTGGTTCAGAGACCCCAGTGCTGGATAGCAGGAGGAGTTCGGGACCATAAGGAGGAGGCTTGAAGGCCTGGGGTGGTTCAGAGACCCCAGTGCTGGATAGCAGGAGGAGTTCGGGATCATTAGGAGGAGGCTTGAAGGCCTAGGTGGTTCAGAGACCCCAGCGCTGGATAGCAGGAGGAGTTCGGAACCATAAGGAGGAGGCTTGAAGGCCTGGGTGGTTCAGAGACCCCAGCGCTGGATAGCAGGAGGAGTTCGGGACCATAAGGAGGAGGCTTGAAGGCCTGGGTGGTTCAGAGACCCCAGCGCTGGATAGCAGGAGGAGTTCGGAACCATAAGGAGGAGGCTTGAAGGCCTGGGTGGTTCAGAGACCCCAGTGCTGGATAGCAGGAGGAGTTCGGGACCATAAGGAGGAGGCTTGAAGGCCTGGGTGGTTCAGAGACCCCAGTGCTGGATAGCAGAAGGAGTTCGGGACCATAAGGAGGAGGCTTGAAGTCCTGGGTGGTTCAGAGACCCCAGTGCTGGATAGCAGGAGGAGTTCGGGACCATTAGGAGGAGGCTTGAAGTCCTGGGTGGTTCAGAGACCCCAGCGCCGGATAGCAGGAGCAGAGGTCATCATGTAGACCAGAGGAGACACCGGGCATCCCAGCCGGGGATGTACCGGACCATGAGGAGGAGGAAGTAGGAACAAAGCGGATGGAGGAAACTGGGAATTGACTTTCTGTGAGTACCATGGACTGTTAATTGGGAGTGAACAAAGGGAGTGCAACCCCGTGGTGCTTATCCGTAAACTTGTTATGAGTCCAAGGACCTAGTAAGAGACACTTTTCAGAACTGACAGGGATAGATTGGAAGAGTCAAGGAATTAGGCGGCGAAGGCCTGGGACTTTAGAATCTTTTATCCACAGCATTTTTCAGCAGAGTGATGCTGATCAGCTCAAAAAGGAAAGTACACAAGATCAGAGACAGGAACCAGAATTAATAGAGGCATCTCATATCTTCTTGTTTTACCAACTCAAGTTCAAGAATAAAGTTATATAAAATATAAAGACTGTCTGGTGTTCGGAAGTTGCATGGGAAGGAAGGTCAGGGGTTATTGACATAAAGATAATGAACAACTTTGCAGCTCCCAAGGGAGTAGTGCGCTGCATAAATCATTCTGAGATGATCTCCCATTGCCTGAGCAATATTCTCATTTGTCTCTGAGCTCCAGAATAAGGGAGGTATGTGAGGGATGATCAGCAGTCTATGGAGGAGGATGGAATAACGGGGACATTTATAGAGGAGGACACTCCTACAGAGATCAGCACAGGTGGGTCATTAACACTAAATACATTCCTCCACCCATACTGCTCACTGATTGGTCCAGAGTAGGGCAAGAACTTGGTGATGTCATCCTGTAATCCCATGGTCACTTTCCTGAGCTGTGTTCCCATCCTGTGTTCCTGTTTTTCTCTCGGATAATCTTCCTTCTCTGTGCTGCAGACACAATTTATGTATCTAGACTGGATTTATGGAGATTCTGGGGTTCAGCTGGCGGCAAAATGTTCATTTTCACCATAGACGTTACTAGACCTAGGCACCTGAGGTATGTGATTTGGGTCTTCTGCCCCATACCCGGGTATGGCAAGATGTCTGACAGAACAATTCTCCCAGGGTTACTTGCTCTGTTATTTGCTGGCTGTGCCGGGTGGAGGGATATGTCTGTATAGTCTCAGACCCAAGTCACTGAGTGCAGTTTCAGGAGATGGGAGGCAGCGGTGTGGGACCTCTGCAACTTGTCTGATGTAAAAAAATGAATCTACCACTGAATACCAATATTATGAGTCCCGACCTTTACACTATATAATTTATATTGTACATTACATACTCCTGACCCCTGCACTATATACTCTATGTTGTACATTACATTATTCTGATACTATATAGTCCTATCTGTTGTACCTTATACAATATGTTGTACATTACATAATCCTGACTTCTGCTCTCTCCTCTCTACCCACTGCTATATATAAACATAATATGTATTCTGATTTGTTACACCCATTTTCTACCAGCTGGATATTTTATATCTGATGATTTGATTGGAGCACAGACTTTTACATGTTGATAATAATGTGATAATAACATCCTCCAACTTTGGAACCTTAAACAGAAATGTGAGGGAGGAGTCAATAACCCAATGATGGTGGTCTTCAGGATCAGTCCAGTCTTCATCTTGGTTATTCTCCCCCCATCCTCACTCTCTGACCTCTGGTGGGGCTCAGCCCCGCTGTTATGCATGACTAAATCATGGACTAGATCCGGGAGTGCAGTACTTCTTGTGTTGGGAAGATGGCAATGAGTGATAGAGGGGGTGGGGACACTCGTCCTAAAAACCCCTCATCACTGTCACTCCTATAAAAGACAGTTCTCGTTGTTTCCTCACTCTCTGACTAAGGTCCATGGATAAAGAAATGAACTGGTAGGAGTATAAAGGACCCATTTACTAGTTACCTTGAGGGTGGAATTGTAAGATCCTCAGAGACAAAGCTGCCTGATGTGGGCGGAGTCCTGGTTTAGGGGAACCAATCCGCTTATGTCTAGTAATAATCTTTTTATTCCTATTTTAGTAGATGGACGGGAGATGAGGAAAACCTCAGAGGATTGTCTCACTTTGTCTCCAGACTGTAAAGTAGAAGATGAGGACATCACACAGTATAGTCCAGGAGAAAACCCGACTACCTCAAATGTCCATCCGACACCACACAGTGTAGATGGACCATCGTATTCCTCTTATCCTGGGAACCTCAGACTGTGAGGGATGGTGCCGTCCTTCCAACAGATAAGAGCTTTTCCTGTACTGAGTGTGGGAAGTGTTTCAATGCTAAATTCCATCTTAATGTGCATAAAAGATCCCACACAGGAGAGAAGCCGTATTCCTGTCCTGACTGTGGGAAATGTTTTTCAGTGAAGTCCAATCTTTACATACATCAGAGATCTCTTTGGCGAACGAAGCAAAATAAACATGTCTGCATGCAGTGTTCTCTTGGGGTGCAAAGAGGATGGGCTTCTGCCCGTTTACCAATCCAAACGATAACAGCTTGAAGAAATGTGTGGGAAGATCCCAAGTAGGCTCCCACAGATGCTGGCATTGGGCCAGATCCATGGTGCAGACTATGATGGTGACCTCCTGACTATCACCAAGCAGGCTGGAACTGCCGATCGGGAAATATGGTTTCACCCTCTTGCTGGAGGCTCTCCTGGCTGCCTAGGCTGCAGCACAGACCTAACTTCACCAACCGTCCGGGTCCCTGCTTCCAGGAGAAGGCCGAGGTCCCAAGAGCGCGAGCCAGTGTTCATCCAATCTTCTGTTCAGACACAGAGCTCCTCCGTAATGCAGATTATTGTCAGTGTGTGGAAGTGATTGTATCTGGCAGACAGGGATCTCTATGTGTGTGTGTATCACTGCCCGGCATACCACTCACATCACACACTTCAGCCAATCTGCCCTAAATCATGTGTGGGGGGGGGGGGCAGTGGATGAAGTCGTTACTCCAGGATTCTAGATTGAAGGATCGCTTGGGGGATCCTCTGAAGTGTGTGGGGATCACTTGTCTGCTCCACACTGCTTTGATTGTATGGAAGATTTGTATCTGCCTGCGTGTGTGTCCAGCCAGATAAATGTGGGAGAGTCTCCCTCCAGTGGTGGTCAGCAGTATTGCAGGCTGTGAGAACTGTATGGTTTTATCATCCCAGCGTAATCTATCCCCTCATTCCTCCTCCAGGAATCAAGGATCTCACTCCAGTTAGAAAATCACCATGGGCATTATTTCCTTGACATCCATCATTGGTGTCAGTGAGATCAAATCAACCCCATTGTTGGCGTCAGTGGAATAAAATAAGTCCAATCATTGGTGTCCCTGTGATAAAATAATCACCATTGTTGGTGTCACTGAGATAAAATAAACCCCACTGTTGGCGTCATTGAGAATAAAGTGTAATCCTAGCCCAGCATTGGTGGTCAGTGGAGGTACTTACCTGATAACACACTCCAGTTGCCTCTCTGCTGATGTCGGAGTTCTACTTTAACTGTGTTGTGATGTCATAATTTATTTTGCCCATTTGACAAGTGTATACTCCTGTTATGCAGTGTTTGTTTTGTCCTTTTCCAATGTGGCTGCTATGCTCTCTCTCTCACCAAGGATGAGGTCATCAAGAAGAGCAGAGGTAGGGCAAGGATTCTTGGGTAAGTGTGGGGGGAGGAGAGAGCACATGTTGCAGAGACAGAACAGTGTATTCCTGTTTGCTGCAGCTTCCCCTCACTGAGACATACAAAGAGACTGTTAAAGGAGAAGTCCAGCCTGAGCTCATTTGACTGGGCTTCTTCTATGGGTCACAGGAGTGCTGACATCACCAATATCAGTCCAGGCAGCGCATCCTCCCGACTCTGGGAGTCTGGATCCGCCAGGTGGCTGGCCTGATGGCAGTCTCAGCCTCTCAGCGAGCCGCTGAGACAGCCGCTTCCCACCAGTCCACAGCTCAGCGCTCCAGTGATTGTGGAGCAGCAGAGAGGAGAGCTTCTGATTGACAGGCAGCAGCTCTCTGCTTGGGACCCAAAGGAACCGAGCCATCAGCAGTGTTCGATCACTCAGTTCTCAATGCAGAGGCGGCAGGGGACAGATGCAGCATCCACCTAGGTAAGTATAAAACTCCAATAACCCCCAAACTATACTTCTCTTTTAATTTTATTTATTTATTTATTTCAGGTACTTATACAGCGCCGTCAATTTACACAGCGCTTTACATATATATATTATACATTCACATCAGTCCCTATACCCTCAAGGAGCTTACAATCTAAGGTCCCTAACTCACATTCATACCTATACTAGGGCCGATTTAGACAGGATCCAATTAACCTACCAGCATGTCTTTGGAGTGTGGGAGGAAACCGGAGTACCCGGAGGAAACCCACGCAGACACAGGGAGAACATGCAAACTCCAGGCAGGTAGTGCCGTGGTCGGGATTCGAACCAGCGACCCTTCTTACTGCTAGGCGAGAGTGCTACCCACTGCGCCACTGTGCCGCCCTATTTAATGATTTCATGTTCCTGTTTGGAAAATACCTTATGTTGGATGGTTCACTGAATGTTATTTCTTCAATACATGGACTTTAAAATACGATGCTGTGTGGATTACTGTCTATGTGGAGATACATTTCTCAATTGGGATTTCACTTGCTATCCATAAGCCCCAGTTGAGTGGAGGCACTGCGCTTGTTAAAGATCCTCTCCTGATCACACAGATTATAAAGACTCTGCTTCTAAATACTATACAGGTGGCGCCATCATACTTCAGTAGCCGCAGAGAGTGAAAAGAATATTGTTACAACACAGTCTGGTATAATTGCAGTGCCTGGTGATGGGACCCAGAGAGTGTTCCAGCCGTCATCCCCTCACTGACACTCTGCACTCTGAGTCCTGGAACATGCGGGGCAAGGACATGATATCACTGTTCCCAAAATCCCAGGACTGTCCTCACTCAACCAGGAATACTTGGTAACAATGACAAAGCTGTGTTCAAACTATGAAACCTTTCTTGGGGCTGCAGTTCCTCTGAGATCCACAAGATGGTGATCTCACTTCTATCCAGACAGGAAGTCTCTATGGAAGACAGGAAGTGATTTCACGTACACACAGGAAGTGATGTCAGGTACAGACAGGAGTCCTGGGTGAGAGGTGAGTCGGGAGGAAGTAGAGAGAAGACATTGCTGGAAGTGACAGCAGAGGAGGTAATAATATCTTATTTTCTATTTACACCCAGTAATCCCCCCCGTCATGTCCGTCCTCTTCCTCCATTGTCACTGTGATGTCTTTTATCTCCAGCAGATGATGATACACACATATATAGTGTGGAAACCTAGATTAACCCCTTCAGGGTCAGAGCATTTCTCCATTTACAGGGCCAGAACGTCCTCTTAATTTTGGAGATAAATTCTAATAATATGGTCTTCTAAACAAACAATCGCTGACAATAAATAGACAAGACAATGACCATCCTGACCATACATGGCCTACAAAGGACAATTATTACACTACACAGGCAGCAAATGGGCAATCATTACAATATGCAGCCAACACAATGATGGAGTGCAGGGGTCAGGAGTATGGAGCATAGAGCCCCTTACATTGCTGGTCAGGAGGAAGAAAACATTCCCCAGCCTGCCATGAAGAATATGTTCCATCATTGGTGTCAGAGGGAGGAAAATGCTGAGGGGTCTCTGAAGAGGTAGTGGGACGAAAAGACTTCGGGAGCCTCTGAGGGTTTACTGCCTCTGAAGGACTCTGGGAAATGTAGATGAAGGACTTTGGGGGCCTCCTAGGAAGTAATAGGGCTGAACAACTCTGAGATGTTAGTGGGGCTGAAGGGCTGTGGGGGCCTCTGAGGGGGTAATCAGAATGCAAGACTCTTAGCTACGAGGGGGCTTTAGGGCTCCTGATTAAGAAATATGTTGCAAAACACAAATTAGACCAAGACAACAACCCTCCCCCGCTGTCCTCCTCCTACCCACACTGGGCTTCCATTGGAAGGAAGAGAACAGACTTCTCCCCCACAGCTCTCTACTCCACCAGCACCATCCTCCTGCTATCCAATCTCTTCTCTTACTGCAGAGTGACAGTGACATCACTCCTGTCAGTCAGCAGGCTGCCGGAGATTGGAGCCTTGCAGACGGAGTTCTGGCAATTATACTGATTAGCCGGCAACTCCGGCCAAAAGTCAGCAAGTTCCCCTTCCTGGACATCATGATGACCCGACATTGTCCTCACAGCACTGTCTCGGAGCAAACACGTCAAAGGAAGGATCGTATTTATCATTCCTTGTCTGCAGATCTAAAACTAATCAAATCCAGTTCAGAAACCAAACAAACCCAACAGAGAAAAGGGAATTTTTGATCTGGTAGACAAAGATGGTCCTGTATAAAACACTAAAGTAATGTTTCTCAACTTCAGTCCTTAAGTACACCCAACAGGTCTTGTTTTCAGGATTTCCCTCAGATGAAACGGCTGTGGTAATGACTAAGTCAGTGAAACTGATCAAATCACCTGTGCAAAATAATGGAGAGCCTGAAAACATGACCTGTTGGGGGGAACTTGAGGACTGGAGTTGAGAAACATTGCACTAAACAGTCCAAACTAAATATGATCCCACGGGGGAAGTAGTCTTAAATTGTACAGCAACCCTCGTATTATTGTGTGACCAATACCATCCAAATAATTCTTACTTTAATTTCCCAAAGTTATCCGTCTACAAGGAGACCTGTATAGATCAAATGATGGCAACAATGAGGATGGAGGAGGACCGGAGTCACATGACTGAGAAGATACTAAACCTCACCCTGGAGATCATCTACCTGCTGACCGGAGAGGTGAGGAGGATTCTGGGAGGTCACATGACATCACTCTTATCTCTATTAATAAAACACAGACCTGACTGGAGAGGTGAGGAGGATTCTGGGAGGTCACATGACATCACTCTTATCTCTATTAATAAAACACAGACCTGACTGGAGAGGTGAGGAGGATTCTGGGAGGTCACATGACATCAATGATCTCTGTTAATAAAATACAGACCTGACAGATGACATCACTTATCTCTACAAATAAAACACATACTCAACTGGAGAGATGAGGAGGATTTTAACATGATATTCCTATTTGTTCCTCAATACAGAGATTTCCTCTTGTGAAGTCAGGTGATCATATGACCATCACAGTGCCTTCATGTGACTCCCTAAAACCTGAGAGACACAACATGCAGAAGATTCTAGAAGTCACCAAGAAGATGATGGAGCTGTTGACAGGAAAGGTGAGCGGTGCTGGGAATTCTGAGTCACTAAAAATTCTCTTTTGATTGGATCAAGTCCACCCGACATGTTTCAGCTAAGAAGCCGTCATCTGGGGTGACGGCTTCTTAGCTGAAACATGTCGGGTGGACCCCTCACGATCGCCGCTATATGATATTTGAGTTTTTTTCGTTCTTCCAAAATGTGAGTCTGTTTTTATTATTTTAATAAATTAGTGTTTCAAAACGTTATCACGCTATGTGAGTTTTTTTGCTCCTTGCATGGCATATGAATTATACGTTTTGGCTTATGCTGGATTGTCCATGGGAGAGGAAGCCGTGCAGTTACCCCTTTCTCCACCATATGTTGATGACATCTGACAAGACGCACTTCTCAGAATCAGTGGTTATTAAGCCTTTTTGACTTGTCTGGCGTACGCCATTTCAGGTCAAGTAGTTCCGGTAAGTCTCCTCTACTTCTGGTGATGGCCCCAGCACTGATGTAAAATCTTTTCACACTTGTGGTCTTCTTTCTACCCATTCGCCAGATCTGGTGAAACCATCCATCTGTAAATTTGGGAGTTTCTTTCCTCCATCTGGCCATTCATCACCCCCATAGACCTTTGCTGACGTTCTCTTCACTATTTTTCTACACATTTTTTTATATACCTATTATGGACTGTTATGTTTTATAGTTTTTTTGATTTTTTGATGTTTGGTTCATAGAACCTGCACGGGTTTCTACTAATCACTGGTACATCTGATAACTAAGTACTATTATTGTTTATTTGATTTTTCATGTGATCAACACTGTTTAATTATTTGGCATCATCCATATTTATGGTCATACATGTTTAGATAGTATTCACTTTTTATATGCACTTATGTATTGCGATACACACATTTGTGGATGTGGAATATAGCGCTACACTTTTATTTTTTGATGGATCACTTCTAGGACAAAGAAGGAGACCACTCCATTGTTGTATTTATGATGTAGACCAAAATGTGTAGTAACCGGCATCAAAATTTTACCATTTCCTGAGTAATAGACATGGTCTCCAATTCCTTGCCCAAATTGTCTTGTTTTCCCCACATAAAAGGATTTGCATTGGCAAAGCATGTGTAGCGCACCCCCTTAGGAGCCGCAGAAGAACTGGATCCCCCACTCCTGGACAGCCAGGCACACCAAATTTTCACAGGCACGCCAGAGTCAGAGAACAGTCTGTGACTTTGTTTATGCTATTGAGGGTTAATAACGTGGATAGGGATGGGAAGTTATGGGATGTCCACTTGTCTTTAGCAAACTTCAGCAACAACTTCAGGAACACTCTTCCTATAAACAGTTTCTATATACAGCCTATACACATCTTCCACTTCTTCCAGCACAAACTTGCTTGCAGACCCCAGCTGGATCACTGTTTGTAGATCTGACAGGCTCTCAGTCAGATTAGAAGAAATGGCTCATTAAAAGCAGGAACCTGGGGGCCCTTGTTGTGTAGCAAAAAATACAATGAAACAGCTTGTACTCTTATCTCCTGGCACTGCCAACCCACCTGGCTGCAGCTGCCCCTTTCACTAGACCTCCAGGCCAACTCCTCCTTACCAGTCCTCCAGACTAGCTCTCACCAGCCCACCCGGCTGAATCTCAGGAGATCTCCCAGGAAAAGGGATGAAGACTTAAGCACACTGTTGTCTTCAGGGAGTACTGGCTACATGTGGCTGTCTCCCCCTTGTAAGGCCCCAGCAGTGCTGACCTATTACCACTGTTCTCTCTCTTGCTCCTGTGCCTCCAGGAAGGGCTTCCTTCATGTGTTATGGCAGGATCCTTCCAGCACCTGAGCCGTGGCCCAAGGTCACTCCCCACCCAGGCTAGGGGACACCACTAAGGGGCATTGGCAGCCTCCACAGCACTAAATCTCCATCTTCCAACTGACTGCCCTGCTGGCCTGGCCCATGTCTATTTATGAGGAAAACTCTGCCCCCTGAGAATTGCCTCACCTCCTACCCACTAGATCTAAAACATTCTCCGATGTCCCAGAAAACAGGGGGAGGCATCAGAGAACTGATAGGATGAGTCATCCAGCCCTGAGTCATCAAACCTTGACCCAGCTTCAACAGCTCAGGCTTAACCCTGAGCTGACTAAATTTACCTACTCTAACAAAAAAAAAAAATACTACATCTAGCACACTAGAGGGTGCTACACAAGAAATAAATCACACCTTGTGTTGCGCAATTAGCAAACTTCCATGATTTCTGCCATTGACTATTTGGTAGGTGAATGGACCCAAGGGCAGCCTGGACATGCACCACATCGATATGCACCATGTGGCAGGAAAGTTTTGCTACCCCTTTCACAGTAATGACTAGATATAAGTTGGTCACATAAAGACGTGGCACGTCTAAAAACCAACTCAGGGGAGGATCTGACGTATTTTTATATTGTATTTGGCATTCCAATTGCTGTGAACCTCCTTGGGTTGTGGGTAAGCCTACATACATCTCTAATATTTGGGTCTGAATGTTCAATCATATATGATATGTTATGCTATATATCTATACCATGATCTTTGTTGCTTCTCTATAGATATTTTTGCTCTCTAAAAATACTCCTAAGGAAGCGGATAGCACTGTGAAACATGTTTAGAAGAAATGGATAATCTCTATGTGATAGACCATATTATCTAACTTGGTATCACTATGTTACGATCCAATCAATGGAGTGTGCCTCCTAATAGGGTATAACATTTGTACATGTTTTATCTGATTAATGTAATAAAATAATGTTTTTAGATTAATCTGTGTTGTTCATGGCAGTCCCATTGAAGTCCACACAGCTTCCGAACATCATTTCAGGTAGATGATTGACAATTATTGGTAGTTCTGATTTATACACAGCATGTTTGTTACAATGAATGTTTTATCATATATTCAGAGTGGAAACCTCGGGGATGATAATATTGATGTTAAAGAAGAGTATAAAGAGGAGGATGAGGAGTATGGAGTGATGGAGGAGTTTTCAGAAGGACACAATGATATAATGGAGCCACCTAATACCAGGAGCCCACCAGAGAGATGTCCTCATCCTCTGTATTCCTGGGATTCCACACAAGAAGATCACACCATCCCTCACTGTTACAAGGTTGGTGGGACAGAGGTTGGACACAGACTCATGGAGACAATGAGTGGATTTTTTATGTAAGCTTATATTTTACAGATGATATTCTCTCTCATTCTCTTGTTTTAGAGTAGAGATCCAATCGATATAGAATTTGAGGTTAAATCAGAAGAAGAAGAGAGGTATGTGAGGAATGATCAGCAGTCTATGGAGGAGGATGGAATAATGGGGACATTTATAGAGGAGGACACTCCTACAGAGATCAGCACAGGTGGGTCATTAACACTAAATATATTCCTCCACCCATACTGCTCACTGATTGGTCCAGAGTAGGCCAAGGTCTGGGTGATATCAGCCTGTAATACCCAATTTAATACACAATACCCCAGTAATACACCATTTATGTTTCTACAATTGATTTATGAAGATTCTAGGGTTCAGCTGGCAGTGAAATGTTCATTTCACCATAAATGTTGGTTGATCTGGGGTATGTGCTTTGGGTCTTCTGTCTCATGCCTGGGTCTAGCAAGATCTCTGACAGAACAATTCTCCCAGGGTTACTTTCTCTGTTTGCTGGCTGTGCCGGGTGGAGGGTTATGTCTGTATAGTCTCAGACCCAAGTCACTGAGTGCAGTCTCAGGAGATGGGAGGCAGCGGGGTGGGGCCTATGCAACTTGTCTCATGGGAACAGGGAACATTTAAGGTCCACTGAATGATGAATACCAATATTATGAGTCCTGACCCTTACACTGTATAATTTATATTGTACATTACATACTCCTGACTCCTGCACTATATACTCTATGTTGTACATTACATCATTCTGATACTATATAGTCCTTTCTGTTGTATCTTATACAATATGTTGTACATTACATAGTCCTGACTTCTGCTCTCTCCCCTCTACCCACTGCTGTATATAAACATAATATGTATTCTCTTTTGTTACACCCATTTTCTAGCAGCTGGACATTTTATATCTGATGACTTGATTGGAGCACAGACTTTTTTACATGCTGATAATGTGATAACATCCTCAAACTTTGGAACCTTAAACAGAAAGTGATAATGAGGGAGGCGTCAATAACCCAATGATGGTGGTCTTCAGGATCAGTCCAGTCTTCATCTTGGTTGTTCTCCCCCCATCCTCACTCTCTGACCTCATGTGGGGCTCAGCCCCGCTGTTATTCAGGACTAAATCATGGACTAAATAAGGAAGTGCGGTACTTCTTGTGTTGGGAAGATGGCAATGAGTGATAGAGGGGGTGGGGACACTCGTCCTATAATCCCCTCATCACTGTCACTCCTATTATGACAGTTCTCTTTGTTTCCTCACTCTCTGACTAAGATCCATGAATAAAGATGTGAACTGGTAGGAGATCAGAGGACCCATTTACTAGTTACCTTGAGGGGGGAATTGTAAGATCCTCAGAGACAAAGCTGCCTGATGTGGGTGGAGTCCTGGTTTAGGGGAACCAATCTGCTCATGTCAAGTAATAATCATTTTATTACTATTTTAGTAGATGGACGGGAGATGAGGAAAACCTTAGAGGATTGTCTCACTTTGTCTCCAGACTGTAAAGTAGAAGATGAGGACAGCACACATTATAGTCCAGGAGAAAACCCGGCTACCTCAAATGTCCATCCGGCACCACACAGTGTAGATGGACCATCATATTCCTCTTATCCTGAGGAACCTCAGACTGTGAGGGATGGTGCTGTCCTTCCAACAGATAAGAGGTTTCCCTGTACTGAGTGCGGGAAGTGTTTCCATTCTAAATCCAAACTTATAAGGCATAAAAGATCTCACACAGGGGAGAAGCCGTATTCCTGTCCTGAGTGCGGGAAATGTTTTTCACAGAAGCCTCATCTTTACAAACATCAGAAATCTCACACAGGGGAGAAGCCATATTCCTGTCCTGAGTGCCGAAAATGTTTTATACAAAAATCAGACCTTGTCTCACATCAGAGATTTCACACGGGGGAAAAGCCATATTCCTGTCCTGAGTGCAGTAAATGTTTTTCACAGACGTCAAGTCTTAACAGACATCAGAGATGTCACACAGGAGAGAAGCCGTATTCCTGTCCTGAGTGCGGGAAATGTTTTTCAGTGAAGTCTAGTCTTTCCACACATCAGAGATCTCATGCGGGGGAGAAGCCGTATTCCTGTCCTGAGTGTGGGAAATGTTTTTCAGACAATTACAGTTTTAACAGACATCAGAGATGTCACATGGGAGAGAAGCCACTGTCCTAAGTGAGGGAATTGTTCCTCACTGAAGTCCTGTCTTCCTGTCAATCAGGGATCCCACACAACCCTTGAGGTGTATTAGTGCCTTGAGTGCGGGAAATGTCTTCTATATGAATGTTGCTGGACATCACAGCTCTCATGTGGGGAAGAAGCACACCCTGATATACACCTCAGATATACTCCATGGCTGATCTTCATCATGTAAGAAACAGTTGATAAGGAGATCAGAGATCACCAAAGACATGGATGAAGTGTTGTACCGTGTTGGCCATTGATAGCAGTAGAAAAATAAAAATGGAGTCATTATCTTTCATTGGCTGAGTACATTTTGTGGTGTAAGCTTTCACAAACACTTAGAGGTCTGTTTTAAAAAAAAAAATATGACCAGCATTTCACCAGCTGTGATGAGTTTTGGCTGTATTTTTTCATATGATCATTAGCTCCATTTAGTGGGCATAGTATTGCACTAATTTTACTGATGGAGGTATTTCAGGAAGATTACCTCATTGTGGCCACTAGATGGAGCTGATGATCATAGGAAATCACTGTGTTAAATAAATACTGTCAGAATTTTTCACAACTAGATGAATGTCTGTCAGGTTTGTCCAATTAATTAAGTAGACCCCTTAGATCCTTCTTTAGGTTTGGTTTCATACAGATAACTGAGATCATACTCATGCATTTATGAGTTGAGAAGACATTGAAGGATATAAGTTAATTAAACCAACCATTGATTTAAAACTGAGAATACCACATTTGGCTATTAGAGGGTGATACGTATCATAGGAATAAGCACCATCAAGAGATCAAATGCAGCATTTTCTATTTTAAATCATACCTATTAATCATGTACAACTATAAACAGAATATGTAGTCATGGACTTGTGTGGATGTGTAGAAGAGAAACTGAGTACCATAAAAGCAACTTTAATATGTATCATTTAAAATCTATTGCACAACATTACATATTACTCTCCATATAGGGGTTCACAACATGCAAAAATTACGATTACAGTTAACATGTGGACTCAACACGTTTTGGGAATCCTTCTTCAGAATCACATGTGACAAAATCTAGATGGTACAATTACATGCATTTCACATTGTGACACATGGATGAATACATAATATAACATACCAGTACACTGGAACCCACTCCTTTTTATTTTTTTTACTCCTAGTCTTTAATAGAGTAATATCAGCCAGTAAGGTAGACTGGAATTCATAGCATGTGCTTGTTACCCATAGAGATGCAAATGAGTAGACCAGGGTGAAGCCACTGCCTCTCAAGTGGAAAATTCAGGTAGAGACAGTAAACAGCCGATGGTCTTGTAAATATAATATATAAAAGTCACATATATTTATAACCTGACCTGAGGGAGGAGGGGGAGACGGATCTCCTATCACAATTTGGATTAGCAGCAAGGATGGGAAGTGTTTTCATAATGGGGGATTTTAATTATCTAGACATAGACTGGGCGGAGGGAACCACGCATTAGTCTAATGCCCTGTACACACGATAGGATTTTCCCACAACAAAATCCATATTTTTTTTCTGACGGTTGTTGGCTCAAACTTGTCTTGCATACACACGGTCACACAAAGTTGGTTGGAAATTCCGAACGTCAAGAACGCGGTGATGTACAACACGTACGACGAGCCGAGAAAAATGAAGTTCAATAGCCAGTGCTGCTCTTCTGCTTGATTCCGAGCATGCGTGGAACTTTGTGCGTCGGAATTGTATACACACGATCGGAATTTCCGACAACTGATTTTGTTGTCGGAAAATTTGAGATCCAGATCTCAAATTTTGTGTGATGGAAATTCCTATGTAAAATGTGTGATGGAGCCTACACACGGTCGGAATTTCCAACAACAAGCTCCCATGGAACATTTTCCGTAGGAAAATCCAACCGTGTGTACGGGGCATTAGGTTCGCCAGTTCCTGAATGTCCTGCAGGACAATTTCATGGTTCAGATGGTAGATGCACCAACTAGAAATAAAGCGCTACTGGATCTACTGATCACGGATGTGGAAATACGGGGCAATTTAGGAAACAGCGATCACAGGTCAATTGGCTTCAGTATAAATCACACAAATAGGAAACATAAGGGGAATACAAAGACGGAGAATTTTCAAAAGAGCCAACTTTCCTAAACTACGAACCTTGCTAGAATGAATGAATTGAGATAAAATCTTAGGAACAAAGAACACGGAGGAGAGATGGGTTTTCTTTAGGAGCATATTAAATAGGGGTATTAGCCAATGCATCCCATTGGGTAATAAATTCAAGAGAACAAAAGTCCTGGATGGCTTAACTCCAATATAAAAATGCATAAAAAAGCAAAGGAGAAGGCCTTCAAAAAATACAAGGTTGTGGGATCATCATCAGCATTCAGACTTTATAAAGAATGCAACAAGAAATGTAAGGGTGCAATTACGGCGGCTATGATAGAACACGAAAGGCGGAAGAGAGCAAAAAAAATCCCAAGAAACAGTAAAAAAGGGAGGACAGACCATATTGGCCCCATAAGGAATAAAGAAGGTCATCTGGTTACAAAGGATGGGGAGATGGCAAAGGTATTGAATTTATTCTTCTCCTCAGTCTTCACAAGGAAATCGGGGGGGGGGGCTTCAGTAACTAAAACTGCAGTGTTTAACCTCATGACACATCACAGGAAGCACCTGCATGGTTAACGGAGGACAGAATTAAAATTAGACTTGGGAAACGTAACCTTAATAAATCACCGGGACTAGATGGCTTGCATCCGAGGGTACTTGGGGAACTCAGTCAAGTAATTGCCAGACCATTGTTCCTAATTTTTTACTGACAGTCTACTGACTGGAATGGTACCAGGTGATTGGAGAAAAGCCAATGTAGCACCAATATTTAAAAAGGGCCAAAATACATCCCTGGGAATTACAGACCAGGTAGCCTAACATCAATAGTATGCAAGCTCTTGGAGGGGATGATAAAGGACTATATACAAGATTTTAGTCATGAGAACGGTATCATTAGCAGTAATCAGCATGGATTCATGAAGAATCGTTCTTGCCAAACCAATCTTTTAATCTGCTATGAGGAGGTGAGTTGCAATCTAGATAAAGGAAGGCCCGTAGACGTGGTGTTTCTGGATTTTGAAAAAGCATTTGACACAGTTCCCCATAAACATTTACTGTACAAAATAAGGTCGTTGGCATGGACCATAGGGTGAGTACATGGATTGAAAACTGGCTACAAGGGAGAGTTCAGAGGGTGGTGATAAATGGGGAGTACTCGGAATGGTCAGGGGTGGGTAGTGGGGTCCCCCAGGGTTCTGTGCTGGGACCAATCCTATTTAATTTGTTCATAAAAGACCTGGAGGATGGGATAAACAGTTCAATCTCTGTATTTGCAGAGGATACTAAACTAAGCAGGGCAAGAACTTCTCCGCAGGATGTGGAAACCTTGCAAAAAGATCTGAACAAATTAATGAGGTGGGCAACTACATGGCAAATGAGGTTTGATGTTGAAAAATGTAAAATGCATTTGGGTGGCAAAAATATGAATGCAATCTATACACTGGGGGAGAACCTCTGGGGGAATCTAGGATGGAAAAGGACCTGGGGGTCCTAGTAGATGATAGGCTCAGCAATGGTATGCAATACCAAGCTGCTGCTAACAAAGCAAACAGAATATTGGCATGCATTAAAAAGGGGATCAACTCCAGAGATACAACAATCATTCTCCCACTCTACAAGACTCTGGTCCGGCCGCACCTGGAGTATGCTGTCCAGTTCTGGGCTCCAGTCCTCAGGAAGGATGTACTGGAAATGGAGCGAGTACGAAGAAGGGCAACAAAGCTAATAATGGGTCTGGAGGATATTAGTTATGAAGAAAGGTTGCGAGCACTGAACTTATTCTCTCTGGAGAAGAGATGCTTGAGAGGGGATATGATTTCAATTTATAAATAATGTACTGGTGACCCCACAATAGGGATAAAACTTTTTCGCGGAAGGGAGTTTAACAAGACACGTGGCCACTAGAAGAAAAGAGGTTTAACCTTAAACTATGTAGAGGGTTCTTTACTGTAAGACCGGTGTTCTGCCGAGAAAGTTCCGCTCGGCGGATAAGGACCCCCCTCTACTGCGCAGGCGCTACGCCTGCGCAGTAGGAGCTGGCAGAAATAGCTGAAGCCAAATAGTTGGAAATCAGCTGTACACAGCGCCTGTAAGAGGGCCCCTCGCGATACCCCCTTTAGATACTTAGTCTTTTTCCATCTTTATATACTCAATTATAGGGATGTGCCCGTAAGTTTGAAATACGTAAGAATTTCTAACGTAAGAAACCATGGTTCGAATACGTAAGAAACCACGCCGTACCCCAAATGTCCACCTGGCACCACACAGTGTAGATGGACCATCGTATTCCTCTTATCCTGAGGAACCTCAGACTGTGAGGGACGGTGCCGTCCTTCGTACAGATAAGAGGTTTTCCTGTACTGAGTGTGGGAAGGGTTTCCGCTTTAAATCCCATCTTAATGTGCATAAAAATTTCACACAGGGCAGAAGCCGTATTCCTGTCCCTCTGTCCTCACTTATTCTAAGGGCATTACAATTAACCCCTGTTCATTTCCTTCCCAGTATTTTACTTCACAACACTACTGATGAATGGCTGTAATGCCAGGAAACCCGTTGAGTGCCACTAGATGCCAACAGTTACTCGTCTCTATTACATATGTTTTTCAATAGATTTATTATACCATGTATATGCGCCATGTCTATCTTCTATCTGTATTGCATGCTATGAGCAGCATATTTAGTGTGAGTCTTGTGACTACCTATCTATTTGATACAAAATATCTGATATGTATTCTAGATTGTAATAAATAAATCATGTATTGTAACTTCATTTCTATGTTGTTATTTTCTCCTGACATGGCATTCCCTCATTTAAAGTCCCACAAACTCTTTCTAACTACCAAATCAGGGATGGAGGCCGCCATGTGTTTTATATAGTGTGTGTGTCAGGTCACGTCCATTTACTGTATAACAGTTCATGTCAGAATCTATAATACAATGAGAGATAAATCACAGGATGTCATTACAGTACCCAAAATTCTTAGACACCCCTCAGTGAATCAATATACAACATAAACTGAAAGAAAGTGCCCTTATCAGCACAATCCAGCCAACATAATGTGTAATGCCGCGTACACACGGTCGGACTTTCTATCCTACTTGGTCCGGCACACTTTCCGACGGACTTTGTCCGCCAGGTGTGCCGGACTTTAAAACGGACGGACTTGCCCACACACGACCGGACTTTCCGGCGGGCTAAGTCCGCCCGTCTTTCCGACGGACTTTCGCCGGTGTTCCGGCGGACTTTCAGAATGAACGGACTTGCCCACACACGGACAAGTCCGTTCATTTTGAACGTGACTCAGGTGCGACGGGACTAGCAAAGGATGTCAATCTTGCCGCTTTTATCGGCGAGATTGACACCTTGCGAGCCCCGTCGCGGGTCATACCAGGCCCTTAGGTCTGGTATGGATTATAAAGGGAACCCCGCTACGCCGAAAAGACGGCGTGGGGTCCCCCCTAAAATCCATACCAGACCCCCGATCCGAGCACGCAGCCTGGCCGGTCAGGAAAGGGGGTGGGGACGAGCGAGCGCCCCCCCCCTCCTGAACCGTACCAGGCCGCATGCCCTCAACATGGGGGGTGGGTGCTTTGGGGGAGGGGGGCGCCCTGCGGGGCCCCCCCACCCCAAAGCACCTTGTCCCCATGTTGATGAGGACAAGGGCCTCTTCCCGACAACCCTGGCCGTTGGTTGTCGGGGTCTGCGGGCGGGGGGCTTATCGGAATCCGGGAGCCCCTTTTAATAAGGGGGCCCCCAGATCCCGGCTCCCCACCCTATGTGAATGAGTATGGGGTACATGGTACCCCTACCCATTCACCTAGGGAAAAAGTGTAAGTAATAAAACACACTACACAGGTTTTTAAAATATTTTATTAAACAGCTCCGGGGGGGGATCTTCCTCCGACTTCGGGGGTCTTCTTCCGGCTTCGGGGGTCCCTCCGCTTCATCTTCTCCCGGCGTCCGGTTGGTTCTTCTCCGCTCTCTTCTCCCGGTGTTCCTGTTCTTCGGCCGGCTCCTCTGCTGTCTTCAGGTAGCTCTCTTGCCAGCAGAGGTCCGGACTTCTGGGCTTCTGGGCTTCTTGTCTTCTCTTCCCCAGATGTTGACACGACGCTCTCTCCGGCTGGACTGCTCTCCGAGGGCTGCGTTGTGACTTATATAGGCGGAGACCCCGCCCCCTTTTGATGTCACAGTCCCTGGGCATGCTGGGACTGTGACGTTTTAGGGGGCGTGGTCACTGGGTGATGTTGATCACGCCCCCTAAAACGTCACAGGCTTTTGCAAGGGGGTGTCTACGCATTTCAGAGCATGCACACTTATTTCTCAAGCCAAGGCTTGAGAAAGCAGTGTTCGTGCTCTGAAATGTTTAGCCATGCTAAGTTATCCTCCAATTGTGACATCACTTCTGCCTAGTTGGCCGATGCATTTCAGCATAGTTCTGAGGCAAGCAGAGGGACCTGTCAGCACTGGAGCTGTGTACACCTCATGGAGATCGCTCTCAGGGAGACAGCCACATTTATTACAGCGACTTGCTTTTTTTTATGAAGCGCGCATAGCTTACTTATACATGTGAGTTGCCAATTGTGTTTACTAATAAATATGTCTTTATATTTCACTTAGACACTTAAAGCGGGGTTCCACCCAAATTTTGAACAATATCTGTATGTATTGTCTTCCTTGCCTAGATGCTGACATGCCATTTAAAAAAATTTAAATCGCATTAATTACCTTTTATTTTTCTATTCTTCTTTGCACTTCCTGGTTCTCCTCCCGTGGGAGTAGGCATGTGTCTAGCCTCTCCCAGACTCCTGGGAGCTAGTCTCAGGCTTCCCAGGATGCCACTGAGCATGTGCGGGAACGAGCGGTGAATGCTGGGAGCACAGCATTCACAGCATCCAGGAAATAAATGCTTGTGGGCTTCAAATGCCCACAATGAAGATGGAAACCGCCTGCAGTGAATAATATAAGTTATTCTTTCCGAGGAAATCTGACACAGGTGGACATATTACACACAATATGTGAGTATGTAATGCTGAGAAGAAAAGTTTGTGAATGAACTAAAAAAAAAAAAAAACGATAGATAGGTGGACCCCCGCTTTAAAAACGTCTTTATACTGCACTTGCCAGGAGGGCTGGTAGTGCCTCTTACTTACTGTATTTATTGGCGTATAACACTCACTTTTTCACCCTAAAAATTGGGTGCAAATAGCACGTGCGTGTTATACGCCAATACTTCAATTTTAGATGCCTCGGAGGGGACAGGGAGGGGGGCGGGACGAGCGCTGTCAGATTACATACAGTGAGAATCTCCTGTTTACTTGGCGGCCTTTGTGAAAGGAAGTCCCGTCTCCTGGGCCGCCCCCCTCCCTGTCCCCTCTAGGCCGCAGATGGGCATGGATGAGGCTGCACTGATGGCAATGGTGAGGCTGCTGCATTGATGGCAATGGTGAAGTTGCTGCATTCATGGCAATGGTGAGGCTGCTGCATTGATGGCAATGGTGAGGCAGCTGCATTGATGGCAATGGTGAGGCAGCTGCATTGATGTGGACTGATGAGGTTGCATTGATGGCAGTTGTGAGGCCGCAGATGGGCATGGATGAGGCTGCATTGGTGGCAATGGTGAGGCTGCAAATGGGCATTGGACAGGCTGTATTGATGGCAATGGTGAGTTGCAGGTGGGCACTGACCCTTATTTTGCTTCAAAGTTCCTTATTTAAAATTTAACTTTTTTTCCTGAAACTTCCATCTTAAAATTAATGTGCGTGTTATACACCTGTGCGTGTTATACGCCGATAAATACGTTTATTTTCTGTGTATCACCCTCTAGTGTGCTATTAGTTAAAGTACAGGCAAATTTATTGACTCATGTTAAGTGTGAGCCTGGATTCTGGGTCATAGTTTACTGCAGTTCAGGCTGGATGACTCACAGAGGCAGGTCTCTGGTGCCTCTCCCTGTTTCTGGAAGTTTGGAGAAACTTCTAGAAGTTAGTGGGTGGAGGCCAGGAGGGTTGATCTGCATACTTAGTGGAACCTGGCCAATACCCGACATACTGTCCTGACAGGGTGGTTAGGCCAGCCCTTAAATATGGGAGAGCCATGCTATCAGAGGAGTCAGGTGGAAGATGGAGTGCTGAGGAGGCTGTTGGTGGCCTAGGGGAGACCCCATATGCAGGCTGGGCTTGGATTGGCTCAGGAGGATCCATTCAGCAGAGCGGTTTGACTTGGAATCTTACCTGAAAAGCAGTAAAAGCAAGGAGGACAGAGTGAGTACACCAGGACACCCAGAGAGACTGCCACATGTAGCACTTAAAGGTTGGAGATCACGCTGGACTGACTTCCTCAGTTGAGGTTCTGTGAGTAGGTGATGGTGGGGGGCGGGTTGGGAGAGTTTGATCCCGATGAATCTGGCCCAACTTAGCAGAAAGCTGGCGGTGAGCCCTTTTAGCAAAACTTGATAAACTTGATAAAGCCAACGCATTTTGGGGGAACACAGACTGTCCCTTCTTCAGGGCTATCAGAGACAAAAAAAAATGTACAGAAACATATATGTATATAGCATGATGTACAATAAAGGTTAGAGTATAAAAATAATTTACATGTCCTATATGTCAAAACATTCTACAAAAGGGTGAAGCTGTATTTAAAAAGAATACAGTCTACATATTTAAAACCTAATAAAAACTAATAAAAAAAAGCTGAAGGGAAGGAGAAGCAGATTATTGAAATGGATAAGAGGAGCTTCTTTAAAAATGATGTAGGCTATAATACATCTAAAAGATACTTAAACAAGATATATTTTAACAGAAAATTTGTTTGGTAACTGACCTTCTGCTGCATGCTATGATGAGTGGGGATGTAGCCCAAACTGGTGTGTCTCTGATACCAAAATCTGTGGGAAAGAGTCAGTCTGATGTAAATGCTGGGGAAAAATAAGGGGGGGGGACCAGGGCGGGGGGGAGAGAGAAAGATTGGCAGAGTGGGGAGGAATGGTAAGGTAGGGGAGGGGGGGAGGGAAATGATCAGGGAGGAGATGAGGGAGGGGGGCAGCAAAGGGGTGGGAGGGTAGATGGGGCAAAGAAAGGGGTGAGGGAAGGGGTGAAAGGGAAACTGGAGTTGGAAAGGGGGAGGGGGACAGGTGGCTTTGATTGGGGGCAGGAGGTGGTTGTGGGGAAAGGGGAGGCATGAGGGGGGAAGAGAGAGGGGAGGAAAGGTACTGGGAGGGGGGAGATGTAGCTGGGGGAGGTAATGGGATGAACTGGAATGGACATCTGATCTTTTTCCCTGAGCTGCATAGAATGGTAGTTTCAGATATAGGTAAAGGAGTGTATGAGTGTCAGATAAGGGTACTCACCGAGGCCGAGTCACTGAGAGCGGTAACCTCTTGTGACTAAGCGCACGCCACTCCTGGAGATGGTACAGGGGGTGAAGGGCACAAAGAGGCATGAGTCACAAGCAGGCTGGGCAGGTCTTGCGTGAAGGTCACTGGCAGGGAGACAGCTGTGCAGGACTGGAAGATGCTGAAGCTCAAGAAGGAGGATGAACAGCTGATCTAGTAAGAGTCTCTAAATAGGCAAAACAGTCTCGTGCAAAGGACTGTTAGCAGGTCTGTCAGCAGGCTGATGACTAGTACTGAAGATTGATAGCAAAGTCCATAAACAGGCCGAGGGTCAAACACAGGTAACTGGAAACAAAGTCTGTGAGCAAGCCAGGGGTCGAACACTGAAGATAATAGCAAAGTCCAGGAGCAGGCCGAGGGTCAATCACTGGAGACAGGAAGCAATATCCGTAGACAGGCCGAGGGTCAAATACAGGAAGCAAGTGGAGAAGTCTGGGAGGCAAGCCGAGGGTCAGATGCAGGAAGAGATCAGAGCAGGTCAGGGTCAATCCGGGTCACAACAGGTAATCAAGAATCAGGATACAATCAGGAAACACATGGGGAGCTGAAAGACAAACCAGCAATCTGGTCATGGCACAGAGTGGCTTTTATAGGCCAGTGGGAGGGTCATGCTGTGCACGCTATTGCGTACGTGCGTTCGCCGTTCCGCTGAACCGCGCATGCGCATTAGCCGTTTCGCTGAATTGCACACAAACATTAGCCGTTTAGCCGAATTGTGCACAGGGATGCGCCGGAGTGCCACTCTACCGCGCATGTGCGAAGGAAGGCAGTGATATTGACGAGGCTGGTACTTGTCTCTTTCCTGACAATGAGAGACTTATGGGAAGGTACCGGCAATGGCGGCCCATCAGTAGGGGGCACAGGGGCGCTGTCCCTCCAAAGCTAGACATAAAAAAAAAGTGGTCCTTTAAGTGTGTCCGGACACTGAGCTGTCTATGGGAAGCTTGACTGTTGCGATCAGGTGATTGCAGCTGAAAAGTTTCATTTGGCGGTCTTTGGAGTGTCCTCTGGGCGCAAGCCATGTGTCCGGAACACACCCACTCTCCACTGATTCCTTCTGTTGCTTGTTTGTGATTGCCGGGTCGGGAGGACGGTAGGCGGTGCTTTTCGCAGAACCGTCACTTCTGCTTTCCCACCACTCACTTGGATGGAATAGAAGCAGAGTACGGCCTGCCGGACCGGACAGGTAAGCTAACAGGCACCGTCCATCTCAGTGCTGCCCATGGACCACAGCTGGTCACCAATGCCATGATCGTTCAAGTTCCCACTGCCAGCCTCCAGCCCGCCACTCTGCTCTGCAAAGGCGCACACACTTACACTCTTCTCTCCACCACATGAGTCCTGTGGTAGTGCAGACTGGGCCCGGGCATGATCACGTGGCTGGAGGAGCAGGGTATGTGTAGAATGTAGTTGTGTACACACAGATCGGCCAGTCTGGAGGAGAGAACAGAGAGACCTTACCACATCATCTGTCCTGACTGTAGTGTATACAGCTATATACATCCACCATCTTCCTTCCTGCATATGGAGTCTGCCGAGAAGGAGGGGAAGCGATTGTGGATGATCGATGTGAATGATTGCTGCAGATCAGTGACAAGAACGGAATCTGTGTAAACTCTGCTCACTCTCTGCTCTCCTCCACCCTCCGAGTCCTGGCAGTTCATAATCAGATCAAATCAGAGGGTGTAAGAGCAAGAGACAATAGGGGTGTCAGAGAGGACTTGCATGCAGACAAGGAGGATTATGAGAATAGTAGTCCTTACAGGAGCACTGCAACATGTATGTCTATGAAGGTTATTGACTGCTGGACTTAGTCTGAGCCTGTCTGCTTGCCCCAGAGGGAGGACAGACCTGCTACTAGAGCTTGTCAGAGACTCCACATGTGTGAACCAGAGCTGAGGGACCAAAGTGCTGTTTGTAATAATTAAAGCTCCATGGGGGACGTGATTGCTGATTTTTTTTCTTAAAATTCTTGCTGACTGGCTGTTATGTTGATCCCCTTATATTCAGTACAGTGGATCACTGAGCAGGGACAAGTATACAGTTCAGAAACTCTAAGAAGAACACAAAAGTATGTATTTACTCACTTGTCCCAGGTCAGTGATTGATGGTACTGAAGCAAAATTGTCAGCATTACTGTCATGGAACTGTCATTTTCAGAAGAAAAATCAATGATGGGAGCATCCATATTTTTCTTGTGACTGGTATCCTTCAATGTGTATTTATAGTTTATTTTGCAGTAGCAGCATAAAGTGATACTAAAGGCTTGGTTATTTCTTTTATTATAAGTCTGTAGTGCTTGGCACAGAAGACTTTACCCTTCCCTCTCTGCTGCTATAGAGATTGTAAGTACCCCTATGGGGACAGTTTGCTGCACACAAGACAGATTAAGTGCAGTGCAAAGTGTTGAATAGCCTTGCTAGCTCAGACTGAACTCATGTGGGGTGGTAGACTCTGTCCACAGGTCACTTGTACCCTCTGTTTGGACAGTTGTCCCCACTCGGGCTCTGGCCATGCAACAGCACATCCTTCCTTCTACTTATCTAGGGAAGAGTTTGCTTCTGATTTCATGGCAGAATCTTGATCCTTGTAGAGACCATTGATAATAGGTGAGCGAGCCCCTTCAGTGTCCTCTGCTGAGCCCCTTATTTCATTTTGTTTAGTTGCAGGCACTCTGCCTCAGGTGGAGGGGGTAGACAAGATGCCTGATGGGCACAGTGAGGCTGCATATGATGGGCACAGTGAGGCTGCATTTGACGGGCACAGTGAGGCTGCATATGATGGGCACAGTGAGGCTGCATATGATGGGCACAGTGAGGCTGCAATTGATGAGCACAGAGAGGCTGCAATTGACGGGCACAGTGAAGCTGCATTTGACAGGCACAGTGAGGCTGCATTTGATGGGCACAGTGAGGCTGCATTTGATGGGCACAGTGAGGCTGCATTTGACGGGCACAGTGAGGCTGCATATGATGGGCACAGTGAGGCTGCAATTGATGAGCACAGAGAGGCTGTAATTGAATGGCACAGTGAGGCTGCATTTGACAGGCACAGTGAGGCTGCATTTGATGGGCACAGTGAGGCTGCATTTGATGGGCACAGCGAGGCTGCATATGATGGGCACAGTGAGGCTGCAATTGACGGGCACAGTGAGGCTGCAATTGACGGGCACAGTGAGGCTGCATTCAATGGGCACAGTGAGGCTGCAACTGATGGGCACAATGAGGCTGCATTCAGTGGGCACAGTGAGGCTGCATATGATGGGCACAGTGAGGCTGCAATTGACAGGCACAGTGAAGCTGCATTTGACGGGCCGGGTGAGGCTGAATTTGATGGGCACAGTGAGGCTGCATTTGACAGGCACAGTGAGGCTGCATTTGACGGGCACAGTGAGGCTGCAATTGATGGGCACAGTTATATCTAGCAGTAATGATATATGATCACCTGATAAATTACTAACAGTTTAATTTGTTTGCGCCCCCCCCCAAAAAAAAATAAAAAATTTGGAGCACCAACCGCCACTGCTTTTTATAGAGATTTATTACATCCAATCCAAAACTATTTTACATTTATTTATTCCATGGAATATGAAGAGATTTTTATATCAATAATCCATCAAATCTCCATTTTTATTGGACTTTATTCCCAGCAATAAGGCTACTTTCACACTGAGGCACTTTACAGGTGCTATAGCACTAAAAATAGCACCTGCAAAGCGTATCTCCTGTCACTCCAGTGTGCAAGCCTGAGGGCTTTTACACCAGAGTGGTGTGCTTGCGGGTCGTTAAAAAAAATCCTGCAAGCACCATCTTTGAGGCGCTTAAGGAGCGGTGTATACACCACTCCTAAAGCGCCCCTGCCCTTGCGGGCGCTTTTAACCCTTTATTTGGCCGCTAGCGGGGGTTAAAAGAGCCCCGCTCATGGCTGAAAAGCACCTCTAAAACGATGGTAAAGCGCTGCTAAAACTAGCGGCACTTTACCGCTGATGCCTCCGCACCTCAGTGTGGAAGTGCCCTAATCAATCAGCAATCATCTGATCAATAGGAATGTTTCCAATATCCAGTAATCACGGTTTGATCCTCCAACATAACCAGTGCACAGAATTATAAATCTATCACATGAAATGGATCTTATTGATTGGTTGATGTCATTTATTGATCTATTGATTCCCTTATGTGATAGAATAGATTTATTTCTCCATGTATTGATCATCCTCTCCATATATCTCATCACCTTGTCTAACATAATACAAATCCTATTTTGCTATAAATCTCAGTCCTGTGCATGAATTGTATCTGACTTGGGTCTTTATAATACGATATACTGGACTTTTATTTCATTCCCTTTTTTTATATTGTCTTCTTACACCTGTCCTGATGAAGTGACACTTTGAAGCCATGAAACGCGTTGATGGTGTATTTTATAGTTCTTGTCCAATAATCACCGACCTTTTGAAGAAAACATTTCAGAGGTTCCTCCTTTACTATGGGCTCCTCTGCTGACCTCGCCCTCATTTTTCTTGGGGTGAAAGTTCTCCACCAGGATCCAAACACTGCTTAGTATAAGACCATCCGGAATTCCCTGAGGACCATGGAGTGTGACCACCCATTGACTTCAGTGAGGTGGCAGACATATTCTCCACAAATCCTCAGATAGGTTGTCTGATCCCTGGATGGGTTTTCCACAACCTCACAGATGTGAGTACATGCCCTGTACTTCTGATCTTCTAGAACAATCTCACACCTTCTGGTATTATCACTACACTTAGTCCCATCTCTACCATCGTCTTTTATCCACTTTTTCCCCATCTCCTGATGGTTTGGAGAACTTCTACATATTGCTCTCATGACAGATCTACTTGAATTATATGAAGAGGGGAGGGGGACACAGACTCCTCCCAGTGTTGGTTTATGAGGGGAAAGCCATGGACATATGTCATACTGACCTGGCCACCTGGAAGCAGTTATATAGGTCAGTAGAACATATAGTACATCCATGACAGCGGAAGTGTCACCTAAGGGCAGTTTTTAAATACCAGAATTTTTCTTCATTTCACCGGCACACACAATTTTAGGGCTGGACATGTTTGGTATCTATTTACTCAGCACAACCTCCTCTTTTATATTTTACCAAAAATTGGGTACAGTATTGTATTGGTGTGCTCTAAACCACATTTAGTGTATTTTTACTAATTGAGCCGATAACGTGAGACATAAAACAATTTTAACTACCACCATTTTATTCTCCAGGGCCTCTGCTTTCAGAAAATATAGGTTTGGGGGTTTTATCTAATCTTCAGGCCGAAAATCTGCATTTTAACGTGTGGAAAAAAAATTGCAAAAAACAGCTCTGGTAGTGAAAGGGTTAATGTGAGCTAGGTGGGATCACTCTGCTGTGGTCACACTCTAAACACTAGAGCTCCCCCTAGCTGCAGCCTGGTAATAACATTGTTAGGAGGTCTATTTATTTATCTTCAAATTGATTCTATTTGAATTTTGGGAAATGGTTATATTCTATTCTATTGTTTTTTTTAATTCTATTCTATTTTAGTCTATTCTATTCTTTTTTTTTTCTATTCTATTCTTTTCATCAGAAGATGGTTATATTATTTTTTATTTTATTTTATTTTATTCTGTTCCGTTCATTTCTATTCTATCCTATTTTTTTATTTTCTGTTACATTCTTTTCTATTCTATTCCTTTATTTTCTTACCTCTTTTATTCTCTTTGGAAATTGGAAAGCTATTTAAATTCAAAAACTTTTCGAATTCAAAAACAATTAAAAAATAATTTAAAATCTATTTTGATACTATTCAAACCAATTTGAATTCCGTCCGAATTTTTTCCCCTTTTTTTCAGATTCTTTAAAGATCGGTACTATTGCAATTATAAGATTCAATTACATCTGAATTTCTGAAAAATGAAAATTTGTCCAAATTTCACTTCAGAACGAAATGAATTGTACATGTCTACATGCAGTGACATTGATCATGCCATCCCCTAGTAAAAGGCACCTCCCCCACAGTACACAAACACTGGCTAGGCACAGAGTTAATGCTTTGATTAATCCTGATGTTAGCACCTTCCTAGCCAGTGTCATCAGTACAGTGACAGTGCATATTTTTAGTACTGATCACTGTATTAGTGTCACTGGTCCCCTGTGCTTGAAGTGTTCTGTAGATATCTGCAGGTTTTACACCTTCGTTCACAAGAAACTTCATCACCACACGCTGTTCCGCTAACACTGTTATCTGCCATCTTGAATAACAGTCCCTGGACTGACTGCTACTTGTGCTCCACCTATCAGTAATAGGACACACTTACCACTAAATGTAGTACCGCCACTCTACCATCCCTTTTTATACCTGTAAAATAAAAAGTCTCGGTTTGACTTGAATGCCCCTCGCAGCATAATACTGCATTATGACCACTAGATGGAGCCAAGGAATTCAGTGCATGAAATAAAATACATCCAATATTCATCACAGCTGGGTAAATGCTGGTCACATTCATACAAATAAATAGACCTCTAATGCCCTTGTACACACGACCGGTTTTGCCGTTGGAATAAACTCTGAAGGTTTTTTCCGACAGAATTCCGCTCAAGCTGTCTTGCATACACACGGTCACACCAAATTCCGACCATCAGGAACGCGGTGACGTAAAACACGTACGACGGCACTAGAAAAAGGAAGTTCAATAGCCAGTGCACCACCCTTTGGGCTCCTTCTGCTAATCTCTTCGGAACAGCATACAGACGAGCGTTTTTTCCGATAGAAATTTGTTCTGTCGGAAAAAAATGTTCTCAATCTAAGTCCGTCTGAATTTTCGATGCAAAAAGTCAGATGGAGCATACACACGGTCGGAATATAAGATGAAAAGCTCCCATTGGACTTTTTCTGATGGAAATTCCGACCGTGTGTACGCGGCATTAGTGTTTGTGAAAGCTTACACCACAAAATGTACTCAGCCAATGAAAGGTAATGACTCCATTTTTATTTTTCTACTGCCATCAATGGCCAACACAGTACAACACTTCATCCATGTCTTTGGTGATCTCTGATCTCCTTATGAACAGTTTCTTACATGATGAAGATCAGCCATGGAGTATATCTGAGGTGTATATCAGGGTGTGCTTCTTCCCCACATGAGAGCTGTGATGTCCAGCAACATTCATATAGAAGACATTTCCTGCACTCAAGGCACTAATACACCTCGAGGGTTGTGTGGGATCCCTGATGTACAGGAAGACAGGACTTCAGTGAGGAACAATTCCCTCACTCAGGACGGGAACGTGGCTTCTTTCCCGTGTGAGATCTCTGATGTCTGTAAAAATAGGACTTCTCTGAAAAACATTTACCGCACTCAGAACAGGAATACGGCTTCTCCCCCGTGTGAGATCTCTGATGTTTGTAAAGATTGGACGTCTGTGAAAAACATTTCCCACACTCAGCGCAGGAATACAGCTTCTCCCCTGTGTGAGATCTCTGATGTCTGTTAAGATTGGACTTGTCTGAAAAACATTTCCCACACTCAGGACAGGAATAAGGCTTCTCTCCTGTGTGAGATCTCTGATGGCTGTAAAGATGGGACTTTACTGAAAAACATTTCCCACACTCAGGACAGGAATACGGTTTCTCCCCTGTGTGAGATCTCTGATGTATATAAAGAATGGACCTTTCTAAAAAACATTTCCCACACTCAGCACAGGAATACAGTTTCTGCCCCGTGTGAGATCTCTGATGTGTGTTAAGACTGGACTTCTGTGAAAAATATTTCCCGCACTCAGGACAAGAATATGGCTTCTCCCCCGTGTGAGATCTCTGATGTGTGTAAAGATAGGATGTCTCTGAAAAACATTTCCCACACTCAGGACAGGAATATGGCTTCTCCCCCGTGTGATATCTCTGATGTTTATAAAGACTGGACTTCTGTGAAAAATATTTCCCACACTCAGGACAAGAATACGGCTTCTCCCCCGTATGAGATCTCTGATGTGTGTAAAGATTGGACTTTACTGAAAAACATTTTACACACTCAGGACAGGAATAAGGCTTCTCCCCTGTGTGAGATCTCTGATGTGTGTAAAGATTGGACTTTACTGAAAAACATTTCCCACACTCAGGACAGGAATACGGCTTCTTTCCTGTGTGAGATCTTTTGTGCACATTAAGTTTGGATTTAATATGGAAACACTTCCCACACTCGGTACAGGAAAAACTCTTATCTGTTGGAAGGACGGCACCGTCCCTCACAGTCTGAGGTTCCTCAGGATAAGAGGAATATGATGGTCCATCTACACTGTGTGGTGCCCGATGGACATTTGAGGTAGCCGGGTTTTCTCCTGGACTATACTGTGTGATGTCCTCATCTTCTACTTTACAGTCTGGAGACAAAGTGAGACAATCCTCTGAGGTTTTCCTCATCTCCCGTCCATCTACTAAAATAGAAAGAAAAAGATTATTACTAGACATGAGCAGATTGGTTGCCCTAAACCAGGACTCCGCCCACATTAGGCAGCTTTGTCTCTGAGGATCTTACAATTCCACCCTCAAGGTAACTAGTAAATGGGTCCTCTGATCTCCTACCACAGTGGTTCTCAACCTGGGGGTCGGGACCCCCTCGGGGGTCGAATGACGATTTGCCAGGGGTCACCGAATCCTGGGCTGTTCCCGAAGCCTTTGCTGCTCTCCCAGCCTTTTCGCAGCCTCCCAGTAGGGCTGTTCCTGGAGCCTGCGGCTGCCCACTCAGCCTCTTCGCAGCCACCCATTCAGTTCACGGCATGGTTGGGGGGCAGAGACTAGAGGTCAGCTGACTGGTGAGGAATGTGAAGTGGAAGGGGCTGGAGGAGAGCCTATCTCCTGATTTCGGCATAGATGTTACTGCTATGAGACACCACAAAGTTGGAGACACAGTGAGTAACACTACCTGTGATTAGAGTTGCCATTAAAAGTCCACACTACAGTTCTCAGATCAGCAGATGACCTTGATCAAGAGCACCTAAGTTGGCTGATCAGAACATTGCCACTCATCCCAACTCCCTGCCAGCACTGCCACTCATTCCATCCCCACCAAGGAGCAAGAGAAGGAATAAAAATAGAGAATACATGGAAGGGAGAGGAAAAGAGGGGGAGGAACAAAGAAAAAGGGAGAGAAAGAATAAGAGAAAAAACAAAAAAAGATGGCTAGAGAGGGGGATGGAGAAAAAAAACAAGAAATTAGGATAGAGAGAGATAAAAGGAGCACAAAGAGAGTGGTACATCCTAAAATGTACCATAAGGGGTTTTAATACTGTACGAGTGGAAGGGACACAGGGAGTGCTAAATGTCCGTGGGTTAGGGGCACAAATTACTTGTCTTGCCTTGGGTACTGAAAACCCACGCTATGAAAATAAATTTACTGTTAGGGGTCCCCACAACTTGGGAAATTTTACCAAGGGGTCACGACACTAGGGGGGTTGAGAACCACTGTCCTACCAGTTCATTTCTTTATTCATGGACCTTAGTCAGAGAGTGAGGAAACAACGAGAACTGTCTTTTACAGGAGTGACAGTGATGAGGGGATTATAGGACGAGTGTCCCCACCCCCTCTATCACTCATTGCCATCTTTCCAACACAAGAAGATCTGCACTTCCTTATTTAGTCCAAGAGTTAGTCATGAATAACAGCGGGGCTGAGCCCCACCAGAGGTCAGAGAGTGAGGATGGGGGGAGAACAACCAAGATGAAGACTGGACTGATGACCTGAAGACCACCATCATTGGGTTATTGACTCCTCCCTTATTTTCACTTTCTGTTTAAAGTGGTTGTAAACTCTCCCCCACAACTTTATCCCATGTAAATCAGCATAGAAAACCCCAATGGACACTGCTTGTAGATATCTCCTTACTTGCTTAGTATTGCTGTAATCCGTTTTGTTCTTTAGAATGACGTCACTGGAGCATGCTCATATCTCCCTTAATTTATAGCACACTTTGTGTGCTTGTCTGTCTATTATCAGGACTCCCTGCGGCACAACACTCAAATCCCAGGAGACTGCAGAATCATTCAGAGCTTCCTACTACACCCCATGTGACCGTGTGACATCACATGGAGTGTAAACCTGGGCATCGGACTGTATATTGCAGTCTTATCAGCTGAAGCCGATAAGACTGACACAGGCAAACGCTAGATAAAGTAAATACTGTGAAATAAAACAAGTCGGCTATGAACAGGGAAGCAGGGATGACATAGAAATGTTGGATCGAGAAGGAGGAGGCTTGGTTAACAGTACAGGAAGTGCTCCATGTAAGGGCGGAAATACACTCTATTGTGGACTCAGAAAACAATATCTAAGATGCCACTGCCTTACCTCTGGAAACAAGATTATTTAAAGTTTCTTTAAAAAGTAAGTAATATGCGATTTGGGCTGGATTACAGTGGCTATAGTTTGATAATTACTTAAAAATAATGGACTAAATGAAAAGAAGCCTCAGAGTGGGAGAGTTTACTTCTTCTTTAAGGGTCCAAAGTTTAAGGATGTTATAATATTTATCAACATGTAAAAGTCTGTGCTCCAATCAAATCATCAGATATAAAATGTCCAGCTGGTAGAGAATGGGTGTAACAAAAGAGAATACATATTATGTTTATATATATATGTTTATATATAGCAGTGGGTAGAGGGGAGAAAGCAGAAGTCAGGACTATGTAATGTACAATATATTGTATAAGATACAGCAGATAGAATGATGTAATGTACAACATAGAGTATATAGTGCAGAGGTCAGGACTATGTAATGTATAACAGAGTATACAGGGCAGAGTCAGAAGTATGTAATGTGCAACATAGAGTATATAGCGCAGGGGTCAGGACTCCCACACCGCTGCCTCCCATCTCCTGAGTAGAGATTATGCTGAACACCCCCCCCCCCCCAGTTCGCACCAGAACTTTTGAACATTGCAAAAGTTCGGAGCGAGACAATGAACCCCATTGAAGTCCATGGGGCCCAAACTATAAAAATCAGAAGTGCCCATTTTGAAGGCTTAAGTTTGCCTGTGGACACATATGCTGCGGGTCCCCTCCCAGTGCCATGGGAAAATCTGTCTCTTCTTGTTGGCCTCTCAGACATGATGTGGGGTTTATTACTGAAATGTAATGGGGATGGGAAAATGTATACTTGGATGCCCTTTAATCAAAGAAAGTGGTGTTTGGTGAACTTTAACTTGAGGACCTTACTACACAGGCACACTCCACTTGGCACACCTCAATATACTGCAGTAAAAGTGCACTGACACGCTACACAATACACTGTAGTAAAATGCCCAGACACTCTACACTGACACACTTCAATATACTGCAGTAAAATGCCATGACATTCTACACTGACACACTTCAATATACTGCAGTAAAATGCCATGACACTCTACACTGACACACTTCAATATACTACAGTAAACCTGCCTTGACACACTAATCTGACACAACAGTAAAAATGAACAGACGCACTACACGCACGCTGCACTATCAATATATTCACACTACACTAACACTCTGCATTCACAATAGAATCACAATAGCATACTAACTCACTAGTAGCACTGAATAGAGCCCTGTTCTATCTATCTCCATGCTGATATCAAACTGAAAATGGCTGCTCTTGAAAGGAACCTTTTATAGTGTGGGGTGGTTCTATGAGCAATGAGCCATGATTGGAGATGTCATCATGACTGTGTCCAATCATGCCTCTGACAGTGCTATGTGCCCTGATTGGCTGAAGCAATGGAGGCTTTACCCAATCAGGGCTTCGAATGCACTGTGCAGTGCAATGTGGGGCGTTCAGCTGGCCAAACAGGTGAACCTATGCTTGGCTCGAACTGTTCACCCAACACTACTCCTGAGACTGAATACATTGTGTATAATTTATCAGATGATGGGGGATCTAGGTGGACCCTCCGTACTGCTCTCTCCTTTACAATAAAGTCTCCTCTTACCCGGTGATGTGAGGGGCGGCTGATTATCCATCATGACGTCCTTGTAGAGATCCTTGTGTCCTTCGAAATACTCCCACTCCTCCATGGAGAAATAGATAGTGACATCCTGACACCTTATAGGAACCTGACACACACAATGATACAGTCACCATCCAGACACATCCCTTGTCTGTTACTGGATAATGTCCCAGAATTCCCAGCACCGCTCACCTCTCCTGTCAGAAGCTCCATCATCTTCTTGGTGACTTCTAGAATCTTCTGTGTGTTGTGTCTTGTAGGGATCAGGGATGGAGGTGGGGGGATGGTGATGGGATTCTGGATTCTCGAGGATCTGGTGGTCATATTATGAGATCTCCTTGTCTCATTTTCAGTAGATTTCTTCATTATTACTGCACATTTCTGTGTTATACAAAGATAAATATCACTCTCCCACAGGAACATCTTAATATCATCATGGGCTTCTGGGTAAAGTAATAAACTGGGGCCCCTACCAACCTGCCCCAATTTACACACCTATTCTCAAAAAATGAAGCATAAAAAGATGATAGAATTAAAGATATATTGACTAGTACTTTGAAAATAATCAATTTTAAACATTAAGAAAATGCCATAAATCAAAGACTAATCAACAAAGAGCGGAGTATAGTGGAGTAGAGAGGCACAGTACAGGGGGCAGGATGATACAGTATAGCTGAGTAGAAGGGCACAATAAAGGGGAGTAGAAGGGCACAGTACAGGGGAGTAGAAGGGCACAGTACAGGGGAGTAGAAGGGCACAGTACAGGGGAGTAGAAGGGCACAGTACAGGGGAGTAGAGGGACACAGTACAGGGGAGTAGAGGGACACAGTACAGGGGAGTAGTAGAATGGCACAGTATGGGGGGTAGAGGGGCACGGTACAGGGAGGTAGAGTGGCATGGTACAGGAGAGTAGGGGGCACGGTACAGGGGAGTAGAAGGGCATGGTACAGGGGAGTAGAAGGGCACAGTACAGGGGAGTAGAGGGACACAGTACAGGGGAGTAGAGGGACACAGTACAGGGGAGTAGAGGGACACAGTACAGGGGAGTAGAAGGGCACAGTACAGGGGAGTAGAAGGGCACAGTACAGGGGAGTAGAAGGGCACAGTACAGGGGAGTAGAAAGGCACAGTACAGGGGAGTAGAAGGGCACAGTACAGGGGAGTAGAGGGACACAGTACAGGGGAGTAGAGGGACACAGTACAGGGGAGTAGTAGAATGGCACAGTATGGGGGGTAGAGGGGCACGGTACAGGGAGGTAGAGTGGCATGGTACAGGAGAGTAGGGGGCACGGTACAGGGGAGTAGAGTGGCATGGTACAGGGGAGTAGAAGGGCACGGTACAGGGGAGTAGAAGGGCACGGTACAGGGGAGTAGAGGGGCACAGTACAGGGGAGTAGAAGTGCACAGTACAGGGGGGACAGGAGGGCACCATACATGGAAGTAGAGGGGCACAGTACAGGGGAGCAGGAGGGCACAGTACAATGAGTAGAAAGGCACAGTACAGAGGGGCAGGAGGGCAAAGTACAGGGGGACAGAAGGGCACAGTACAGGGGAGTAGAGGGACACAGTACAGGGGAGTAGAGGGACACAGTACAGGGGAGTAGTAGAATGGCACAGTATGGGGGGTAGAGGGGCACGGTACAGGGAGGTAGAGTGGCATGGTACAGGAGAGTAGGGGGCACGGTACAGGGGAGTAGAAGGGCATGGTACAGGGGAGTAGAAGGGCACAGTACAGGGGAGTAGAGGGACACAGTACAGGGGAGTAGAGGGACACAGTACAGGGGAGTAGAAGGGCACAGTACAGGGGAGTAGAAGGGCACAGTACAGGGGAGTAGAAGGGCACAGTACAGGGGAGTAGAAGGGCACAGTACAGGGGAGTAGAAGGGCACAGTACAGGGGAGTAGAAGGGCACAGTACAGGGGAGTAGAGGGACACGGTACAGGGGAGTAGAGGGACACAGTACAGGGGAGTAGTAGAATGGCACAGTATGGGGGGTAGAGGGGCACGGTACAGGGAGGTAGATTGGCATGGTACAGGAGAGTAGGGGGCACGGTACAGGGGAGTAGAGTGGCATGGTACAGGGGAGTAGAAGGGCACGGTACAGGGGAGTAGAAGGGCACGGTACAGGGGAGTAGAGGGGCACAGTACAGGGGAGTAGAAGTGCACAGTACAGGGGGGACAGGAGGGCACCATACATGGAAGTAGAGGGGCACAGTACAGGGGAGCAGGAGGGCACAGTACAATGAGTAGAAAGGCACAGTACAGAGGGGCAGGAGGGCAAAGTACAGGGGGACAGAAGGGCAAAGTACAGGGGGAAGAAGGGCACCGTACAGGGAGGTAGAGGGGAGCGGTACAGGGGAGTAGCAGGGCACAGTACAGGGGAGTAGCAGGGCACAGTACAGGGGGCAGCAGGGCAAAGTACAGGAGGGAAGGAGGGCACCATACAGGGAAGTAGAGGGGCACAGTACAGGGGAGCAGGAGGGCACAGTACAGGGGAACAGGAGGGCACAGTACGGGGGGTAGAAAGGCACAGTACAGAGGGGTGGGATGGCAAAGTACAGGGGGACAGAAGGGCAAAGTACAGGGGGACAGAAGGGCAAAGTACAGGGGGGGGCAGATAGGAACAGTACAAGGGAGCAGGAGGGAACAGTACAGAGGAGCAGGAGGGCACAGTACAGAGGAGTAGAAGGGCACAGTTCAGAGGAGTAGAGGACACAGTACAGGGGAGTAGCAGGGCACAGTACAGGGGCAGCAAGGCAAAGTACAGGGGGGCAGGAGGGCACCGTACAGGGAAGTAGAGGGGCACAGTACAGAGGAGTAGAAGGGCATAGTACAGAGGAGTAAAGAGGCACAGTTCAGAGGATTAGAGGGACACAGTGCTGGGGGGTAGAAGGGGACAGCGCAGGGGGGTAAATGGGCACAGTGCTGAGGGGTAGAGGGCACAGTATAGGGTGCAGTAATGTATAATACAAATATAGTCTCCTCAAGCAGAGCAGTGCAGGGAAGCTGCTATCACAGGTCTTACCTGTTCTGGCAGCCTGTCACTGGGCTAAATCTACAGTTCCAGTGCTTTGAAGGGGTTAAGGAAGAACTCCAGAGGTGGAGCATTTTGCTACTGCTTCAATCACATGGGGTGAATAGGCGAGGGGGGGCCAGTGGGGATCGGAGCAGTACACATTCCTCCAACACAAGCAGCAGCAGTAGTAAGATGCTCCACCTCTGGGGTTCTTCCTCTACTCCTGGAAAGTGTTGAAAAGTAGTGGGGGGAGATGTCATACTGATTGTAGATTTAGCCCAGTGAAAGGCTGCTGCTGTACCCGCAGACTAGATTCTGAGGCTATCCCGGGACAGCTTAGTAAAAAGCTTCTAGGTGTAGTATGTAAGCCAATTTATTTAAAAACACTGTACAAACAACTCACATTTTGAAGGATAAAAGACAGCATGTAGTGCGGTTATGATCCAAAGGGGGAGTCCATCAGATTGATCACAGGTGTCTCTGCTGCCTGCCGTGCGTAGGGCTTTGCTGGACACCGCTCGAGCCGGCCGCGGTGGTGATGTGATTCAGAGCGAGGCCTGGAACGCTGGTGGAAGGCAGACGTGGAGCTGTGACGTCACTGGAAAGTGACGCGTTTCCTGAGCGTACGGGCTACGATGTCACGGTAGCCGCGCTCCTTCATCAAGCTACAGATGGATCGTAGTGGTGACTTAAAAGAGAATTGGGGGAGGGAAGGAAGGAGGAGAAAGGGAGGGGACGGAGAAGGATGGGAAGGGGAAAAGTAGTGGCCGTATAAAAACACTCTATCAAATCTAATTAAAAGGTGCATGTCTAGAGGTAGTCTCAATTAATAACAGACTTGCAGGTGATATATATATATATATGAGATGTACCTATATGAAGAACCAATAAGGGAAGGACGATATAAAAAATTAAATATAAGAACATAATTGAAATAAATAAAAATGAATAAAATGGCCAATGCATATTAAGCGCAGTATAGGGCCAACAAATTTTAAATATTAAATGGTAATATTAAAAATACTTAATTAAAAAGACCTCAATATTACAGTCAGAGGTATTGGTACACACACATATATATATATAATATATATATATATATATATATATATATATATATATATATATATACACACATACAGGTACGCATATATACATACACACATATATAAAAAAAAAAAAAAAAATGAATTAAACCAATTGGTGGTCCCAATGGTAATTATATACTGTCCCCTAGAGGTCAAATTGTTTTAATTGCATCATATGGCTTTTACAAGTCATCAATTATATATGACCCATTTATATGCACTGGTTCCTTCATATGAGTGCTTCCTTGTTCCCTGCTTTGCATGGGTTGTATATATGGGGGCTATACAGCAGAGGTGTATACATGTATATGTGTGTATGTATATATGCGTACCTGTATGTGTGTGTATATATATATATATATATATATATATATATATATATATATATATATGTACCAATACCTCTGACTGTAATATTGAGGTCTTTTTAATTAATTATTAGTTTTTAATATTACCATTTAATATTTAAAATTTGTTGGCCCTATACTGCGCTTAATATGCATTGGCCCATTTATTCATTTATTTCAATTATGTTCTTATATTTAATTTTTTATATCGTCCTTCCCTTATTGGTTCTTCATATAGGTACATCTCATATATATATATATATATATATATCACCTGCAAGTCTGTTATTAATTGAGACTACCTCTAGACATGAGTGTTTTTATACGGCCACTACTTTTCCCCTTCCCATCCTTCTCCGTCCCCTCCCTTTCTCCTCATTCCTCCCCTCCCCCAATTCTCTTTTAAGTCGCCACTACGATCCATCTGTAGCTTGATGAAGGAGCGCGGCTATATGTGACATCGTAGCCCGTACGCTCAGGAAACGCGGCGCTTTCCAGTGACGTCACAGCTCCGCGTCTGCCTTCCACCAGCGTTCCAGGCCTCGCTCTGAATCACATCACCACCGCGGCCGGCTCGAGCGGTGTCCAGCAAAGCCCTACGCACGGCAGGCAGCAGAGACACCTGTGATCGATCTGATGGACTCCCCCTTTGGATCATAACCGCACTACATGCTGTCTTTTATCCTTCAAAATGTGAGTTGTTTGTACAGTGTTTTTAAATAAATTGGCTTACATACTACACCTAGAGGCGCCTCCCCCCCTTGTGTTTTTTCCTGCAGATCTTGGAGCTTGGTTTCAGCTCTTCCTGGAAGGCAGCCCTCTGTGTGGACTCTTTAATATCAGCCTGCCTCTTCACATAGACTTTTATGGACTATATTAGTTATATTTACAACTTTAGTTTGCCAGTAGCATGATGGTGATATAAGGCTTCCGGTTTTTGCGCCTTTACTTGCTTGTAGTAAAAAGCTTGACTGACTGTCCCAGAAAATTGGTATGATGTAATGCAAGATTATGAAGGGGCCCCTGGGCAATGCCCTGCGCTTCCATAATCCCTCACCTCTATGTTCAGCTCTATATTTATTCTCCAGGGATTGGCCACAATGTTCCCGATTCGGCAAAGGACAGACATCTCCATTCAATATGATTACAACCTGGTCAGATTTATAGCTCCTTCTAGAAGTCATATAAGAGAGTCACTAATGTTTTACTGGAAAGGCTCACTGACCCACCAGGAAATGTTACCCATGTATTTAGCAGTCAGTGGGCGTGGCATGCTGGTAATTATGGGTTACTGATTGGACTAAATCTGAAATTGTTCTCTTCTATAACCAATCCCGCCATCTTGTGCTATAACCAAATATCATAGAGTACGTACACTTCATGTATTCATAGTAATTGTGTGGATGTCGTTATTGATTAGTAGAACATCATAAGACTTAAAGTGACTCTGAATACATCCCAGTGTATAGCATGGTTAGATTTAACCCCTTCATTACACTCACCTCTCCAGTCAGCAGGCTGAGGATCTCCAGGGTGAGGTTCAATATCGTCTCATTACGGGGAAATTCCTTCCTTACATTCTTCACAAAACTGACATTCTGCCGATTGTCCATCATGACGTCCTTGTAGAGATCCTTGTGTCCTTCTAAATACTCCCACTCCTCCATGGAGAAATAGACAGTGACATCCTGACACCTTATAGGAACCTGACACACACAATGATACAGTCACCATCCAGACACATCCCTTGTCTGTTACTGGATAATGTCCCAGAATTCCCAGCACTGCTCACCTCTCCTGTCAGCAGCTCCATCATTTTCTTGGTGACTTCTAGAATCTTCTGCATGTTGTGTCTCTCGGGTTTTAGGGAGTCACATGGAGGCACTGTGATGGTCATATGATCACCTGACTTCACAAGAGGAAATCTCTGTATTGAGGAACCAATAGGAACATCATGTTAGAATCCCAGAATCCTCCTCACCTCTCCGGTCAGGTCTGTGTTTTATTAATAGAGATAAGAGTGATGTCATGTGACCTCCCAGAATCCTCCTCACCTCTCCGGTCAGCAGGTAGATGATCTCCAGGGTGAGGTTTAGTATCTTCTCAGTCATGTGACTCCGGTCCTCCTCCATCCTCATTGGCGCCGTCATTTGATCTATACAGGTCTCCTTGTAGACGGATAACTTTGGGAAATGAAAGTAAGAATTATTTGGATGGTATTGGTCACACAATAATAGAATGTAGATGTGAGGGGAGTAGTTGGAGGGTTGCTGTACATTTAAAGCAGAAATCCATCCAAAAGTGGAACTTCTGCTTTAAGGACTCAAGACCTCCTGAAATGCCACATTTGGCATGTCATTTTTTTGAGGGGGAGTGTGTATCTAGTTTTGACAAGTACCCAGATCTCACTTACACTCATGGCGCTGCGGCACCAAGCAGAAGTTCTCCTCTCCCCTCCCACCCTGCAATCTTCTGGAACATGTCACAGGTCCCAGAAGATTGCCCAGCTATTCAGAATGTGCAGCACCGACTCGCACATGCACAGTGCTCACCTGGCTGTGAAGCCACAAGCTGTCACAGCCGGGTGCCCACAATTGCAATGCCGGCATGGCGGAGAGGAGTGAGGCTTCGGTCAACCACATCTCTGGACCATGGGACAGGTGAGTGTCTGTTTATTAAAAATTAGCAGCTACACTTTTTGTAGCTGCTGACTTTTAATAAACACAGAAATGGGTGGAACTCGGCTTTAAGAACTACTGATCCCATGGGAACACTTTAGTTTGGACTGTTTAGTGTTTTGCTACAATTTTGAAGTCCCGGGACCCTCTTGGCCTGCCTGATCAGAAATTCCCTTTTCTATGTTGGGTTTGTTTGGTTTCTGAACTGGTTTTGATTAGTATTGGATCTGCAGACAAGGAAAGATAAATATGGTCCTTTCTTTGACTTGTTTGCTCTGAGGCAGTGCTGTGAGGTCAATGTCAGGTCATTATGATGTCCAGGAAGGGGAACTTGCTGACTTTTGACCGGAGTTGCCGGGTAATCATGATAATTGCCAGAACTCTGGCTGCAAGGCTCCAATCTCCGGCAGCCTGCTGACTGACAGGAGTGATGTCACTGTCACTCTGCAGTAAGAGAAGAGATTGGATTGGATAGCAGGAGGATGCTGCAGGTGGAGTAGAGAGCTGTGAGGGAGGAGTCTGTTCTTTTCCCTCCAATGGCAGCCCAGTGTGGGTAGGAGGAGGACAGCAGGGGGAGGGGTTTGTTCCCTTGGTTAGTATACTGTAGTATCCAGGACATTGTACTGAGTTGCAGTGGGTTCCTGGGGCTCTGAATTCCAGCACTGGTAGTGGACTGTCTCCTGAATAAGTATAGCACTGACCCTGAACTAACAGACCTCTAAGAATGAGTGCCCACCAAGGTTCATTCCACTTGGAATTATTTGACCAATGAGAAGTCAAAGGTCGCCTTCCTTTCCTGGCTGGAGTTCTGTTCTCAAAGGAGATCTAAACAGTAAGTGTAGATGGCAGGACCATCATAAACGAACAGCCTCCCTACCTAACATAGAGTCCCCCTGAGCCCTACAGCCTCCTCTTCCCTCAGAGCCCTGCTGACCTACAACCTTATCAAGGGTCCAAAGTCGTTAAGCTATACTTATTCTTCAGGGGTTCCCTGAATCTTTTAGTCCGACTACACCCATCAGAGACCCCTCAACTCCTCTACTTCCCTCAGAGCCCTCAATATTTTCCTCCCTCTGACACCAATTTATCGAACATATTCTTCATGGCAGGCTGGGGAATGTTTTCTTCCTCCTGGCCAGCTATGTAAGGGGCTCTATGCTCCATACTCCTGACCCCTGCACTCCATCATTGTGGTGGCTGCATAGTGTAATGATTGCCCATTGGCTGCCTGTGTGGTGTAATAATTGCCCTTTGTAGGCCATGTATGGTCAGGATGTTTGTTTTTGGGTCTCCAAACTATGGCCCTGCCTAGTCATGTCTGTGAATGCTAGAGTTTTACAATGCCTCATGGGACATGTAGTTCCGCAACAGCTGGAAGGCTGTAGTTTAGAGATAAAAAAACACATGCAGCGCTAGAAATGTGCGTTTACATATTCAGCACATGTTAATAAAAAGGTGCCGAATGTGCTGAATATGTAAACGCACATTTCTAGCGCTGCATGTGTTTTTTTATTTTTATTAATTTGTACATTGTTTACCACATTGTTACATGCCGGCAGCTATCACTCATACTATTTTGTAATAGCGCAATTATTGATTGGTTTTATATGTAGTTTAGAGATCCCTGACCATATTAGTGTTGTGAGATGCTCTGACCTTGAAGGTAGGCTGACCAGACGTCCCCATTTTCCAGGGACAGTCCCCGGATTGGGGACGTTCTCCCTGGACCGAATACGTCCCAGGTTTTGTCCCCGGATTGGCGTGGCAGAAGCCATGGTACTATTTTCAGCTGCTTAATCTCAGGCGCTTCCGCATTTTAGCTCCAGGAGTCGGGCTGTATCACCTGTTGCCTGTCCCATCAGCACTTCCTGGCTCCTCCCTCACTCTGCCACCTGTCCAATCAGATAATCTGCCTCAAATTGGTGTCCGCCCAACCCCGCACACACTCCAGCCTCCTGACTGGGGGGGGATTGTACAGACTGGGGGGGGGGATTGTGCAGACTGGGGGGGTTGTGCTAAGTGGGGTGGGGGGAAATTGTGCTGACTGGGGGGGGATTAGGCAGACTGGGGGGAGGATTGTGCAGACTGGGGGGTTGTGCTAAGTGGGGGGGGAATTGTGCTGACGGGGGGGGGGGATTATGCAGACTGGGGGGGAGGATTGTGCAGACTGGGGGGGGTTGTGCTAAGTGGGGGGATTATGCAGACTGGGGGGGAGGATTGTGCAGACTGGGGGGGTTGTGCTAAGTGGGGGGATTATGCAGACTGGGGGGGAGGATTGTGCTGACGGGGTAAATTGTGCTGACTGGGGGGGGGGGGATTGTGCAGACTGGGGGGAGGGGATTGTGCGGACTGGGGGGGTTGTGCTGACTGGGGGGAGGGGATTGTGCAGACTGGGGGGAGGGGATTGTGCAGACTGGGGGGAGGGGATTGTGCAGACTGGGGGGAGGGGATTTTGCAGACTGGGGGGGGGGGGATTGTGCTGAGTGGGGGGGGGGTTGCAGACTGAGGGGCTACATAGTGCTCTGAACGGTGGTCTGAGAGAGGAGGCCTGTAATGTACACAGTACTCTGGACGGTGGTCTGAGAGGAGGCCTGTAATGTACACAGTACTCTGGACGGTGGTAAGAAGTATTTCTTTTTTTTATCTCATGGACAAAATGTGAGAAATAATGTATATATCATACAATAATTCTATAAACACATACCACATACACATATCATTTGAGGAAAATATGCTTATAAAATAGTTTACCATATGCCAATAAAAAAAAAAATATATATGTCCCCGGATTTAATTTTGAAAATCTGGTCACCTTACCTGAAGGGGTTAATCTAGGTTTCCACACTATATATACTAGGGGTGCGCATCTTCACTGGTTTCACGATTCGATTCAATTCGGATTATCTGGTCAACGATTCGATTCGATTCGATTCCGCGATGCATCACGATTACCGACGAGCTCCCACTTCCGCTTGGGCCGCCTAGGCGGCCCTTCCACCCTGCAATCTTCTGGGACACATCACAGTTCCCAAAAGATTGCCCGGCTATGCAGGACAGCGCAGTGAGACATGCGCACCCGGCTGTGAAGCTGCAAGCTGTCACAGCCGGATGCCCACAGTAGTATTGCCAGCGCTGTGGACAGGCGGGGGAGAGAAGGGAGGGTTTGGGTGGCCACGTCGCTGGATTGTGGGACAGGTGAGTGTCTTTTTATGAAAAGTCAGAAGATGCACTTTTTTTGCAGCTGCTGACTTCTAATAAACAAAAAATTGACTGGAACTCTGCTTTGAATTAAAAATAACCTCACTCCCTAAAAAGTGCACTAATCTGGTGCACTACAGGGTACAGACATTCACACACACGGCTGATGGGAGGTCAGAAGGGACAGAATCCACAGATGACAAACAGCCCTGTGAAGTTCCCTGTACTGTCTCTGTGCTGACCAGTGGCAGCTGGTGCTCAAATTTTTTTTTGGGGGGTGCAAACAAACCGAAAAATACTGAACCTCCCCCAGAGGCGTAACTAGAAACTTCAGGGCCCCGGTGCAAGAAACCATGAAGGGCCCCCCACCAGTGGCGTTGCTAGGTTTACAAAAGATCTCGGGCTAGAGCCCATAGCAGCTAAGTAAGGAAAGTCATACACTTTGGCGGGCATACACATATATCGTTACATATCTGAATGCGGATCCCCCACTTACATCAGGGTCCCCAGAGAGCCCCCCCTTACATCAGGGTCCTTAGAGAGCCTCCCCCCTTACATCAGGGTACCCAGAGAGCCCCACTTACATCAGTGTTCCCAGGGAGCCCCTCCTTACATCAGGGTCCCCAGAGAGCCTCCCCTTACATCAGGGTCCTTAGAGAGCCTCCCCCTATATTATGGTCCCCAGAGATCCTCCCCTTACATCAGGGTCCCCAGGGAGCCCTCCTTACATTAGGGTCCCCAGAGAGCCCCCTACATTAGGGTCCCCAGAGAGCCCCCCCCTACATTAGGGTCCCTAGAGAGCCTCCCCTTACATCAGGGTCCCAAGAGAGCCTCCCTACTTATATTAGTGTCCCCAAAGAGCCTCCCTCCTTACATCAGGGTTCCCAGGGATCCCCCCTTACATCAGGGTACCCAGAGAGCCCCACTTACATCAGGGTTCCCAGAGAGCCCCCCTACATTAGGGTCCCCAGAGAGCCTCCCTTACATCAGGGTCCCCAGAGAGTTCCCTCTTTACGTCAGGGTCCCCAGAGACCCCTTTCCTTACAACAGGGTCCCCAGAGAGCCCCCCTTACACCAGGGTCCCCAGAGAGCCCCTCCTTACATCAGGGTCCCCAGAGACCCCTTTCCTTACAACAGGGTCCCCAGAGAGCCCCCCTTACATCAGGGTCCCCAGAAAGCCCCTCCTTACATCAGGGTCCCCAGAGACCCCCCCTATACATCAGGGTCCCCAGAGAGCCCCCCTTACATCAGGGTCCCCAGAGAGCCCCTCCTTACATCAGGGTCCCCAGAGAACCCCCCCATACATCAGGGTCCCCAGAGAGCCCCCTCCTTACATCAGGGTCCCCAGAGAGCCCCCCTTACATCAGGGTCCCCAGAGAGCCCCTCCTTACATCAGGGTCCCCAGAGAACCCCCCCATACATCAGGGTCCCCAGAGAGCCCCCTCCTTACATTAGGGTCCCCAGAGAGCCTCCCCTTACATCAGGGTCCCCAGAGAGCCCCCCTTACATCAGGGTCCCCAGAGAGCCCCCTCCTTACATTAGGGTCCCCAGAGAGCCTCCCCTTACATCAGGGTCCCCAGAGAGCCCCTCCTTACATTAGGATCCCCAGAGAGCCTCCCCTTACATCAGGGTCCCCAGAGACCCCTTTCCCTACATTAGGGTCCCTAGAGAGCCTCCCCTTACATCAGGGTCCTTAGAGAGCCTCCCCCTATATTATGGTCCCCAGAGAACCTCCCTCCTTACATCAGGGTCCCCAGGGATCCCCCCTTACATCAGGGTACCCAGAGAGCCCCCCAAGACATCAGGGTCCCCAGAGAGCCCCCTCCCCATACATCAGGGTCCCCAGAGAGCCCCCCCCCCCATACATCAGGGTCCCCAGAGAGCCCCTCCTTACATCAGGGTCCCCAGAGAGCCCCTCCTTACATTAATGTCCCCAGAAAGCCCCCCCCCCACATCAGGGTCCCCAGACTGCTGACCCCCCCCTCCTTCAAGAGGTTCCCCATGTACCTGGCTGGTGGAGGTGGGAGGCGGCGATCAGCTGCTCTATCGTGTCCACAGGCAGGGGAATCTCCATGAGGCTTGTAGTTCTTCTCCTGAGTGTATACAGTGGAGAGGGGAGGGGCCTCTGACCCGGGCATGTATCAGCAGCAGTGTACAAGCAGAGCCGACTCACTGAAAGTGAAACTGATACCTGCCCGGGTCAGAGGCCCCTCCCCTCCTCTCTGCACTGTATACACTGACACTGGGAAGAACTACAAGCTGCAGGGAGATCCCACCGCCCACAGGAATAATAGAGCTGCCGATTGCTGCCTCCCACCTCCCCCCACTGCATTCCAAATGGCAAGCCAGAGGTGCAGGGGGAGATGCCGGGTCTTGGGCCCCCCACAGTGGCAGAATGGCAGGGCCCAGTCGCAAGTGCGACTGCAGCGACCCCTATAGTTCCGCCACTGACCTCCCCCATCAAATGCAGCCTCACTGTGCCCGTCAAACGCAGCCACTTGTGCCCGTCAAACGCAGCCACTTGTGCCCAAACGCAGCCACTTGTGCCCAAACGCAGCCACCTGTGCCCAAACACAGCCACCTGTGCCCGTCAAACGCAGCCACTTGTGCCCGTCAAACGCAGCCACCTGTGCCCGTCAAGCGCAGCCACCTGTGCCCAAATGCAGCCACTTGTGCCCGTCAAACACAGCCACTTGTGCCCGTCAAACACAGCCACCTGTGCCCAAATGCAGCCACTTGTGCCCGTCAAACACAGCCACTTGTGCCCGTCAAACACAGCCACCTGTGCCCAAATGCAGCCACTTGCGCCCAAACGCAGCCACCTGTGCCCAAACGCAGCCACTTGTGTCCATCAAACGCAGCCACCTGTGCCCATTAAATGCAGCCATCACTAACCCCCCACAATTACTTTCTTTTAATTAATGTTATATTACAATAGATGCTGTGCCCCCGCTGTATGTGCTTTTAAAAAACAATGTCACCTCATACCGAATTTCGCCGTAGCAGTACGATCCTGTGACTCCCCCCTCGTCCCGCCCCTCTCCGCTCTCCTCTCACGTGTCTCCTGAGTCCTGACGTCAGCGGGTAAATCTCAGTCCCGCCCGCTGACTATAGTTATCGTATCAGAAGAGAGGCGGGCGGGACTGAGAAATCCCCGCTGACGTCAGGACTCAAGGAGACGGACGAGGAGAGCGGAGAGGGGCGGGACGGGCCGGGAGTCACATGTTCGTACTACTATGGCGAAATTCGGTATAAAGCGACATTGTTTTTTAAAAAGCACATACAGCGGGGGCATATCATCTACTGTAACACAACATTAATTAAAATAAAGTCAATTTAAAAATACGCTCGGAGCGCTTTCCCGGGAGGGGCGGGGCTAGTAATGATGTCACCGGACATCGATTTTCCGGTCCTTATGCATCGATGCCGCATCGGGGACACACGAATTGCGATGCAATGATTAATTTCAGCACCCCTAATATATACCATATATATATATATATATATATATACTATATATATATGTACCACCACCCCCTCCCTTTAGAATGTAAGCTCTACGAGCAGGGCCCTCCTGTACCTTTTGTATTGAACTGTACTGTAATTGTGCTGTCCTCCCTTATACATTGTAAAGCGCTGCGTAAACTGTTGGCGCCATATAAATCTTGTATAATAATAATAATAATAATAATAATAATAAATAATATATATGTGTGTATCATCATCTGCTGGAGATAAAAGACATCACAGTGACTATGGAGGAAGAGGACGGACATGACGGGGGGTTACTGGGTGTAAATAGAAAATAAAATCTCTCTCCTCTCTATTTCCTCTCACATGGAACATCCTGTCTGTACCTGACATCACTTCCTGTCTGTATTCCATAGAGACTTCTTGTTGGGTAGAAGTGAGATCACCACCTTGTGGAGCTCAGAGGAGCTGCAGCCCTGGGTGCTGTGTGTGTATGTACTGTACACTGATAAGCCATGACATTCTAAACACTGACAGGTAAAGTAAGTAAAATTTATTATCTCATTACAATGGAATCTGAAAGTGGGTGGGATATATTAGTCAGCGAGTGAACATGTTGTCCCTGAAGTTGTTGTGATAAAAGTATAAAAATGGTGTATAGATTTAAGGGACTTTGACAAGGGCAACTCCAAAACGGACGGAGGACTGGTGACAGGGTCATGGGCGGCAAAGGCTCATTGATGGGGGTGGGGAGAGAAGGCTCATTGATGGAGGTGGGGAGGTAAGGCTCATTGATGGAGGTGGGGAGGGAAGGCTCATTGATGGAGGTGGGGAGGTAAGGCTCATTGATGGAGGTGGGGAGGAAAGGCTCATTGATGGAGGTGGAGAGGGAAGTCTCATTGATGGAGGTGGGGAGGTAAGGCTCATTGATGGAGGTGGGGAGGTAAGGCTCATTGATGGAGGTGGGGAGGGAAGGCTCATTGATGGAGGTGGGGAGGGAAGGCTCATTGATGGAGGTGGGGAGGGAAGGCTCATTGATGGAGGTGGGGAGGGAAGGCTCATTGATGGAGGTGGGGAGGGAAGGCTCATTGATGGAGGTGGAGAGGGAAGGCTCATTGATGGAGGTGGAGAGGGAAGTCTCATTGATGGAGGTGGGGAGGTAAGGCTCATTGATGGAGGTGGGGAGGTAAGGCTCATTGATGGAGGTGGGGAGAGAAGGCTCATTGATGGAGGTGGAGAGGGAAGGCTCATTGATGGAGGTGGAGAGGGAAGTCTCATTGATGGAGGTGGGGAGGTAAGGCTCATTGATGGAGGTGGGGAGGTAAGGCTCATTGATGGAGGTGGGGAGGGAAGGCTCATTGATGGAGGTGGAGAGGGAAGGCTCATTGATGGAGGTGGAGAGGGAAGTCTCATTGATGGAGGTGGGGAGGTAAGGCTCATTGATGGAGGTGGGGAGGTAAGGCTCATTGATGGAGGTGGGGAGGGAAGGCTCATTGATGGAGGTGGGGAGGAAAGGCTCATTGATGGAGGTGGAGAGGGAAGTCTCATTAATGGGGGTGGGGAGGGAAGGCTCATTGATGGAGGTGGGGAGGGAAGGCTCATTGATGGAGGTGGGGAGGAAAGGCTCATTGATGGAGGTGGAGAGGGAAGTCTCATTAATGGGGGTGGGGAGGGAAGGCTCATTGATGGAGGTGGAGAGGGAAGGCTCATTAATAGAAGGTGGGAAGTATACAGGTGGGGGGTGTGCAGTATACAGGTGGGGGTGTGAAGTAGGGTTGCCACATCATCCCTTTAATCCAGGACACACATTAATTACACAGGTTCTGTGGCTGATTAAGGTGGTAATTAAACTCACTTGGTGCCTAATCTGCATTAAATCAGTCTCAGAACCTGTGTAATTAATATGTGTCCTGGATTAATGGGATGATGTGGCAACCCTAGTGTGAAGTATACAGGTGGGGGTGTGCAGTAGACAGGTGGGGGTGTGCAGTAGACAGGTGGGGGGTGTGCAGTATACAGGTGGGAGGTGGGTGGTGTGAAGTATACAGGTGGGGGTGTAAAGTATATAGGTGGGGGGTGTGAAGTATACAGGTGGGGGGTGGGGATGTGAAGTATACAGGTGGGGGGTGGGGGGGGGGTGCAGTATACAGGTGGGGGTGTGAAGTATACAGGTGGGGAGTGTGCAGTATACAGGCGGGGGGTGGGGGTGTGCAGTATACAGGTGGGGTGTGTGCAGTATACAGGTGGGGGGGTGAAGTATACAGGTGGGGGTGTAAAGTATATAGGTGGGGGGTGTGAAGTATACAGGTGGGGGGTGGGGATGTGAAGTATACAGGTGGGGGGTGGGGGGGGGGGGTGCAGTATACAGGTGGGGGTGTGAAGTATACAGGTGGGGAGTGTGCAGTATACAGGCGGGGGGTGGGGGTGTGCAGTATACAGGTGGGGTGTGTGCAGTATACAGGTGGGGGGGTGAAGTATACAGGTGGGGTGTGGGGGTGTGAAGTATACAGGTGGGGGTGTGCAGTATACAGGTAGGGGTGGGGGTGTGCAGTATACAGGTGGGGGTGGGGGTGCAGTATACAGGTGAGGGGGTGGGGGTGTGAAGTATACAGGTGGGGGTGTGCAGTATACAGGTGGGGGGTGTGAAGTATACAGGTGGGGGGTGGGGATGTGAAGTATACAGGTGGGGGTGTGCAGTATACAGGTGGGGGGTGGGGGGGTGCAGTATACAGGTGGGGTGTGAAGTATACAGGTGGGCGGTGGAGGGCGTGAAGTATACAGGTGGGGAGTGTGCAGTATACAGGCGGGGGGTGGGGGTGTGCAGTATACAGGTGGGGTGTGTGCAGTATACAGGTGGGGGGTGGGGGGGTGAAGTATACAGGTGGGGTGTGCAGTATACAGGTGGGGGTGCAGTATACAGGTGGGGGTGAAGTATACAGGTGGGGTGTGGGGGTGGGGGTGTGCAGTATACAGGTGGGGGTGGGGGTGCAGTATACAGGTGAGGGGGTGGGGGTGTGAAGTATACAGGTGGGGGTGTGCAGTATACAGGTGGGGGTGGGGGTGTGAAGTATACAGGGGGGGTGGGGTGTGCAGTATACAGGTGGGTGGTGGGGGTGTGAAGTATACAGGGGTGTGGGGGGGTGAAGTATACAGGTGGGGGGGTGAAGTATACAGGGGGGGTGGGGTGTGCAGTATACAGGTGGGGGGTGTGAAGTATACAGGTGGGTGGTGGGGGTGTGAAGTATACAGGGGTGTGGGGGGGTGAAGTATACAGGTGGGGGGGTGAAGTATACAGGTGGGGGGTGGGGGTGTGAAGTATACAGGGGGGGTGTGCAGTATACAGGTGGGGGGTGGGGGGGTTAGTATACAGGTGGGGGTGTGCAGTATACAGGGGTGGGGGTGGGGGTGTGAAGTATACGGGGGGGGTGCAGTATACAGGTGGGGGATGGGGGTGTGCAGAATACTGGTGGGGGGTGTGCAGTATACAGGTGGGGGGTGGGGGTGTTACATAATTACATAGTAGGTGAGGTTGAAAAAAGACACGATTCCATGAAGTCCAACCTATGTGTGTGATTATGTGTCAGTATTACATTACATATCCCTGTATATTGCGGTCATTCAGGTGATTATCTAATAGTTTCTTGAAGCTATCAATGCTCCCCGCTGAGACCACCGCCTGTGGAAGGGAATTCCACATCCTTGCCGCTCTTACAGTAAAGAACCCTCTACGTCAGTGGTTCTCAACTCCTGTCCTCGGGACCCACTAACAGGCCAGGTTTGCAAGATAACTGAAAAACATCACAGGTAATATCATTTGCTGCTCAGCGATTGCAGTATTCTAGTCTGCATCTCCCCCAAGGTATTACTTAAAATCTGGCCTGTTAGTGGGTCCTGAGGACAGGAGTTGAGAACCACTGCTCTACGTAGTTTAAGGTTAAACCTCTTTTCTTCTAATTTTAATGAGTGGCCACGAGTCTTGTTAAACTCTCTTCTGCAAAAAAGTTTTATCCCTATTGTGGGGTCACCAGTACGGTATTTGTAAATTGAAATCATATCCCCTCTCAAGCGTCTCTTCTCCAGAGAGAATAAGTTCAGTGCTCGCAACCTTTCCTCATAACTAAGATCCTCCAGACCCTTTATTAGCTTTGTTGCCCTTCTTTGTACTCGCTCCATTTCCAGTACATCCTTCCTGAGGACTGGTGCCCAGAACTGGACAGCATACTCCAGGTGCGGCCGGACCAGAGTCTTGTAGAGTATTGGCGCCGTGCAGCTATGGGCAAACAGTTTTATTACAAAATGTTCTCATTCCTCACATGTTAAAAGTAGATCTCTGTAATATGTCTGATCCAAATCTCCACAGTCATAGTGTCCCCGTCCCCCGGAACTCGCAGACGATGGAACACCATGGATGCTTGTGGTGCTCACAGGGCTGGAGGAGATGTAGGAAGTTCTGGGACCCCTGTAAACCAGTTTGGAGCGCACACGTGGGTATAGGGAGGAAGTGCTGTCAGCTTGGGGTGGATCACCTATACGTTCCTTCACATCTCCTTCCAGCCCTGTGAGCACCACAAGCGGCCGTGGGGTTCCATTATCGGTGGGTTCCCGGGGGGCGGGGACACTATGACTGTGCAGATTTGGATCGGACATATTACAGAGATCTATTTTTAACATGTGAGGAATGAGAACTTTTTGTAATAAACTGTTTGGCCATTGCTGCACGGCGCCCCCTGTCTTTCCATACTGGGATCACACAGGAGTGGTGCGGGAAACCGCATGCCACTCAGACAGGAATCACACCGCATTACCCTTAACCACTTTCCGACCGCTGCACGCCGATGTACGTCCTAACTTTGAGGACGGATATCGTTGTTATGGCAACAGCTAGCTGCCATAACCCCGGTATCCCTGTTTTTGGCCAGCGGTCGGCTACAGGATAAAAGTGGTCCCTGCGGCAGATTCACTGTGAGATCATTTTTATCGGTGGCAGGAGACGGGGCCCCCCCTCCCGCCGCGATCCGGTGCCCTCCGCCACTTACCGGAGCCGTCGGTAGAGGCGGAGGCGTTTGCGTCCATTCCCTAGCTGTGCATGGAGATGAGTGAGGGGAAGATGGCCCCCACCCGTCTCCATGACACTGCAGGGCGGAAGTGACATCAAAACATCACTTCCGCCAATAGCTCTTAAAGGCACATTTTTTTCAATGTCATTTTTTCAAATGACATATTTTTTTTTTTTTTTTTATTGCATTTAAGTCCAAATATGAGATCTGAGGTCTTTTTGACCCCCAGATCTCATATTTAAGAGGTCCTGTCATGCTTTTTTCTATTACAAGGGATGTTTACATTGCTTGTAATAGGAATAAAAGTTATCCAAATTTTAAAAACAGTGAAAAAATAAATAAAATAAAGTAAAATAAATAAGAAAAAATATTTTACAATTTTAAAGCGCCCTGTCCCGACGAGCTCGTGCGCAGAAGCGAACGCATGCGTGAGTAGCGCCACATATGAAAACGGTGGTCAAAGCACACATGTGAGGTGTCGCCGCGACCAGTAGAGCGAGAGCAATAATTCCACCCCTAGACCTCCTCTGTAACGCAAAACATGCAACCTGTAGAATTTTTTAAACGTCGCTTATGGAGATTTTTAAGGGTAAAAGTTTGACGCCATTCCACGAGTGGGCGCAATTTTGAAGCGTGACATGTTGGGTATCAATTTACTCGGCGTAACATTATCTTTCCCAATATAAAAAAAAATTGGGCTAACTTTACTGTTGTCTTATTTTTTTATTCAAAAAAGTGAATTTTTTCCAAATAAAGTGCGCTTATAAGACCGCTGCGCAAATACGGTGCAAAAAAAAGTATTGCAATAAACGCCATTTTATTCTCTAGGGTGTTAGAAAAAAAAACAATATATATAATGTTTGGGGGTTCTAAGTAATTTGTTAGCAAAAAAAACTGTTTTAAACATGTAAACACCTAAAATCCAAAACCAGGCTGGTCCTTAAGTGGTTAATATCACATGACATTACTTGCAGTGCCATTTAAGCCCATTCATTATGTATGGCTTCAAATCCCACCCCAAAGGTATTCGGTATCGAAGTTCTTGTCCACATACTCGGTATCGCTGCAACCCGAAAATGAACACACGGCTATGCACATAAATGCACAACTTAGTAGGAAAAATAAAATGAAATAAAGGAAAAAATAATCCACCACTATTCATAGCTGGCGCTACCACTAGGCGAACTAGGCAGCCGCCTAGGGCGCACTGCTGCCTAGGGCGCAGCCATGGCCAGGGGGACTCTGCGAACCCAAATGTATGTTTGTGATTCTGATTTAAGAAGAGGGGACTCTTGGGACCCTGATGTAAGGGGGGGCAACTTTGTGGACCCGAATGAAAGGGGTAAACTCTGATGTAAGGGGGTCAAGCCCAGGCCTAAAGCTGTGTTAGGGGCCCCAAAATTTCTGATGGCTGCTCTGTTCCCCACACCGTGCTCCGACGTTCAGGATACCGCTGCAGGATTGGAAGATGTTAGCTGGAGACGAAGCCGTCTCCTGCAAACTTCAGCAAATCCGTGAAGAAGAGGTATCCAGCCAATGAGGTGCTGCGCGCAACATCACTTCCTCCCAGATCCCTGCACAGGCTGCATTTGGAGCCATTATTTATTTATTTTTTTGGGGGGGGTGCAAGTAGTTGGTCTTGCCTAGGACGCAAAATAGTCTAGCAATGGCCCTGCCACCATTTTATTTTCAGCAGAGGAAATAGATGTGAATAGGCTGCAGGAGATCTGCTTGTTTTCTCCCCTTTTTTTTTTTTTTTGCAGATCCCCTGCAGTCTATTAGCAGCCATTTCCCTTTATATGTCTCAGGAAATTTCATGCAGCCTATTAGCACCCATTTTCCTTTCTATGTCTCAGCAGATCTCCTGCAGCCTATTAGCACCCATTTCCCGTTCTATGTCTCAGGAAATTTCCTGCAGCCTATTAGCACCCATTTCCCTTTCTATGTCTCAGGAAATTTCCTGCAGCCTATTAGCGCCCATTTGCCTTTCTATGTCTCAGCAGATCTCCTGCAGACTATTAGCACCCATTTCCCTTTCTATGTCTCAGCAGATCTCCTGCAACCTGTTAGCACCCATTTCCCTATTAGAGAATAAAATGGAGGTAGTTCCAATGTTTTATGTCACACGATATTAGTGCAATAGTTTAGGAAACATGAAATGTCAGTAAAAAAAACAGTGAAGGTAATTTTGGAGTCACAGACACAATCTATCCCCCATTTCATAGATTCTCGACATGTCCAGGCTGAGAATTGTGGTGACAGACTGCAGTCCCCTATATCCTCCATAGGGGGCACTATAGAAGGCCCTCCAGGTCCTCAGTGTAGAGATAACAGAGAATAATGGGCTGAGAAATATCGTCATCACCCCGGGTGTGCGCTGATAGGTGACGTGTGTTTAGGACGATCAATGTCATTGTGTGTAGGACGATCAATGTCTTTGTGTGTAGGACGATCAATGTCTTTGTGTGTAGGACGATCAATGTCATTGTGTGTAGGACGATCAATGTCTTTGTGTGTAGGACGATCAATGTCTTTGTGTGTAGGACGATCAATGTCATTGTGTGTAGGACGATCAATGTGTTTGTGTGTAGGACGATCAATGTCTTTGTGTGTAGGACGATCAATGTCTTTGTGTGTAGGACGATCAATGTCTTTGTGTGTAGGACGATCAATGTCTTTGTGTGTGGGACGATCAATGTCTTTGTGTGTGGGACGATCAATGTTTTTGTGTGTGGGACGATCAATGTCATTGTGTGTAGGACGATCAATGTCATTGTGTGTAGGACGATCAATGTCATTGTGTGTAGGACGATCAATGTCATTGTGTGTAGGACGATCAATGTCTTTGTGTGTAGGACGATCAATGTCTTTGTGTGTAGGACGATCAATGTTTTTATGTGTAGGATGATCAATGTCATTGTGTGTAGGACGATTAATGTATTTGTGTGTAGGACGATCAATGTTTTTGTGTGTAGGACGATCAATGTATTTGTGTGTAGGACGATCAATGTATTTGTGTGTAGGACGATCAATGTCTTTGTGTGTAGGACGACCAATGTCTTTGTGTGTAGGACGATCAATGTTTTTGTGTGTAGGGCGATCAATGTACTGCCATGAACATCAGAGAGAGAGCAATAATACTACCACCAGACCTCCTGTGTAACTCGAAACTGGTAACTTGTAAAGGCTTTTAAAGCTTTACCTATGGAGATTTTTAGGTCCCGTAATGACTTGAGTAGTTGTGTCATCGTGGGGAGAGTGATTAGGTTACAAAAATAAATATGGCGATTGGAATATTCATCTAAGCAAGCAAAATCACCAGAAGATATTATATAATTACCCTCCAAGTATCAGATAATAGACGATCAGACCCAAAGATGTCTGCCAACTAATGGGTGGAGTTGAGCTTTTCTGGAATGGCGTCTCTCCTCTAGGTGATGATCTGAGTGTCCTCCTGAGATGGTGTCTACCTTCCAGATGGTGTGTGTGTGTAGATGGTCCTCCACCTCAGTGTGTTCCCTTCCCATCTTATTGAGTGGCAAAACCATCCCCTTATAAAATGTGAATAAACCCCACCCAGAAGGTGGAACCTTCTCCTTTATTGGTGGGTTCATCTGATAACCACTTATGTGTTTACTTTTGTATTACCTCCCTTGACCACCAGGTAGCAGACCTATTCATCCTGAGTCTATTTGGGGACTGAAGTGACTCATCTGTTATAGGGAACAATTCATAATTCACAAATGGGACCTTGTGAGATCTATACAGTGCCTTGGAGGGGAGATATTATTCCTGATGTATGATCAATACTTTCTGGTGTAACAGGAATTACATGGAGAATTTTATCTATCAGGAGGTGGAATTTTATATAGCGATATAAATAATAGTTGTGCACATACAAAGGAAAGAATATTTCTGCTATAATGATCATCTCCAACACACTAAATATATATAATGGGATTACCAATAAACAAGTATATGATAATATTATGACTGAACCCGTGTTAGATAGGATAATATTTTGGGTCATAATCACGTCTTTTTATACATTGTACCATTCACCTAAGCAATTAGTCGGTGTAGAGCAATATCTCTGATATTCATTACTTTTTTGGTTATTTGTTATTTTTAATTTCCCTTCCCAACATTATTTCCATACTCATAGTTTATACTGTAAGAAGCATAGTTAAAGTGGTGACCTTCCAGTCCTACAGCTTGAACCCAACCGGGGTAGGCTGGACTAGGCCATCGAGGTTTCCATCACTACTATACTTTATGCCTTCTTAGTTTTTGTATTACAAATGTTGTATAATATATGCAGCAACTTCAATTGATTTGTATTTGTTTGATAAAATAAATAAAAATTATTGTTAATATACATTATTCTGTTTACGGAAACAGTGAGGTTCCTTCTGGTACATTTTCACCAAAACTAAATGAGCCCCAACGTTGTTCATAGTTCCATCTTATCAGAAGATGAACGGCACATCTGTCCATCTATAAAAGTCACACTTATATATGATCAGAATATTCATCATGATTGAGAACAATCTCCACATATTTTACAGTTACCTTCGTAATACATCCATAACTTTCGGGTTGTCTTGTCCTCCCAACCTTGGAATATGGAGAAATTTGATGTCCTTAGTGAGACAATAGAGGTAGACTCCCATTGTCTGAAAGGTCCCAGGATGGCTCACCTGATAAATAGACAATGTCTCCTCATCAATACACATGTGTGGGAGTTCTTACGTCTCATAATCATAGACCGGGGCTTTAATTCATCTGTTTTGTCCTGTTAATGAGTACAACAAAGAGAAGACCCTCTGTGTATCTTGCCATAGGATGTTGTTGAGTAGAACAAAGAGAAGACCCTCTGTGTATCTTGCCATAGGATGTTGTTGAGTAGAACAAAGAGAAGACCCTCTGTGTATCTTGCCATAGGATGTTGTTGAGTAGAACAAAGAGAAGACCCTCTGGGTATCTTGCCATAGGATGTTGTTGAGTAGAACAAAGAGAAGACCCTCTGTGTATCTTGCCATAGGATGTTGTTGAGTAGAACAAAGAGAAGACCCTCTGGGTATCTTGCCATAGGATGTTGTTGAGTAGAACAAAGAGAAGACCCTCTGGGTATCTTGCCATAGGATGTTGTTGAGTAGAACAAAGAGAAGACCCTCTGTGTATCTTGCCATAGGATGTTGTTGAGTAGAACAAAGAGAAGACCCTCTGTGTATCTTGCTATAGAATGTTGGCCAGTGTTTGCTAGGTCCAAGGTTTATCATACAGATACCATGTGGAGAACAATAAGAAGAGTCCCTTCTAGACTTCAGGTGGGGGAAATAACAGAAACCCATTGTTCAGAAATGGCGAGGGAACTTTGCCTTTAACGACCTTATCTCTTATAGTTGTAGATGAGATTGATTGTTCCAGCTGAGGAAAGCAGCATGTCTCTGATGGGAAAGTCACACTAAAATGAGGACATTTATTGATGACTTATTTGAAATCTGTCTCATACCGTCCAACATTAAAATATATAATTTTATTCCATGACAATTCTGATACACATAAATCAAAAAACAAAAAATCTCTTCATCACAAACAGAACAAGAGACACAGATTTGAGTGACTCATTCTAATTTTTGATGTATGTGTTATATGATGTGTTAGTATGAGAAGACAATGAGTGTAACCTCTCATTAGTGTAGAGGGAGTGCATTTATAATTGATGTATTAGTTAATTGTTTAATGGCCAAACCATGCTTACTTGTGTTGTGCATATATATATAATATTGTCAGAAGTATTGGGACGCCTGCCTTTACACGCACATGAACTTTAATGACATCCCAGTCTTAGCCCGGAGGGTTCAATATTGAGTTGGTCCACCCTTTGCAGCTATAACAGCTTCAACTCTTCTGGGAAGGCTGTCCACAAGGTTTAGGAGTGTGTCTATGGGAATGTTTGACCATTCTTCCAGAAGAGCATTTGTGAGGCCAGGCACTGATGTTGGATGAGAAGGCCTGGCTCACAGTTCATCCCAAAGATCTATCGGGTTGAGGTGCAGGCCAGTCGAGTTCCTTTACCCCAAACCCGCTCCTCCATGTCTTTATGGACCTTGCTTTGTGCACTGGTCCAAATCATTTGGTGGAGGGGGGGATTATTGTGTGGGGTTGTTTTTCAGGGGTTGGGCTTGGCCCCTTAGTTCCAGTGAAGGGAACTCTTAAAGCGGAGTTCCACTAAAAAATGGAAGTTTCGCTTTATGTGCAGGTGACCCCTGACATGCCACATTTGGCATGTCATTTTTTTTGGGGGGGGGGCGAATACCCTCTTTTAGAGGCACCCATCTCCCACTTTCTCCTGAGGCTCCACGGTGCTGGAAGGAAGAAAGATCACCTCTCCCGCCTCCCTCCTTGCAATCATCTGGGACACATCACAGTTCTCAGAAGATTGCTCGGCCAATCACAGCTTGCAGCGCGGCTTGCGCATGCGCAGTGCGTGCCCAGCTGTGAAGCCACAGCCGGGCGCCCACAGTTACAATGCCGGCGCCGCAGAGAGGAGGGGGAGAGGAGTGAGGCTTCGTTCCCCTGCATTGCTGGACCGTGGGACAGGTAAGTGTCCAATTATTAAAAGTCAGCAGCTACACTTTTTGTAGCTGCTGACTTTTAAATGGGTGGAACTCCGCTTTAAGGCGTCAGCATACCAAGACATTTTGGCCAATTTCATGCTCCCAACTTTGTGGGAACAGTTTGGGGATGGCCCCTTCCTGTTCCAACATGACTGCACACCAGTGCACAAAGCAAGGTCCATAAAGACATGGATGAGCGAGTTTGGGGTGGAGAAATGTGACTGGCCTGCACAGAATCCTGACCTCAACCTGATAGAACACTTTTGGGATGAATTGACACATACTGACATATAATCACACACATAGGTTGGACTTGATGGACTTGTGTCTTTTTTCAACCTCACCTACTATGTAACTATGTAATTAGAGCAGAGACTGTGAGCCAGGCCTTCTCGTCCACATCAGTGGCTGACCTCACAAATGCGCTTCTGGAAGAATGGTCAAACATTCCCATAGACACACTCCTAAACCTTGTGGACAGACTTGCCAGAAGAGTTGAAGCTGTTATAGCTGCAAAGGGTGGGCCAACTCAATATTGAACCCTACGGACTAAGACTGGGATGTCATTAAAGTTCATGTGTTTGTAAAGGCAGGCGTCCCAATAGTTATGGTAATATATATATAATAGTTTTTATTTATTTTTCTAAGTGATTTATGTGCATATGACAGACCCCAGACCCCCAAATACCATACCCTCCCATCACTGACAGACCCCCAATTCCTCCAATACCGCCTTCTCCTCCCACTCACAGACCCCTACCTCCGAAATACTACCCTCTCCCCCGACTGACAGACCCCCAAAACCCCCCCAAATTCCACCCCTCCCCCACTGACAGACCCCCAAATAGTACCTCCTCCCCTCACTGACAGACCCACACAGGGGGTACCTGGCTTCAGTTGAGCCCAGAGGAGGTATGGAGGGTCTAAAAGAGTCTCATTAAAGAGAACCTGTCACCAAATAACCATACCAGAGGGGACTTTTTTTGCAAAAAAAATAAAGTTGCACATAACATGCCCCAATAAAATTTTGAGGCCCCCCACCCCCACATATATGCATGTGCAAACGTAAACACATGTGTTGGGGGCACTTTCGCTTAAAAAAAAACTTCGATTGCGATACACATGTTACATATCACTGCACACGTCGGAGTGAGATCAATAATTCTACACCGGACCTCCTCCGTAATACTAAACTGATGTCCTATAGGGGGCTTTTTGAAGTATCGCCTATAGAAAATTTAGGGTACTGAAGTTTGACGCCATTTCACAGGCGCACACAAATTTAAGGATTGACTTGGGTATCTATTTACTCGGTGCAACCTCGGCTTTTATATTTTCACAGAAAATTGGGTAATTTCTTGCATTTGTTTGCCATAAAATTCACATTAGTGTGTTTTTTACTGAAATTTTGTTTTTCCTAGACCTTCGCGGTAATATCATGTAACATAAAAAATTGTAACTACCACTATTTATTCTCCAGGATTTATTTCTGCTTTCTGATAATATATCACGTTTGGGGGTTTTATGTAATCTTCAGGCCTAAAATTATTTTTTATACATGTGTGCAAAAAATTGAGCAGCTCTGGCAGCGAAAGGGTTAAAGTTGATTAACCACTTCCCAACCGCTCACTGTGTATTTACACCACTACTTTGGCATCAAATACTGGAATTATGGCAACAGATAGCTGCCAAATCCCCTGTATTTTCTTACATGGCGGGCAGTCCGCTTTACCATAAAAGTAGTCTCAGCGGCGCATTCGCCGCAAGATCCCCGGGCCTGATGGTCAGGAGTGGACTGAGGGCAAGATGGCCCCCACTCTACTCTATGCCCTTGGAGGACCGGAGCAACCTCAAACGTCACTTTCGCCCTCCGGCCTTAAAGAGATATGTTGTGTTTTTTTTGTTTTTTTTTTTTTTGTTTTTTTTTTTTTAAAAGACTTTTTTTTATTACTTTTAAATGTAAATGTGACACCTGAGGTCTTTTTGACCCCAGATCTCACATTAAAGAGGTCCTGTCATGCTTTATTTCTATTACAAGGGATGCTTACATTCCTTGTAATAGGAACAAAAGTGACCCAATTTTTTTTTTTTTTTTTTTTTAAGGACAGTGTAAAAATAAAAAGTAAAAATAAATAAGAAAAAAAAAATGTAAACGACCTGTCCCTCCGAGCTCACACGCAGAAGCAAACGCATATATAAACGGTGTTCAAACCACACATGTGATGTATCGCCGCGATTGTTAGAGCGAGAGCAATAATTCTAGCCCTAGACCTTCTGTGTAACTTAAAACTGGTAACCTGTAGACATTTTTGAACGTCGCCTATGGAGATTTTTAAGTACCGTAGTTTGTTGCCATTCCACGAGCGTGTGCACTTTTGAAGCGTGACATGTTGGGTATCAATTTACTCGACGTAACGTTATCTTTTACAATATAGAAACAATTGGGCTAAATTTTCTTTTTCCTTATTTGTTAATTAAAAATAGTGTATTTTTTCCAAAAAAATTGCATTTGTAAGACCGCTGCACAAATACGGTGTGACGTAAAGTATTGCAACGATCTCCGTTTTATTCCCTAGGGTGTCTGAAAAAATATATATATAATGTTTGGTGGTTTTAAGTAATTTTCTAGCAAAAAAAAGTTATTTTAACTTGTAAACAACAAGTGTCAAAAATAGGCCCGGTCCTTAAAGGGGTTGTAAAGGTAATTTTTTTTTTTTTTAAAAATAACAAACAGAGTGGCCCCGAACCTGGTCTTCTGGGGTCCCTCGGCGGCTGTTTCAGCTCCTCCCCGCAAGCATTTACCACCTTAATGCGAGCTCCCTCGCATGGTGGTGAGTGCTTGCGGGCGCGCTCCCGTAATACAGCCGGCGGCTATAGCCGCTCGCTGTATCACTCGGCCCCGCCCCCCGGCGCGCCGCGTCATCGGATGTGATTGACAGCAGCGCGAGCCAATGGCTGCGCTGCTTTCAATCCATCCACTGCAGCCAATCAGCGACCAGGCTGAGCTGCAATGAAGATGACGAGGACGAGCAGCGAAGATTCGAGGCGTCAGGTAAGTTAAACGGGGGGCCTGGGGGCGGCGGTACTGTCAAAAGTTTTTTCACCTTAATGCATAGAATGCATTAAGGTGAAAAAAATTTTACCTTTACAACCCCTTTAAGTGGTTAAAAGAAAAATCTGTGGAGGCCACATGTTTCCTGTGGAGGGTGGAGCTAAATTTTGCATCTACATACCCAGGAAATGTAGCTGTGACAAGAAACATGTGGCCTCCACTTCCACCTGTTGTGTCTTCTGAATGTTTGTTACATTAAAGTTCATTTAAAAAAAAGAGTGAAGGCCACATGTTTCCTGTGGAGAGTGGAGCTCCAGTCTGCAGCCACACCCCTCTCGCCCCGCCCCGTCATTTCTGCCTACATCATTTCCAGTCTATTGAACACACACACACAGGAAGCAAACAGGAAGTTTGCTAATGTATACTGAATGTTTGTTACATTAAAATTCATTAAACAAAAAAAAAAGGTGGAGTGGAGGTCACATGTCTGCTGTGGACAGTGGAGTTCCAGCTAAAGATATTGATGGTTAATTACAATAAAATTCAATAAACAAAAAAAGTGGAGTGGAGGCCACATGCTTCCTGTCAAAAGTGGAGCTCCACTCCACGGCAAGTTATCCAACTTGTCAGAAACTCCAAACACTTAACTTCCGGTTTCTTGAAACCATCAGTAATTGGAGTTTTTGACTAATTCCTGTTTGGACACAACACCGGCAACAGAATACAGTCCGGTGCACGCTATTATGAGCGGAGAATGTTACTCCGCACCGATACTAGTCAACAAAATAGCCACCGTTGAGGAGGATTCTGGAAATATCATTTGATTTTACTATTTGTGTTCAAATCTAGAGTTTCCCTCCTATGAAGTCTGGAGATCATATGACCATCACATTGCCTCCACCTCCCTCCCTGATAGAATAGAGAAATACAAAGAAGATTCTAGAAGTCACCAGAGAGATCATGGAGGAGAGGTGAGCGGTGCTGGGAATTCTGGGACATTATCCAGTAACAGACAAGGGATGTGTCTGGATGGTGACTGTATCATTGTGTGTGTCAGGTTCCTATAAGGTGTCAGGATGTCACTGTCTATTTCTCCATGGAGGAGTGGGAGTATTTAGAAGGACACAAGGATCTCTACAAGGACATCATGATGGACAATCAGCCGCCCCTCACATCACCGGGTAAGAGGAGACTTTATTGTAAAGGAGAGAGCAGTACGGAGGGTCCACCTAGATCCCCCATCATCTGATAAACACATAGAAACAATGTATTCAGTCAGTGTGTGTGTTTCCTACAGATGGATCCAGTAATGGGAACCCACCAGAGAGATGTCCCCGTCCTCTGTATTCCCGGGATTCCACACAGGAAGATCACACCATCCCTCACCATCATCAGGTAGATGAGGAACAATCACTGATAGTTATAATTTATATACAAGCATATTTGTTACAATAAATATCTTCTTTTATATTTAGAGTAAAATTCTCATGGATTAAAATATTGTTGTTAAAAAAGAGTATAAAGAGGAGGATGAGGAGTATGGAGTGATGAAGAAGTTTTCAGGACACAAGGATATGATGGAGCCACCTAATACCAGGAACCCACCAGAGAGATGTCCCCGTCCTCTGTATTCCCGGGATTCCACACAGGAAGATCACACCATCCCACGCTGTTACAAGGTTAGTGGGACGGTGCATCTAGAACATGGATTTGTGGAGACAATGTGTAGATTCCTTTTATGCGGCCATATATTTTATAAGTTGATATTTTCCCTCATAGGATGCAGATCTGATAGTTATAAACACACTCTTTTTACAAACATCAGAGATCTCACACGGGGGAGAAGCCGTATTCCTGTCCTGAGTGAGGGAATTGTTACTCACTGAATTTCTGTCTTCCTGTACAAGAGGGATCCCACACAACCCTTGAGGTGTATTAGTGCCTTGAGTGCAGGTATACAAGAGGGTTAGGAGGGCCTTGCTCCTGGGAGCTTACAATCTAATAGGGACGGGCTGGTGAAACAAAAGGTAGTAATTGTGAGGGATGCGCTGATGAGGGAAGTAGAAGATTTGGTTGTTAGCTGAAGGAAGGATGGGCCTCCCTGAAGAGATACATTTTCAGGGATTGTCTAAAAGTGGACAGAGTAGGAGATAAGTGGAGACAGATTGGGGTAGTGAGTTCCAGAGGATGGGAGAGGCTATGGAGATAAGCATGGGAGGAGGAGACAAGGGAGATAGAGAGCAGGAGGTCTTGGGAGGAGCGGACAGGACAGTTTGGGTGATATTTGGAGCTGTAGCTCCGGGCAGAGTTGTAATGGCTTTCTATGTTATTGTTATTGTATTGAATTTTATTTGCTGGGCAATGGGAAGCCAGTGAAGGGATTGGCAGAGAGGGGTGGAGGATACTGAATGAAGACCAGTGGAGCGGTTTGCAGAGAGGGGTGGCGTACACTGAACTGTAAGGGGGATAAATTTGGCAGCGGCATTCGTGATAGACTGAAGAGGAGATGAAGAGGTAGGCCAATGAGGAGGGAGTTACAAAAGTCAAGGCGAGAGATAACAAGGGAGTGAATAAGTTGCTTAGTGGTGTCAACGGTTAGAAAGGGGCGTGTTTTGGAGATATTACGGAGGTGAAGTCTGCAAGATTTGGACAGTGATTTGATTTGAGGCTGATAGAAAAGGTCAGGGGGGGGCACGGGCTGGAGGAAAAATTATGAGCTTAGTTTTACTAACTGATATGTCAGTTAGTAATGTGAGAGGAGACTGAAGGAGTGAGGTGAGGAGCAGAGAAATAGATTTGTGTGTCATCAGCATACAGGTGGTACTGGAAGCCATGAGAGTTTATTAACAGACCAAGGTAAGAGGTGTAAATGGAGAAGAGAAGGGGTCAGAGGACAGAATTTTGAGGTACGCCTACAGAAAGAGGAAGTAGAGAGGAGGAAAGCGTTATAGGTCACACTGACGGAGCGCTGTGATAGGTAGGAGGAGAGCCAGGAGAGAGCAGAGTCTTGAAGGCCAAGAGAGTGGAGTTTTTTGAGGAGGAGGGGATGGTCAACAGTATGAAAGGCTGCAGAGAGGTCGAGTAGTATGAGTATGGAGTAGTGGCCATTGGTTTTAGCGGTTAGTAGATCATTAGTGAGTTTCAGTAGGGCAGTTTCAGTGGAGTGTAGCACGCAAAAGACAGACTGTAAGGGGTTCAAGAAGGTTGTTGTCAGTGAGGTAGGAGCTAAGATGATTGTAGACTAAGCATTCTAAAAGTTTTGATGCAAACGGGAGCAAGGAAATGGGTCTTAAGTTGTTCAGGCTGGTGGGATCCAGTGAGGGATTTTTATGTATGGGGGTGATCGGGGCATGTTTTAGAGGGGAGGGGAAGTGCCAGTAGAGAGGGAGAGAATGAAGATGTGAGTGAGGGAGCATAGGATAGAACAAGAGGGTGACCGTAGTAGATGTGAGGGAACAGGATCCAGGGGACAGGTGGTAAGGCAGGCTTCTGAGAAAATTTTAGAGACCACTTCGGTAGTGGCAAGGTCAAAAGAAAAGGCTGTTGAGAGTGGATTAGTACAGAGTATGTTAAGTGCGTTAGATGTCTGTGCAGTGGAGATGTCCCCAAGAATTGCATTAATCTTGTTTTTGAAGTGATTGGCAATCTCCTGAGCAGTGAGTGAGTTACTGGGTGGAGATGGTGGTGGACAAAGTAGAGAGTTAAATCTAGAGAAGAGACAACGAGGACTGGAGGACAGAGAATTAATGAGGGTGACAAAGTAGACTTGTTTGGCAGCATGGAGGGTGGAATTGTATTTTATGAAGGCAGATTTATATTGGGTGAATGCATGCTGGGAGTTAGTTTTACGCCAAACTCGCTCCAGTGCTCAGCTATTTCTCCTAAAGCGGAACTTCAGTCATTTTTCAACTTTCCATCTATCAAATCTTCTGCCCTTGTTGTTTTAACTTTGGATAGTAAAACATTTTTTTCTGCCAGTAAATACCTTATACAGCCCACTTCCTGTTTCTTGTCTGGTCATTAGCCTAGGCTTATAACATCATGCAAGCTCTCTCTCTAACTCTCGTGAGAGTTTGCCAGGAAGGGAGGGGGATGAGTCATAAGAGGGCTAATGAGAGCTGTAGAGCTGCAGAGCTGGAGGTGTGTAAATCTAGGAAGTGAACAGGCAGCAGCTTCAGATGCCCACAGTTAAAATGGGTGCAGCCAGACTCCGGAGGGAGATTTCTGCAGCATTTTTGGCAAGTACAGAATCACAGTATATATAAAATAATATGCAAAGTGGTTGGAGGGGGAAGCTTCAGAATGGCAAAGATGTTTTTATTACAAATTATGTGAGCAGACTGCAGTTCCTCTTTAACCAGGTAAGGCCCCGGAAAGATTTCCTCCTTAATGACCAGGCCATATTTTGCGATACGCCACTGCATCGCTTTAACTGACAATTGAGCAGTCGTGCGAAGCTGTACCACAACGCTGTCCTTTTTTTCCCACAAATAGAGCTTTCTTTTGGTGGTAATTGATCACCTCTGTGGTTTTTATTTTTTGCACTATAAACAAAAAAAGAGCGACAATTTTGAAAAAAAAACAACAATATTTTTTTACTTTTTGCTATAATAATTATCCCAAAAAAAATGTAAAAAAAAATCTATTCATCAGTTTAGGCCAATATGTATTCTTCTACAAATTGTTTGTAAAAAAAAAAATCCCAATAACCGTATATTGATTGGTTTGTGTTAGGTTCAACTTTTAAACAAGTTGCTTAAGTTTATATTGCTTTGCCAAATTATTGCTTCTATAAGAATAATGACACGGAGTCAGGTATGTCTGTATCACAGTTCTGAGCAATCCCCAAAAAAGGACTGCTCCCTTTACTTCTTTTATAGGCAGTTCCAAAAGCAGTAATCTTATCGGCATTACCAAATGAGGTTAAGGTACAAAGAGTTTCTCATCAGCGAACATGTAATGATTATTCAGCAGTTCCAAATTCCATCTAGATACAGATTAATAGAACAATTGATACGTACACAGGTAAGAAAGGAGCACAAACAATTTAAATAGAACAATTGATACGTACACAGGTAACAAAAAACAGAAACAATTAAAGTGGAACTCTAAGTCATTATTTCAACCCTATCAATTTCCCCCTTTGACATCATCCTCTCCTTCCCCCTGGGTCCTCATGAATAAGTTCTAGTCAGTTTTTCCCCAGAGTCCTTTCCCTGACCGCGAGTTGTCAGAGGGGTAGAACCCATCCCCCTAGGTATTACCAACATCTTAAAATTCAAGAAGAGGAGTTTTATAGGAGTAGGGTGATGTCAATACACACTTATCAGTATACCCTGTCTATTCTCCTAATTTTCCTATTTATTTTCCTGTATACACATATATTCGTGATTGTAAGTGATATTAATATTAGAATAATAATTACCATTGGACTTAACAACCAGTGAAAGGTATTGGTTGCTGTAGAAGACATTCCACTAAATATATCCCACCAATGTGGTGCAGTATCCTGTTGTATCTGTGAGGAAAGATGTACTAGTCTACCTTTGTCAATAATAATTTGCTACTTTAGGATCATCTATAGCCCATTCGAAAGTTGTTGTTTCCTCTACTTCAAGTACATTAATACCAGGAGTCCATGCATATATTTGTAAAACAACAATCTTCAACAAAAAATCTGTAAGTAGATATTTCATCATGTTGTTTTCTCGGGTTGTTTCTTGCAATGTGATGCGTGTATTCAGGTAGGTTTTCCTTCCAGCTTTACTGAGGTGGCTGTGGTCAAGAGTACTTGGTAAGGACCTTCAAACCTGGGTTCCAATGTCTTTCTGGTGTGTTTCTTCACATATACATAATCCCCTGGTAGCAGAGTATGTGTACCTGTTATTGAATTAGGTTCTGGAAGAGAAGAATACACACTCTTGTGGATCTTAGTTAGACGTTGTTGTAATTGTATCACATATGCAGTCAAACTATCACATTGCAATTGCATACTCTGTGGAAAGTATAAACCTAATCTAGGTGCATTCCCAAAAAGTATCTCATATGGGGATAATCTTGTCTTTCCTGTTGGAGTGTACCTTATAGAGAACAAAGCCAAAGGCAGGCATTCTGGCCAAGGCTTGTTTAACTCTTGCATGGCTTTTTGTATTTTTAACTTTATTGTCCCATTTACTCTCTCCACTGATCCTGAACTCTGTGGGTGGTAAGGGGTGTGAAAACTTTGTTGAACCCCTAACATGGTCATCACATTCTGCATGATTTCTCCTGTAAAGTGTGTCCCCCTATCTGATTCTATGGTTTCAGGAAGACCAAACCTAGGTATTAACTCAGTGATCAGTTTCTTAGCTGTGGCTTTTGCTGTAGCCGATTTTACTGGATAACTTTCGGGCCAACCTGAGAATAAATCGATACACACGAGGACAAATTCAAAAGGGCCGCTCTTAGGCATTTGTATGTAATCAATTTGCAGTCTCTGGAAGGGGTATTGGGCCCGGACCTGGTGTTTTCGTGGGGTTTTTACTCTCTGTCCTGGGTTATTCAGGAGACAGATTTGGCAGGCTGCACAGTAGTTTCTTGCAGTGCTACTGAATCCAGGGGCGAGCCATCCTTGGTTCACAATCCTATACATGGAATTGGAACTGACGTGTGTGGGTAGGTGAACTGCCGCTGCCATTTCTGGGTACAGAGAGGCAGGCAGGCATATTTTGCCTCCTTCCCTCCATACATTGTCAAGGTCTGGTGCTGCTCCCATCCTGACCCACTTATCTTTCTCGCTCTCCCCTGCTTGCTCCTGTAATTTACTCAGCTGCTGCCATGTTGGTTCTGGGATACTCACCTCTACCGCTGCTAAGGTCTCAGGGCTTCCTTCCCCTAGAGCTGCCTGTTTTGCAGTCAGATCTGCAAATGCATTTCCTTTTGCCTCAATTGTTTTTGCGCTCGTGTGTGCCGCTATCTTCATAATGGCTACTCGTTTAACCTTTTGAAGATTGTTCAGGACTCTCTTAATCCCTTCTCCATGTTTTACAGGTGTACCTGCTGCTGTCAGATAACCTCTAGCCCTCCATATGTGGCCATAATCGTGCGCTACACCATAAGCGTAGGCAGAGTCAGTGTAAATATTCCCTTCTCGTTCTTTTAAGTATTCTAGGGCTTGTTCTAAAGCTTTTAATTCTGCTTCCTGTGCTGACATGTGGGCTGGTAAGGCCTGTGCTTCAATTACCTGCGTATCAGTCACTACAGCATACCCTGTGTGATATTTACCCTTGTCATCAGCAAACCTACTACCATCTATATACAAGGTGTGCTCAGCATTTAAAATCGGTGTATCTGTAACATGTGGGAATCCCATTGTCTCCTGTTCCATGAGCTGAAAACAATCGTGCTGATCTACTTCTTTAAACAAAAGAGTGTCAGTGTCCTCATTTCTTTTCTCACTAGTACTATTAGTACTATCATTCCCCCTTGCCAAATCTGGTGACTGAAGAGGCAAAAAGGTGGCCAAATTTAAGGTTGTACAGCGCTGAAAAGTAACATTTGGAGGTAAGAGTAAAGTACACTGTAATCTTAATTGCCTAGCCATTGAAATGTGTTTGGGCTGTACCTGAGACAAGATTGCATGTATGTCATGTGTGGTATGCACTACGACTGGATTGTCTAGAACAATCTCTGATGACTTATCTATGATAATTGACACTGCTGCTACCGCCCGTACACAAGACGGTGAACCTCTAGATACTGGATCTAATGCTGCTGAAAAGTAAGCGACTGGTCTTTGTTTTACATGTGCCTGTGTCAGAACACCTGTGGCGTGTCCAGTGATCTCAGCAATGTACAGATTAAATATCTTGGTGTAATCTGGTATACCAATAGCCGGGGCAGAAATCAACAACTTTTTCAAAGTGATAAACGACTCATAAGCTACTTCTGTAAGCACATACGGTACAATTTTCAAACAATCGTATAATGGCTGCATCAAAGCGCTAGCATGTGGTATCCACTGTCTACAATATGACACGATACCTAAAAACATACGCAATTGTTTGAAATTCCGTGGGGGTAACATTCCCTTTATCACTTGAACCCTCTCCTCAGTGAGATGTCTCGTACCCTGTGATATACAATGTCCCAAAAAGATAACTTTTTCCTGACACACTTGTAACTTTTTCTTATTAACCTTGCAACCTTTTTCTGCCAAAAATCGCAACAAATTAAGGGTGGTGGCCAAACAAGTTTCTTTGTCAGGGCAGCATAACAATAAATCATCCACATATTGTAACAATACACAGGAATCTGGTGGTACCCATTCTCCCAACACCGTTTGCAATGCTTGCGAATACAAGGTAGGTGAATGCGCCATACCCTGAGGTAGGCGTGTCCAGGTTAGTTGCCGATTTTTTATTGAAAATGCGAACCAAAGTTGGCATTCTTCAGCAAGCGGGACGGAAAAGAAAGCATTCGCTAAATCTATAACCGTAAAGTACATACTGGTTGATGGTATTTGTGACAGTAATGTATGTGGATTGGGTACTAAAGGTGTCATCAGGGCTAGTATTTTGTTGACCGCTCTAAGGTCTTGGACCATTCTATACTTAACCGGACTACCGGCTACTGATTTCTTTTTAACCGGGTACAAGGGAGTGTTTGCCGGTGATTTTACCTCTTTTAGAACTCCACTTTTTAAGAAGGATTGGACCTGCATTTCTATGGCCGTCTCTTGGGGTGCACTAAGTGGATACTGCTTTTGTTGGGGAAGCACTGCTCCTGGAATCAGCTGTAGGGTAACCGGAGGTATGGGCAAAAGTCCAACATCAGCTGGATGTTTTTCCCATAGTTCTCCTGGAAGGGACGACAAAATCAATCTAAGTCTGAAGGAGGTGTGCCGGACAATTCCGATTCCTCCTCTAGGTATTGTATTAGGTTACACATCTCCATGTGTTCTTGATTATCCCCTATAGCTAAGGTGACAGTGCCATCTGGGTGATAGGTAATGTTAGCTCCTATTTTCTGCAAAATGTCAGCTCCTAACAAATTAGTGGGGGCTCCTCTGGATACCAGAAAGCGTGAAAGGAACATGTGGTTTCCTACTTTAACTTTCAGAGGTTTTGTAAGCGGGGCGTCGGCTAAAATGCCATCATATCCAGTTATTAGTAAAGTGTCAGGTGATTTTTGGCCAGGGAGTAGTTCAGAGTCAGAAAGTAACGAGCGTGAAGCTCCTGTATCGACTAAACAAGAGATTTTCTTATTACCAACCGTTATATTTGTCTTAAGCATTGTTGTTTTGGATTTTTCTAAAACCGGGGTGAGTCATGCTCGTGGACCATCTCCCTGCTGCCTGATATGACTATTTTTGTTGTCCCTGGGCTGGTTCCTTCTCTGATTAACTGGAGAATCAACACCTTCCTCTCCTTCATCCCTTATTCTTTTCTTACAGTTGCGTCTGATGTGACCAATCTTGTTACAGTAGTGACAGGTAAGGGGTTTGCGAAAGGAACCTCTACCTTGCTCTTGGGGACCCCCGAGTGCATTGATAGCATGAGATTTCCTCCCTTTGGTTTCTGCTAAGTCCGCCTCTATGCCTTGCGCTTTTTGTAACAACGTCCCTCTATCTCTAGTTGCCCTCCACTCTGGTGTGCAGGCTTTCAGTCTCTCACTTATCTGTGGAATTAATCCCTCCATAAATTGTCTATTGAAGGCTCGGATTGTGACTGGCAGGGCCAAGTCCAATCCCTCATCTGCCATCATACTTTCCATAGATAAGTAAAATTCCGATACAGTCTGTCCTGGCATTTGCTTCATGGGTGATATGGACCCCCTCTCCTGTTGTTTTGCCTGACAAAAAGCTTCTAATCTAGCAATAAAAGGGGCCCTTGAGTCTATATGTCTGACATGTCCTGTCTCTAAATTGCCATCCCCATCAACTTGTCCTGCAGGTCTGTGTGGACCTATTTCTGTCATAAACTGGTTAAACAGGGTCAGAGTCATTTTGTGTCTGCATAGATCCTCCCCATCCTGCCAGGTCGCTTCATGTGTATTCATTAACTGTGTCACAAATCTACAAAAAGCAGCTGGCTTTGCTACCGGGTCTGGGGCGCTCTGTATTAATGCCATAAGGGTGTCTGCCGACCATGGTGCCCAAGTCCTTATTTGCATTCTACGAGTGACAGTAGGCGGGGCATTTGGATGGGCTGCTTGTCCAAATTCTGGATTGTTTACCTGAACAATGCGTGTATCAGTGCGTACGGGAGCTACAGTTTCTGGATGAGGTTTTTGTGCCCCACAATGCACACATTCTACTGCCCATTCTGGGTTTTGTGCTCCACAATCCTGACAAACCCATCCTCTCCCCTCAAGTACCGGATATATCTTGTGTGGTTTGCGTTCTACGTCAGTGTATGGGGGTGGGATGGCTGAGCTGGGAGCCTCGACATTTTTTGTTCTTCTATCTTTCATATCCCAACCATCACAATCTGGATTATACTTCCACCCCTCTTCTTTCGCTCTATTTGAGACCTTAATTAAGCATTGAACCTGACGCATCCATTGCTTCTCTAACACCTCTCCTTGTCTGTCCCTTTTTTATTTCACTCCATACATCCGGGTCTAAGCCCGCTGCTCCTTTCACCTTAAATTTACGAAGGACATCCTTTAAGTCCTGTGCTTCGGTTTTCCCATAAATGTTCTTAATTATCTGTGGCACCGTATAGTGCGCCACAATTCCCTGACGGGGTTTTGTGTTCCTCTGGCCCATTCTAACAGTCCTGCCTAGGTAGCGTGTGGGACACTTAGTGTACAATATAATGCGGCTACAACATATACAAGAATGAATAATTACTTTATATGCTAGCCCAATAGCAAACCAGCTAAGTTACACTAGTTCCTCGTTGCCTTCCTCCTAGGGTGCTAGAATTCTAGAAACCTCTCCGGAATGAGATTTCTGAAACCGAATTACTTTATATGCTAGCCCAATAATAAATAATTACTTTATATGCTAGCCCAATAACAAACCAGAATGCGGCTACAACATATACAAAAATGCGGCTACAACATATACAAGCATTCCTTTAAGTGGCCAGGTATCCGACTAGATCTCGGGACTTTGTTGAGACCTTATTCCCTCCCCGTATCTGGGAATCCCTCTCATACACTCTTATCCCTGCTTTATGGAGCAGACAGGGCTTATACTCTCAACCCGTCTATGGTTTATGAGTTAGATGTGAGGTTAAGCATAAGCGTCAGACCCCCAAGCTCACAAGCCCTCAGGTTCCCAATCGTGTGAGGTAAGGCGCATTCCGTTGCTTAGTTCGGCAATCCCCTTCTAACTCATACCATCCTTGACAAGGCTCATTCACTTTCTCAACAAGACAGACAAGACAAACACAGATAACAAAACAAACAAATAATTCCAGCAATATAAACTAAAATATGCAGTAATTCTAGACTCACCACTACAGAGGCTGGTGTTTTAAAACCAGGAGAACCGTAACTGACAGAACGGATAGGCACAAATCAGGGGAGCACAGAATATAAGAAAAATAAAGCTTTTTCTTACCTGCGCAGGTTTTTTGATCTGTGGTTCCCAGAATGCCTATTCCTTTTTGTTCCGACAGCCGCGTTCGTCCACCTCTTGTAGTATCATCGGTGAGTGCCTGTTCCGAGCGCCAAAATGTTAGGTTCAACTTTTAAACAAGTTGCTTAAGTTTATATTGCTTTGCCAAATTATTGCTTCTATAAGAATAATGACACGGAGTCAGGTATGTCTGTATCACAGTTCTGAGCAATCCCCAAAAAAGGACTGCTCCCTTTACTTCTTTTATAGGCAGTTCCAAAAGCAGTAATCTTATCGGCATTACCAAATGAGGTTAAGGTACAAAGAGTTTCTCATCAGCGAACATGTAATGATTATTCAGCAGTTCCAAATTCCATCTAGATACAGATTGATAGAACAATTGATACGTACACAGGTAAGAAAGAGCACAAACAATTTAAATAGAACAATTGATACGTACACAGGTAACAAAAAACAGAAACAATTAAAGTGGAACTCTAAGTCATTATTTCAACCCTATCAGTTTGTGCAAAAGTTACAAATTAGGGGATATATTTATGGCATTTTTATTATTATTTTTTTTTTACTAGTAATGGTGGCGATCTGCGATTTTTAGCGGGACTGCGACATTGCAGCAGGCAGATTGGACACTTTTTTGGACCATTGACATTTATACAGCGATCAGAGCTAAAAATAGCCACTGATTACTGTATAAATGTCACTGGCAGGAAGGGGTTAACACTAGGGGTGATCAAGGAGTTAAATGTGTTCCCTAGGTGTGTTTCTAACTGGGGGGATGGGACTGACTGGAGGAGGAGACTGATCGCTGTTCCTAATTACTAGGAACAGATTATCTGTCTCTCCTCCCCTGACAGAACGGAGATCTGTCTGTTTACATTGACAGATCTCCAATCTGTCTCTCTCAGGAGCAATCGCTGGTAGCCAATGGCCACATGCATCGGCTCCTACGTCACGCCACAGGCGCACGCCCCCCCATACCCCTTAAAGCTGCCGCTGTACAGCTACAGTGATTTGCGCAGGGGAGCCAACCTGCTGCCGTCAAACGACGGCGGCTGGTCGGCAAGTGGTTAAGGTTTCTGGCGTCGCCGGTCTGTCAAGGTTGTAATAGTCGGGGCCTGACATTTTGTGTAGTGAGAGGAGCAAGAGAGTCCAGTGAGGATGAAAGTGAACTGTTGTAGACAGAGGTGGCCAGGTTGAGGCAAGACAGGGGTGGGATTTTTCATGGAGGTGGTCAGTTGTAGAGAAGAAAAGAGAAGGAATAAAGTGGCGAAGGTTTCTGCGGGTAATTGTTTTCTGCTTGACGGGACAGGTGGTTGGATTTATAAATCTATCACATGAAATGGATCTTATTGATGCCATTTATTGATTCCCTTATATGATAGAACTTCATTTAGATTCATTTCTCCATGTATTGATCATCCTCTCCTTTATATCTCTTCACCTTGTCTAACAAAATACAAATCCTTAATGTTATAAATCTCAGTCATGTCCATGAGTTGTATCTGACTCGGGTCTTTATAATACAATATACTGGACTTTTACTTCATTCCCTATTTTTATATTGTCTTCTTACACCTGTCCTGATGAAGTGACACTTTGAAGCCATGAAACATGTTGATTGTGTATTTTACAGTTCTCGTCCAATAAACACCTACCTTTTGAAGAAAACATTTCAAAGTCCCCTCCTTTACTTTGGGCACCTCTGCTGGCTTCACCCTCATTGTTTCTTGGGGTGAAAGTTCTCTACCGGGATCCAAATACTGCTTAGAATAGGACCATCTGGAATTCCCCGATGACCATGGAGTGTGACTACCCATTGACTTCCGTGAGAAGACAGACATATTCTCCACAAGTCCTCAGATAGGTTGTCTGATCCCTGGATGGGTTCCTCACAACCTCACAGATGTGAGTCCATGCCCCGTACTTCTACCGATCTTCTAGAACAATCTCACACCTTTGGTATTATCACTACACTTAGTACCACCTCTCCCATTGTCTTTTATCCTCTTTTTCCGATCTCCTGATGGTTTGGAGAATTTCTACATATTGCTCTTATGACAGGTCTACTTTAATTATATACAGAGGGGAGGGGGTGGGGTACACAGACTCCACCCAGTCTCAGTTCATGAGAAGAAACTATAGAGTATTCTGACCTGTCCAATCACAATATCCCCTGAGAAGCCCCCACTGAGTGCAGGTATCCCGCAGACATGAGACTGTTCTCCAATCTGGTAATTTCCTGATAGATCAGATGACAAAGTCGTATCTGTGAGGGTCTCTGTCATATAATTTCTAAGGGTCCCTTATTGTACTATAACCAACCCCCCTCCACCTCCTGACCTGTACTGGGAAATATCTGGGTTGTGATTGGTGAAGACAATACTGCTGTTATCTCCAATATTGTTCTATGGGTGTGGTTTGTAGGAAGACTCTGTACATAGGCTCCTATTCATTCACAAAACTGAAGAACAGTAAACACTCTTTACTATGCTTCAGTGATGAATGAACACAGAAGTGATGGGTACCAATCCCTCACTGTGTTCATTAAGGAAGGGGTTGATAAACATGACCTGCCAACCCCCCCCACTCTCCATCTTGAACACTACACTGATCTACAACCCCAGCAGCAGCCAGTGAGTGAGGTAGGTGAGGAAGACAGCCAGCAGCATTGCAGGAAGCCAGTGCTAGGGCATCGGTAGGAGGTCGCAGCACAAGGGTGGGAAGTTTAAGTGATGGGAGATGTATTTGAACATTTTTATCTCCCTGTGGCTTTCCTGCAGCAGCTGAAGCTGGTGGAAGTAGAGAGGAAAAGAAGCCAGCAACATGGGAACCACAGGTGGATTGGTGCTGTGGGGACGGGGGGGTTGATGCTGCAGGGGGAGGTTAGAACTGCAGGGGGCCATCTTAGAAGACAAGCAGAATAGCTGTGAATTGGAGGGAAGCTCAGCAGACCACAAACTTATTATGCCCCGTACACACGGTCGGATTTTCCGATGGAAAATGTCCGATCGGAGCGTGTTGTCGGAAATTCCGACCGTGTGTGGGCTCCATCGGACATTTTCCATCGGATTTTCCGACACACAAAGTTGGAGAGCAGGAGATAAAATTTTCCGAAAACAAAATCCGTTGTCGGAAATTCCGATCGTGTGTACACAAATCCGACGGACAAAGTGCCACGCATGCTCAGAATAAATAAAGAGATGAAAGCTATTGGCCACTGCCCCGTTTATAGTCCCGACGTACGTGTTTTACGTCACCGCGTTTAGAACGATCGGGTTTTCCGACAACTTTGTGCGACCGTGTGTAGACAAAACAAGTTTGAGCCAACATCCGTCGGAAAAAATCCTAGGATTTTGTTGTCGGAATGTCCGAACAAAGTCCGACCGTGTGTACGCCCTATAACAGAAGGGGGAATGCCATGGACATACGTTGTACTGACCTGGTCAGCTGGAATCAGTTCTGTAGGTCTGTATGACATACGTCCATGGCAGTGAAAGGGTTAAAGTATCACCTGTGGACCATTTTTAATAACCAAATTTCTCATAATTTCAATGACACACACAATTTTAAGGATGGACATGTTGGGTATCTATTTACTCAGCACAACCTCATCTTTTATATTTTACCAAAACAATTGGGTAAAATATTGCATCTGTGTGCTCTAAAATTACATTTAGTGTATTTTTCACAGAAATTTACCCTTTATATCCTTCAGTGTCTACTGTACTGAGTATGATCTCAGGTATGAAACCTGCCTGATATAGGAAACTAAGGGGTCTATGTTCTGACTAAACTACAAAGCCATAAACTTTATCTCCAGCTTCATATAGGGCTTACATGACCTGGTGTTCTATTTATCTCTTGCATCAATTCAGACAGCTTAACTCAATGAATAAACTCACTGTATGGAGAGACAGACAATGAATCCTTTCGAATGTTCTGTTTATTGATGGATATTCATAGGTAGAAAAACGTTGGTGTTGTAAGCCACATGGAAAGATGTTACAGCAATGATGGTATACTGAGCAATGAACCAGAGAGAGCAAGGGGAGGGGGATATACATAACTACGGTGGGAGAGAGAGTTCAGATAAACAGAGGGAACAGAGCTTAAAGACACAGAGCAATAATAAATCACATAGTGTAACTCAACACTCCCCGTCTGAAATCTTTAGATTTCATAACCATAAACTGATATATACATTCAATAAGTCCAATACTGTGAAATGTCCTGGAACCTGTAATGAAAAACATGCAACAAGCAAGCATAAACATAAGTCCAACAGGATTTATGAACATGTAGTCCGACGTATGACATCTTCAAAGAATTCCAAAGTTCTGAGTAGAACCTGTAGATAGCAGCAATGTACTCCCCGCCGTGCCAACAGCATGGCTAGTCCTTGCATAAGTGACTCACCTGGCAAAAGGAGTACTAACTCTGTAATTGGTCGAGTAAAGGTTTGTGTCGATCCTCCCTTGGTTACCTTGACTGCGTTTGAAATATCTGCTGCAGTAAAGTGTCCAGAACAGTTGTGCCAACCATGACACTCTGCTGCAGAGTTCTTCCCAAAGCAACGAGCAATATGAATTAGACGAGAAATAGCTCTTACAGCAGATGACCAGGTGGAAAAATGCTCAAAAAGGTGTGACCGCAGCTTCTGTTTTGTATTTACAGAAGTGTGAAGTGAGATGTTCACAGTTCTTATTTCCTTATCATCTTCAGGACTTACTAGCATGGGTGGTGTCAATAGGGGTGAGTAGGAGTCTTCACACAAAAGCCTTGGAGGTGACAGCCATAAGCTGTCCTGAAGAACAGCAGATGACACGGCTCTGGTCCTACAGTCAGCTAGGTTGAGTTCAGTGGGAACGTAATGCCATTGACTTGGTAGAATCTCTTAATACGTTCAACCCTGTTGCTGACGTACACATAAAACTGTTTTGTTTGGTTGTATATGTAACCTAGTAATACCTTACTGTCTGTATAGAAGGTAAAAGAATCAATTCTAGTGTCCATTTCACTTTGTATGACTTTGTCAATTTCTACTGCTAGCACGGCTGCACAAAGTTCAAGTCTTGGTATGGTATGTGCAGGTTTGGGAGTAAGTTTTGCCTTGCCTAGGACAAAACTACAGTGTTATTCTCCATTCATTTTTAGAGGTCTTCAAATAGGCTACTGTAGCAATAGCTTCAACTTATGCATCAGAGAAAATATGGCTTTCTCTCCGGTTAACAGTTGAAATGGATCCTGGAACATAGCAATGGGAGATCTTAAGTTTTTCTAGTGACTTCAAAGAATATCTCCACCTTTCCCACTTGTGTTGATTCTCACTAGGCAGGGGAGTATCCCAGTCTATGTTCTCAGTAGATAACTGTCTTAGCAGAATCTTATCTTGAATGGTAACTGGAGCAAGGTAACCCAGTGTGTCATAGATGCTATTCACCACTGACAGGACTCCTCTCTTAGTGGAGGGTTTGTCACAAGTTGACACTTGGAAGGTGAATGTGTCTTGTTTGATGTTCCACAACAAACCCAGACTTCACTGTACAGGAGCCACATCTGTACCTAAATCAAGTTTTTTTTAGACTAGTGGCATAGTCCTCAGAGTGAAAGGCATTCATAAGTTCCTGGCTGTTGGATATAATCTTGTGCAGTTTAAGGTTTGCTATACACAGCATCTCCTTTGTTCTGGTGAGGAGATCAATCGCTTCTTTAGCAGTTGGAAAAGACTTGAGTGCGTCGTCAATGTAGAAGTTTCTTTCAACAAATTGACGAGCATCAGATCTATATTCTTCTTCTCCAGTCTGAGCTGTTCTCCTTAGCCCATAAGTTGCCACTGCAGGGGAAGGACTGTTACCAAAGACATGTACCTTCATTCGATAGTCTATAACTTCCTTGTTGATATCATTGTCTTTGTGCCATAGAAACCCGAGGTTGTTTCTGTTGTCTTCTCTGACAATGAAGCAGTGAAACATCTGTTGAATGTCGGCCAATACTGCTACAGGCTCTTGTCTGAAGCGAATCAAGACTCCTATTAGACTGTTGTTCAAGTTGGGCCCTGTAATGAGTATGTTGTTAAGAGAAACACCTTCATGCTGAGCACTGCAATCAACAGCAACTCTGATTTGGTCTGGTTTGTGTGGGTGATACACGCCAAAGGATGGAAGATACCAGCATTCTTCTCCCTTGTTAGGTGCAACTTTTAAATAAGTTGCTTTAAGTTTATATTGCTTTGTCAAATCTTAGCTCTTAAAGAAATAGACACAGAAGCAGAGTATCTGTATATCAATCTACGAGCCCTGAATGTCCCGTATTGATCTGAACTGTCTTGGTTTATTGAATCTTTTTATAGGATTGGTTACATAAACGCAAGTATCAAAGTGCAACATAGATATCAGATAAAAAAAGCAGTTTAGACAGATACTGGTGGCTCAGCAGCCAAAGGTTACATTTCATAAAATACTGCAACGCAGGCATTATCACATTTCATAACAGACTACATTTCAATAACAGATTTACACGTAGACATTAGATTAAGTGAGAACTCTAAATCAAATCCCTAACCTTATCAATTTCCCCCTTTGACATCATCCTCTCCTTCCCCCTGGGTCCTCATGAATAAGTTCTAGTCAGTTTTTCCCCAGAGTCCTTTCCCTGACCGCGAGTTGTCAGAGGGGTAAAACCCATCCCCCTAGGTATTACCAACATCTTAAATTCAAGAAGAGGAGTTTTGTAGGAGTAGGGTGATGTCAATACACATTTATCAGTATGCCCTGTCTATTCTAATTTTCCTATTTATTTTCCTGTATACACATATATTTGTGATTGTAAGTGATATTAATATTAGAATAATAATTACAATTGGACTTAACAACCAGTGAAAGGTATTGGTTGCTGTAGAAGACATTCCACTAAATATATCCCACCAATGTGGTGCAGTATCCTGTTGTATCTGTGAGGAAAGATGCCCTAGTCTACCTTTGTCAATTATTGCAGATACGAGGTTATTCTGTAGGGTGTGTTCTAGTGTTTCTATGTGTCGTCTTAACAACTCTGATTGTTCCAAAACCTGTTTTAGTGGGTCTAAAGAAATTATAAAGGGTGTAGTGTCAGTGAGATTATGTACCTCACAAACTGAAGAGAATACCTTATCGGCGTCTGGTTCAAAAAGATAGGTGTCGTTACCCCATTGTAATATTTTAATCTTTTTTATACATCCCACAAACGGCGCCGATTTATTTAACGCTAACATGGTGCAGTTGTCATTAGTAATGATACAAATATGCTGGGGTCCTATTTCTATGAATCTATTGTTCACATTTATTGGTGTTCTTTGCATTTTGCATATGCTAGTTTGGTATTTTAACAAGCAAGGTTCATATACTGGGGAACTTCTGCCACATACCATTCCCTTATTAGTTCCTTCACATAGATTTAAATCATGGGTTCTGTTTCCTTTATCTACATATTTCCCATATATTTCTGGATACCAAAACTCGTCTTTAATTACTAGTGGCATGACCACTATTTTACACATTTCCATTACATCTGCTACCCGGTATGCTTCAAACCTTCCTACACACCATTTATCCTCACATTCTACCTTATCCCCTTTTACTTGGAACCATACACCATCGTCAGTTAGACCTTTAAAATATTTCATCCAGGTATGATAATTTCCCAACTGTAGTTCAGTCCTGGCCCTATTTATTTGTATATGATAGGATAAGAGGTTAAAAGAGCACTGTGTGAAATTTACAAACTGTTGACTTTGATTCCACAGCTGGAGCTCTGCTCCTATCGTGTGATTTATTAACTCTCCCAAAAATTGTAATAGGGGTATTTCTTGCAGTTGGGTTTCAAAAGTGGTGGGTAACCATTTGCTTGTGATAGTCAAGCTGTCAGCTATGTGTCCCCCTGCATGCTTCCATCTGTTGTTCATTTCTTCTATTTCGACCGAGTTTAAAATTCCCATAACTGTACCTGTTAATCCTAATAGAGTATCATACCATTCTCGCTTATACCTACACTCCGGTATTGGGGGAAAGGTGATATTGAATTTTATTTTTGTTTTCTGTTGTGATGTTGATACATTTATGCAAGTGTTTGGTACGGGTGTTAATATGGAAGATTCAATTATTGGTGTTACTTCTTCCTCCATTTGTATGTGAAATCCATAGGACTGTGCATTCCAATACCACCCATCATCACTCTTTTCCCTCCACCAATAGGCACAGAGGAAAGTACTGGATTGATTAACGGTAATATCTGTCAGATTGAACATCCCTTCTGATATATTTTCTCCCCCTGCTATTGTGACTAATATTTGGTACATTTGTCCTACCACCCGTTCCCGTGCTTGTTTCCACGTCTGTGAAAGGGATATTTTATGGCACCTATGATTTTTACTGTTATTGAAAGGAAAGCTCATATTGTCATTCCACTGGAAGGTTATAGTTACTTCTGAGAGTGTGTCCGCCTGTATCCATGCAATACCTACATCTATATGAAATGGTCGCCTGTGTCCTTTAACAGTGTAATTACCTACATCATAATACTTATTCATCTCATATCCTGAATCATTTGCTACTTTAGGATCATCTATAACCCATTGAAAATTTGCTGTTTCCTCTACCTCTATTACATTAATACCAGGAGTCCATGCATGTATTTGTAAAACAACAATCTTCAACAGAAAATATGTAAGTAGATATTTCATCATGTTGTTTTCTCGGGTTGTTTCTTGCAATGTGATGCGTGTATCCAGGTAGGTTTTCCTTCCAGCTTTACTGAGGTGGCCGTGGTCAGAAGCACTTGATAAGGACCTTCAAACCTTGGCTCCAATGTCTTTCTGGTGTGTTTCTTTACATATACATAATCCCCTGGTAGCAGAGTATGTGTACCTGCTATTGAATTAGGGTCTGGAAGAGAAGAATACACACTTTTGTGGATCTTAGTTAGACGTTGTTGTAATTGTATTACATATGCAGTCAAACTATCACATTGCAATTGCATACTCTGTGGAAAGTATAGACCTAATCTAGGCGCATTCCCAAAAAGTATCTCATATGGGGACAATCCTGTTTTTCCTGTTGGAGTGTACCTTATAGAGAATAAAGCCAAAGGCAGACATTCAGGCCATGGCTTGTTTAACTCTTGCATGGCTTTTTGTATTTTTAACTTTATTGTCCCATTTACTCTCTCCACTGATCCCGAACTCTGTGGGTGGTAAGGGGTATGAAAACTTTGTTGAACCCCTAACATGGTCATTACATTCTGCATGATTTCTCCTGTAAAGTGTGTTCCCCTATCTGATTCTATGGTTTCAGGAAGACCAAACCTAGGTATTAACTCAGTGATCAGTTTCTTAGCTGTGGCTTTTGCTGTAGCTGATTTTACTGGATAACTTTCAGGCCAACCTGAGAATAAATCGATACACACGAGGACAAACTCAAAGGGGCCGCTCTTGGGCATTTGTATGTAGTCAATTTGCAGTCTCTGGAAGGGGTATTGGGCCCGGACCTGGTGTTTTCGTGGGGTTTTTACTCTCTGTCCTGGGTTATTCAGGAGACAGATTTGGCAGGCTGCACAGTAGTTTCTCGCAGTACTACTGAATCCAGGGGCGAGCCATCCTTGGTTCACAATCCCATACATGGAATTGGAACTGACATGTGTGGGTAGGTGAACTGCCACTGCCATTGCTGGGTACAGAGAGGCAGGTAGGCATACTTTGCCTCCTTCCCTCCATACATTGTCAAGGTCTGGTGCTGCTCCCATTCTGACCCACTTATCTTTCTCGCTCTCCCCTGCTTGCTCCTGTAATTTACTCAGCTGCTGCCATGTTGGTTGTGGGATACTCACCTCTACCGCTGCTAAGGTCTCAGGGCTTCCTTCCCCTAGAGCTGCCTGTTTTGCAGTCAAATCTGCAAATGCATTTCCTTTTGCCGCAATTGTTTTTGCGCTCGTGTGTGCCGCTATCTTCATGATGGCCACTCGTTTAACCTTTTGAAGATTGTTCAGGACTCTCTTAATCCCTTCTCCATGTTTTACAGGTGTACCTGCTGCTGTCAGATAACCTCTAGCCTTCCATATATGGCCATAATCGTGCGCTACACCATAAACGTAGGCGGAGTCAGTGTAAATATTCCCTTCTCGTCCTTTTAAGTATTCTAAGGCTTGTTCTAAAGCTTTTAATTCTGCTTCCTGTGCTGACATGTGGGCTGGTAAGGGCTGTGCTTCAATCACCTGTGTATCAGTCACTACAGCATACCCTGTGTGATATTTACCCTTATCATCAGCAAACCTGCTGCCATCTATGTACAAAGTGTGCTCAGCGTTTAAAATCGGTGTATCTGTAACATGTGGGAATCCCATTGTCTCCTGTTCCATGAGCTGAAAACAATCGTGTTCATCTACTTCTTTAAACAAAAGAGTGTCAGGTACCTCATTTCCTTTCTCACTAGTACTATTAGTACTATCATTCCCCCTTGCCAAATCTGGTGACTGAAGAGGCAAAAAGGTGGCCAAATTTAAGGTTGTATAGCGCTGAAAAGTGACATTTGGAGGTAAGAGTAAAGTACACTGTAACCTTAATTGCCTAGCCATGGAAATGTGTTTGGGCTGTACCTGAGACAAGATTGCATGTATGTCATGTGTGGTATGCACTACAACTGGATTGTCTAGAACAATCTCTGATGACTTATCTATGATAATTGACACTGCAGCTACCGCCCGTACACAGGACGGTGAACCTCTAGATACTGGATCTAATGCTGCTGAAAAGTAAGCGACTGGTCTTTGTTTTACATGTGCCTGTGTCAGAACACCTGTGGCGTGTCCAGTGATCTCAGCAACGTATAGATTGAATTTCTTAGTGTAATCTGGAATACCAATGGCTGGAGCAGAAATCAACAACTTTTTCAAAGTGATAAACGACTCATAAGCTACTTCTGTAAGCATATACGGTACAATTTTCAAACAATCGTATAATGGCTGCATCAAAGCGCTAGCATGTGGTATCCATTGTCTACAATATGACACAATACCTAAAAACATACGCAATTGTTTGAAATTCCGTGGGGGTAACATTCCCTTTATCACTTGAACCCTCTCCTCAGTGAGATGTCTTGTACCCTGTGATATACAATGTCCCAGAAAGATAACTTTTTCCTGACACATTTGTAATTTGTTCCTATTAACCTTGCAACCCTTTTCTGCTAGAAATCGCAACAAGTTAAGGGTTGTATCCAAACAAGTTTCCTTGTCCGGGCAGCATAACAATAAATCATCCACATATTGTAGCAATACACAAGAATTTGGTGGTACCCATTCTCCCAACACCGTTTGCAATGCTTGCGAATACAAGGTAGGTGAATGCGCCATACCCTGAGGTAGGCGTGTCCAGGTTAGTTGCCGATTTTTTATTGAAAATGCGAACCATAGTTGGCATTCTTCAGCAAGTGCGACAGAAAAGAAAGCATTCGCTAAATCTATAACCGTAAAGTAAATACTAGTTGAGGGTATTTGTGACAGTAACGTATGTGGATTGGGTACTAAAGGTGTCATCGGGGCTAGTATTTTGTTGACTGCTCTGAGGTCTTGGACCATCCTATACTTAACCGGACTACTGGCTATCGTTTTCTTTTTAACCGGGTAAAAAGGAGTATTTGCCGGTGATTTTACTTCTTTTAAAACTCCACTTTTTAAGAAGGATTGGACCTGCATTTCAATGGCCGCCTCTTGGGGTGCACTGAGTGGATACTGTTTTTGTTAGGGTAGCACTGCTCCTGGAATCAGCTGTAGGGTAACTGGAGGTATGGGCAAAAGTCCAACATCAGCTGGATGCTTTTCCCATAGTTCTTCCGGAAGGGTTGACAAGATCTGATCCAAATCTGGAGGAGATGGACCGAACAGTTCCGATTCCTCCTCCAGGTATTGTATCAGGTTACACATCTCCATGTGTTCTTGATCGTCCCTTATAGCTAAGGTGACAGTGCCATCGGGGTGATAGGTAATATTAGCCCCTATTTTCTGCAAAATGTCAGCTCCTAGCAAATTAGTGGGGGCTCCTCTAGATACCAGAAAACGTGAAAGGAACATATGGTTCCCTACTTTAACTTTTAAGGGTTTTGTGAGCGGGGCGTCTGTTAAAATGCCATCATATCCAGTTATTAATAAAGTGTCAGGTGATTCTTGCTCAGGGAGTAGTTCAGAATCAGAAAGTAACGAGCGTGAAGCGCCTGTATCAACTAGACAAGAGATTTTCTTATTACCAACCGTTATAGTAGTCTTAAGCATCTTAGTTTTGGATCTTTCTAAAACCGGAGCGAGTCATGCTCGTGGACCATCTCCCTGCCGCCTAACATCACCATTATTGTTGTCCCTGGGCCAGTTCCTTCTCTGATTAACTGGGTAATCAACACCCTCCTTTCCTTCATCTCTTATTCTCTTTCTGCAGTGGCGTCTGATGTGGCCAGTCTTGTTACAGTAATAACAAGTAAGGGGTTTGCGATAGGAACCTCTGCTTGGTTCTTGGGGATCTACAACCGTATTGATTGCCGGATGTTTTCGACTTTTGTTTTCTGCTAAGTCTGCTTCTATACCTTGTGCCTTTTGTAACAACGTCCCTCTATCCCTAATTGCCCTCCACTCAGGTGTGCAGGCTTTCAACTTTTCACTTATCTGTGGAATCAGACCTTCCATAAACTGTCTGTTGAAGGTCCGAATCGTGATCGGTTGTACTAAATCCATTCCCTCATCTGCCATCATACTTTCCATAGATAAGTAAAAGTCTGATACTGTTTGTCCCGGCATCTGTCTCATAGGTGATGTGGATCCTCTCTCTTGTTGCCTTGCTTGGCAGAAGGCGTTTAACCTAACTAGGAAAGGTTCTTGTGAACCTAAATGTCTAACATGTCCATCTGCCAGATTGCCGTCTGCATCTGCTACTTCCACAGGTCTATGCGGGCCTATCTCTGTCATAAACTGATTAAACATAGTTAGGGTCATTTTATGTCTGCACAAATATTCCCCGTCCTGCCAGGCCGCTCTATGTGTATTCATTAACTGGGTCACAAATCTACTGAAAGCAGCCGGCTTAGCTACTGGGTCTGGGGCATTCTGAATTAGAGCCATGAGTGTGTCTGCTGACCATGGTTTCCAGGTATAGATGGCCACGTTGCGATTAACCACGGCTGGCGCGTTGGGATGCAGTGGGTCCCCGTGTTGGAGATTTGGTAATGTTACCGTCCGTGTGGTGACGTGTACTGGGGCTACAGGTTCCGGGTGAGGTTTTTGCACCCCACAACGTACACATTCTTGTGCCCATTCGGGGTTTTGTGATCCACAAACCTGGCAAACCCATCCTCTACCCTCAAGTACAGGATATAACCCTGACTTATGTGAATTTTTCTCTATATCAGTGTATGGGGGTGGGATGGTTGAAGTAATATTATTTAAGGTTTCAACATTTTTTGTTCTTCTATCTTTCATATCCCAACCATCACAATCTGGATTATATTTCCACCCCTCTTCTTTTGCTCTATTTGAAACCTTAATTAAGCATTGAACCTGACGCATCCATTGCTTCTCTAACACCTCTCCTTGTCTGTCCCTTTTTATTTCACTCCATACATCCGGGTCTAAACCCGCTGCTCCTTTCACCTTAAATTTACGAAGGACATCCTTTAAGTCCCGCGCTTCATCTTCCCCACAGATGTTTTTAATTATCTGTGGCACTGTGTAATGTGCCACAATTCCCTGACGGGGTTTTGTGTTCCTCTGGCCCATTCTGACAGTCCTGCCTAGGTAGCGTGTGGGACACTTAGTGTACAATATAAAACACTTAACCAAGTTACACTAGTTCCTCGTTGCCTTCCTCCTAGGATGCCAGAATACTAAAAACCTCTCCTGATGAGATTCTTGAAACCGAATTACTTTATATGCTAGTCAACTGACAAATACTATGACCAGACTGACGACTACAACATATACAAGCATTCCTTGAAGTGACCAGGTATCCGACTAGATCTCCGGACTTTATGGAGACCTTATTCCCCCCCCCGTATCTGGGATCCCTCTTCAGACACTCTTATCCCTGCTTTTTGGAGCAGACAGGGCTTACACTCGCAACCCGCCTATGGTTTATGAATTAAATTGAATATCAAACTTAAGCGTCAGACCCCCAAAGTCCTCTTGCGAGGTAAGGGCGCATTCCGTTGCTCATTGGGATGATATTCTTTCAATTCATACTAACCTAGGCAAGGCTCATTCACTTTCTCAACAAGACAGACAGACAACAAACAACAAATAAGTCCAGCAATATAAACCACAATATGCAGTAATTCTAGACTCACCACTACAGAGGCTGGTGTTTTAAAACCAGGAGAACCGTAACTGACATAACGGATAGGCACAAATCAGGGGAGCACAGAATATAAGAAAAATAAAGCTTTTTCTTACCTGGCCAGGTTTTTGATCTGTGGTTCCCGGAATGCCTGTCCTTTCGTTCCGTCAGTGTAGCTCAGCCACCTCTTGTAGCAACTTGGTGGGTCCCTGCTATTCGGGCGCCAAAATGTTAGGTGCAACTTTTAAATAAGTTGCTTTAAGTTTATATTGCTTTGTCAAATCTTAGCTCTTAAAGAAATAGACACAGAAGCAGAGTATCTGTATATCAATCTACGAGCCCTGAATGTCCCGTATTGATCTGAACTGTCTTGGTTTATTGAATCTTTTTATAGGTTTGGTTACATAAACGCAAGTATCAAAGTGCAACATAGATATCAGATAATAAAAGCAGTTTCGACAGATACTGGTGGCTCAGCAGCCAAAGGTTACATTTCATAAAATACTGCAACGCAGGCATTATCACATTTCATAACAGACTACATTTTGATAACAGATTTACACGTAGACATTAGATTAAGTGAGAACTCTAAATCAAATCCCTAACCTTATCACCCTCCTAGTGGGGGTGTGGGCTCTGCATGATCTCTGTCAAATATATTTTGCATAAAGTCCACAAAGTGCTTTTGCATCTCTGTTTTCCTGCTTAAGTTTCACTTTAAGGTGGAGAATCAACTAATGGCCTGCTGTAAGTTGTTGGGCAATCTCTCTCTTGGGAGACGAAAAGGTTGGGGTGCTACCCAGTTATTGGAGTCGTCTTGAAAGAACTCATTGTTCATTACCTTGATGAATTATTTGTCTTCCATTGAAGGAGCCAGTATGTCATCTTGACTGGTTGTATTTAACACTGTAGAACCATTGTCGTCATTGTGGCAGAAGAAAGGGCTTGTGTTACCTGAGATACCATGTTGCCATTCGTGGCTGGCTATCTTCTCTTTCACCCAGTAGTGATGTGGGCATGGCTCAAAGTAAGTGTTTCGGCCATTTTGCAGAACATTTGTCTTGAATGACGAAATGTTGGTAGGTCTCTTCATTTTGCCTATACAGACATTGCCTATGATGACCCAACCTAGATCCATGCGCTGGGCAAATGGGGAATTCTGGGGGTCCCTTGACTAGTCTGTGTACCTTGTGAACTCTTAGAATGTCTCTGTCTCTTCCTAACAGAAGAAGGATCTGAGCATCTTTGTCAAGCGGCGGTATCTCATTTGCAATTACCTTCAGATGAGGGTGGTGGAAAGCAGCAGCTGGAGTAGGGATTTCTTCCCTGTTAGCAGGTATCTGATTGCACTCAACAAGTGTAGGTAGGGGTAACTGCAGGTTACCCTTGAGAGAAGATACCATGAGTCCATGAGCGCTTCTTCCAGAAACCTCTGTAGTTCCACTACAGGTACCCAAGGTGTAAGGATGAGCTTCGCCTTTTATTTCAAATAGATTAAACAGTTCTGATTTTGCAAGTGATCTATTGCTCTGATCGTCTAAGATAGAATATGCCTTATGAGTCTTTTCTAGTTGATCCTTGTGGTATATGTTCACCAAGCATATTTTAGCACAGGACTTATCACAGCGGACTTCTCCACAAAATTCAATGCAGGATGAAGAAATTATGGTAGAATTAGGCACTTGATCTGTATTCTCCCCGCCATGCATTAACCTGGGAAGAGAGTTAGCAGGTTGTGCGGATCTGGGCTCAAGTGGATGGAGGGCTTGCACATGCTCTTCAGAGCCACACTCTATGCACTTGATGGACACATTAAAGTCCTTTGCAAAATGTTCTGTAGAAGCACAGCACCTGAAACATACCCTAAATGTCTTTAAAAGTTCCTTATGCTACAAGAGGCTTTTTCCTAAAGCCGATACATTTTTGAGGGGGTGTGGCTTCTTGTGAATGGGACACTCTCTGTTAGGGTTTTCAATCTTCCTACTCTGTTTGTTCGTGGCCACAACTGTGGTAAGAGTGGGAAGGATGTCAGTCTTTTTCACGGATACTGGGCCTCTATGGCCTATAGTTGCCCTGAAGACTGGTACTCTTAGGAAAGGGTGAGAAGAGACTGTACTCACCGTAGGAAAAACTTGGATCATTCTTGGTCTCTGCAATTTTCCTGATGAATTCGCAGAAGAAAGAGAATGGAGGGAAGGAAACCTTGTTCTCTTTTTTGTATGATGACCGTAGTGCAGACCATTTCTCTTGTAAACCATACAGGAGCTTGGAGACGATAGGGTTTACCCCTCTTGCAGTGTCAAGGTAACTGAGTCCAGGTAGTTTTGGCTCTGCCTTGGCTAGCTGAAGCTTAAGGAGAAGGTCGCTCAGTCTCTGGAACTCCTTGTTGTCCTTACCAGATATCTTTGGGAAAGTTTCCAGACGCATCAACAAGGCATTTTCTATAGCTTCTGGACTGCCATAACTTCGATCCCATGGAGCCATGAGGCCTGCTGTAGGATTGTCCATGAAAACTGATCTTAATGGCTTAACACGTGCAGCAGATAAAGGACCAGTCTTTGTGAGCTCTCTGCGAAGTATGTACCTCACAAAATCTGCTGTCTCAGTTGTCCCTGCCTTTATGCGAGATGTTGTTGGCTGAATGGTGCTGATTGCGCTATCTTTGACGTTGTTAAAGGACACAGGGAAATATGGTGCAGCATCTTGCTCTTTGACATGCTGACTTTGTTTCCAACTCTGCTGTCTGAGCTTCCAACTCTGCTCGCCTTTCTGCATATGCGACCTGCACCTTTCTGGCTTCCGCTTCAGCTCAGGCACTAATAAGTCGCTCACTGACTGTTGAGTATCTTGAACTATGGGATCTAGAAGACTTTTTAGAACATCTGGTGGAAACAGATCTGTTAGATGCAGTGCCCTGTAGCAGCTCTATCTTTGCTTCTGCCTTTAATTTGGTTTGCTGGATAAAACTGACTCTTTCTAGATTAAGAGCCTTGAAGCTCTTTAATTCCTCCAGTGAACCTTTTGTGTTCATACCTTGTAAGACATCAATGAACTTGTTACTGGTAAACTGATAGAGCTCATATGAGACAGAAAGTTGTGTAATGGCGCCCTCTAGTGTCAGTAGTTCACGTTCAACAGACACTGTATTAGATTCAAAGACAATCTTCTCCCAAAATAGTTTCAAGCTATTATACAATTCAGTTCTTAAAGCTTCATAATTCTCCATTACTTTCCAAGTTGGTTTGACTGAGCATTTGGGTAACTCAGTTGGCTTAGGATCTTGTGCTGGGGTTGCTGTGTGTTCACATTCAGAGTTGTGGTAACTCATGGCAGATAATGGCTGAGTGATAAGCAGGCAGAATCTGTGTGCTGTAATATGACACAGTGCAGCCTGGACTCAGGTTATCAGGCTTCCACGTGCTGCTCACTTATTCTTTCTTGCAATGAGGGCAGTAAATCTTGTCTGTAGCAGTACTGTCATGCAGAAATCTTGTAATTAGACTGTGGAACTCCATTTTTCTACTGTTCTGACTCAACTACAAAGCCATAAATTTTATCTCCAGCTTCATATAGGGCTTACATGACCTGTTGTTCTATTTATCCCTTTAATCAATTCAGACAGCTTAACTCAATGAATAAACTCACTATATGGAGAGACAGATGATGAATCCTTTCAAATGTTCCATTTAATGAAGGATATTCATAGGTAGAAAAACGTTGGTGTTGTAAGCCACATGAACAGAAAAAAAAAAGTGCAGTGCAATGATAAGACTAATAGTCCATAATGCATGGATAAAAATAAATCAGCAAGAGCTAACAATGAAGGCACTGAAAAAAGCCCAAAACAACAGTTTCCCCAGGTGAATCAGGCAGGTAGAACAAAGTAGCAGTGATTGAGGTCCCTCCACCACAGGTAGTCCAAGCCTCTCACCTCATAAATTCGACCTGAAACAGGTCACAAAGCCTTGTACCCACTGCTGGGGTGATGTTAATAGGTAGGTAAAGCCATTGATTGTCCCAGTGAACAATTTATTATGCAATAATTTATTAGCTAAATGAAAATTTAAAAAATATTACTCACAAGGGTCGCACTCTAGAACCGAGTGCAGGTTAACAAGCATGTAAACATGTAAGGTTGTTTTCAACCTAGAAGATGGCTGCGGGTGACGTCAGACGTGACTCCTCCCCCCGTATGAATTACCTTAAGTGTCAGCTTGCAACTTAGGTGTTTTGGGGTTATTTGTGTTTTATTTATCTGCACTGAATACTGTTTAATTTTTAATTGTAAGCCACATGGAAAGATGTTACAGCAATGATGGTATACTAAGCAATGAACCAGAGAGAGGAAGGGGAGGGGGATATACATAACTACGATGGGAGAGAGAGTTCAGATAAACAGAGGGAACAGAGCTTAAAGACACAGAGCAATAATAAATCACATAGTGTAACACAACAGTCTACTTATAGAAAATTCATGGGATGAATGAGGGAAGCATTCATTCAGCCATGAAAAATTAGCACTGTATTTTAATAATACAGTAATTTTCTATGATGGTGAGGTCCATCTAGTGGCCATAATATGGTATTTTTCCTGAAATACCTCCATCAGTAAAAATAGTGTAGAACAAGTTTAAAGCCACTAGATTAATCCAATGATTATATGAAATAAAACATGGCCAGAACTTGTCACAGCTGGGCAAATGTTGGTCACATTCACTCAACTAAGTGTAAAAACATAGACCTCTAAGTGTTTCTGAAATCTTACACCACAAAATGTACTCAGCAAATGAAAGGTGTTGTGCTTTTTAAGGACAGTTTTCCCGCAGAGTATTTATTATTAAGTAATTTTTAACAAGTTAAACAACAAAAGGAGAGGGTTTAGGGACTTTTGGGAAGCCAAAACCTGGTGAGGTTACGTATTTCCATCCCTATGGGACTTTATATGAAAACAGGACCCGGTAGGGTCTTGTATTTTCATCCCTTATATATCAGTGGGCGGCCTTTGCGGCGTCATATATAGGTGTGTCCTTCCGGGTGGTCCTGGCACTCGAAGCTCCCTGCACATTCGATTTCACACAGCTTGGAACCCCACCCTGCTCGGTTCCTCGTCCACAAAGGTATCCCAGTTATTCCACTTTCTTTCCCACTGGTACTTTAGCCTTTCTATGCACTAGTGCTTCTCATGTCACTTTCCCCTGTCGGCCATTGGCCGACTATTCCCACTCAGCAACATCTTTCTCTACCAGCACGGGTCTTTCTCCCGCCACTGTCACCTCTTGTCCTCTGTTGGTTTTCCTCCCACCTCAACTTTTCTTTACTCCACCACAATGATGCCTCGTGGTCCCTTGCCCACTCTGATGGCCCACCCTTGGTCGCCCCCGCTGGGCTGTCCACCGCGGCCCCCGGTTGGAGGTGTTTTCCGATGCTATCTGGCACCCCGCCCCCACACCAGTAACCGACCAACTGTACTAGTAAGTATGCACTTCGGTGCCATTCGAGGTCTTACCTTACCTCGACTTATGCCCTTATGAATATTAATAACTTTTACATCATTTTCATTCTAGACTACTCCTGACGAGTGGCGTATGCTCCTGACGAGTGGCGTATCAGCCACGAAACGCGTAGAGCTAATTAATGCCGTGCTTCAACCTCTCTACACTCATATTTCAAGTTACCATACAACTTTTACCTTCACAGGCTTAGTGAGGCCTTAGGTCCTGCAGGCACTACCTTGTAACTACATGTTTATCCAATATTGTTGTGCTGCATTATGGAATTTTATTACAGTTCTATCGAACCAATTTTTTGCTACTACTTTGTTTTATGATTGATTTATCTTGTACAATCTATTACAATGATGGTTATGTCATTTTATGGCTACTGTTGTAAAAGTGTATACCTTTTTACCTTCATGATTATATATGTATGCCTACAAGTTATGTAAAGCAATAAAATTTCTTTATTCAGCTAATTACCTTCTTGCTATCATATGCTTCATACAAAGTCCCATCCTCCTTGCTCCCCCGTTCTTGATATATAAGGGATGGAGATACAAGACCCTACCGGGTCCTGTTTTCATATAAAGTCCCATAGGGATGGAAATACGTAACCTCACCAGGTTTTGGCTTCCCAAAAGTCCCTAAACCCTCTCCTTTTGTCGTTTAACATAATTAGGGATGGAAGCATATGACAATGCCCCACCGGTTTACCTCTATTACTATCTCTGCATCGATTGACCTAACGTTTAGCTTCCCCTGTTCTTATTTGTTTTTAGTGTCCTACCCATATTAACTTTGTTATTCTGTTACATCTATGCAATTGACCTACAGTGGTAGGTCCTGGTTTGTTTGGTGTGGTTTTCGTGGCGTGGTGTCTCTCTCTTGGTCCGGGGGCCGTGACGCGCACTACGTGCTTCCGCCCACCCCCCGCCCTGATGCCTGGGGGGGCGGGTGCACCTTACTGCGTGTCGATGTCACGCATCCCACTCCGCACTTGCGGCGTCTTGGCGCCGCTCCGTGCTTGCGTCGGGCATTCCACACTCGTCAGCAATGAAGGAGTTATTGGGTTCCGGTTTGCCGGAGGCGGCTCTTCTGACCATCGGCACCTCTCCCCCACACCTTGCTTGATGGCGTGACGGCGGTGGGCGGCCTTTGCGGCGACATATATAGGTGTGTCCTTCTGGGTGGTCCTGGCACTCAAGGCTCCCTGCACATTCGATTTCACACAGCTTGGAACCCCACCCTGCTTGGTTCCTCGTCCACACAGGTATCCCAGCTATTCCACTTTCTTTCCCACTGGTACTTTAGCCTTTCTATGCACTACTGCTTCTCATGTCACTTTCCCCTGTCGGCTATTGGCCGACTATTTCCACTCAGCAACACCTTTCTCTACCAGCACGGGTCTTTCTCCCACCACTGTCACCTCTTGTCCTCTGTTGGTTTTCCTCCCACCTCATCTTTTCTTTACTCCACCACAGTGATGCCTCATGGTCCCTTGCCCACTCTGATGGCCCACCCTTGGTCGCCCCCGCTGGGCTGTCCACCGCGGCCCCCGTTTGGAAGTGTTTTCCGATGCTATCTGGCACCCCGCCCCCACACCAGTAACTGACCAACTGTACTAGTAAGTATGCACTTCGGTGCCATTCGAGGTCTTACCTTACCTCGACTTATACCCTTATGAATATTAATAATTTTTACATCATTTTCATTCTAGACTACCACGCGCATGCTCCTGACGAGTGGCGTATCAGCCACGAAACGCGTAGAGCTAATTAATGCCGTGCTTCAACCTCTCTACACTCATATTTCAAGTTACCATACAACTTTTACCTTCACAGGCTTAGTGAGGCCTTAGGTCCTGCAGGCACTACCTTGTAACTACATGTTTATCCAATATTGTTGTGCTGCATTATGGAATTTTATTACAGTTCTATCGAACCAATTTTTTGCTACTACTTTGTTTTATGATTGATTTATCTTGTACAATCTATTACAATGATGGTTATGTCATTTTATGGCTACTGTTGTAAAAGTGTATACCTTTTTACCTTCATGATTATATATGTATGCCCACAAGTTATGTAAAGCAATAAAATTCCTTTATTCAGCTAATTACCTTCTTGCTATCATATGCTTCATACAAAGTCCCATTCTCCTTGCTCCCCCGTTCTTAATTTTTAACAAGGATATTTTTAAGATACAAAATCAATCTATATGACACAGTCTATACATATGAAACTTATTCACGGAGACATGATCATGCAAAATAGTTACATTTATTGGTTGACAAAAAACAAATATCTACATGAAATTAAAATACCGATTGCGTTACATGAACGTCTTGAAAATCAATAAAAACACTTGCAAAAATAGGCGTGCAGTCCCTTTGACATAATACCACCATGATAACTTCTCGGTAGAATCAATAACCTTGTGAAAATGACAATTAAACAGAACGTCTGTATTTCACATGTCCAACCGTTACTATACTGCAGGTAAGTAAGTGGTTAACAATGTGAAATAAATTAGACGTTTGTTTTGTCAATAAAAGTGGCAACTATGCAAAAAGAAAAATATAATGAAAAATTGAATCTTTAGAGAAAAATCTACAACACGGCTATTGATTCGGGAGAACGATTATCAATAGTATAATATTTCAATACATCAATATTTGAGAGAACATACAAGATAAATTCAACATGACATAATTACCCATTCCAAAATGGCTATTAGTCTGGATTGCTGGTTACCAGAGTTAAGATGGCTGCCATAGCTTTCAAAAATGGATACCCTTAAAGAGGATTTACTTCTTGCAACCTCCGAGTTCCAAGGATCAGGGTTCAGGAATCTTCATGTCAAAATATGTATTCATGCATGGTGCATGAGTGTCTGTCTGTCTGGGAGTGTGTGTATTTCCCAGTGTCCTCCCTCAGGGTGCGTCCCTGATTCTGTGTCGGGGTGGGTCCCTGAGCTCTCCTCTTCCTCATGGCATCTTTCTTGCTTCTAAATACCATCTCAGACAATGAGATCATAAAATTATAATAAGTTCTGCCCAAAAGGTATGTGTTCCTTTTTCATTATTAGGCAAGACTTAATAATTAACCTTTCCCGGCAATTTCGTGATTTCAAATAATATCACCTTCAACCACCAGGTGTCTCATATGTGTTTGGAGTTTATCTCTTTAAGTTAATATATTCAATTTTTATAATGTGTATTGGTTTATATAAAGGTGAGAAGAATATATATCTTTAAATATTCTGGTAATCGGTCTAATATAAAATACACTCCGTATAATTTTGATTAATCACTATTACATAAAATGTTTATATGTATATCTATAAATGTATATCTATAAAAACTGGTCTATCTATGAAAGACACATGTTGTTATATATATTAATCAATATCACATAAAATGATTATCTATATGGATACATGTATAATTCTGGTATATCCAATGAATATTTGTTTATCTAATCATAGGCTACAGTCTTATATAGTTATAATTATATGTTTTCCATAATACTAATGTTTCTTAAAACACTTCTACTTATAATTATTATTATACAGGTTTTATATAGCGCCAACAGTTTGCGCAGCGCTTTACAACATGAGGGCAGACAGTACAGTTACATTACAATTTGGTACAAGAGGAATCAGAGGGCCCTGCTCGGTAGAGCTTACAATCTACACCATGTGTTAGGATGGACTTAGTTTCAATTGATGTTTAGATAGTTTAGCTGTGTCCACAATTCCTAAAATCTACACAATGAGTTGTGTTAGCCAAGGTGTTAGCTATTTAAACAGTTCCTAAAAATTCACACAATAGGTTTTGTTGGACACAAGTGTATTCTATGAGATAAAAGTCTGTATAACCCTTTTTTCCTATGGCTGTGTTTGTCGTGTTTATTTACCCACCAAGATGGGCAAAAATCTTTTTTGTTTTGTGAAGAGATACACTATTGTCCAAAAATCTCTCTCACACAAGGATTGTATAACCTGAAGAGATGGTTGATGCATTAAGCCTTGTAAAGCATACAAGTTCACCTTTTTTGCATTAAATGGTTCCAAGAGGGTAACAGTTCAATGATACCTTAGAATCATGGTTCATCCGTTTTTGAGGCCTAAACAAATCTCACATTTCTGCCAGTAAATATTAATGTATTATTTCTTCATAAATACACAACAAAGGTAATGACTCCATTTTTATTTTTCTACTGCTATCAATGGCCAACACAGTACAACACTTCATCCATGTCTTTGGTGATCTCTGATCTCCTTATGAACTGTTTCCTACATAATGAAGATCAGCCATGGAGTATATCTGAGGTGTATATCAGGGTGTGCTTCTTCCCCACATGAGAGCTGTGATGTCCAGCAACATTCATATAGAAGACATTTCCCGCACTCAAGGCACTAATACACCTCGAGGGTTGTGTGGGATCCCTGATGTACAGGAAGACAGGACTTCAGTGAGGAACAATTCCCTCATTTAGGACAGGAACCTGATTTCTTTACAGTGTGAGATCTCTGATGTTTGGAAAGACTGGACGTCTGTGAAAAACATTTCCCGCACTCAGGACAGCAATACGGCTTCTCCCCTGTGTGAGATCTCTGATGTTTGTAAAGATTGGACTTCACTGAAAAACATTTCCCACACTCAGGACAAGAATATGGCTTTTCCCCAGTGTGACACCTTTGATGCTTGACAAGATCTGCTTTTGTTATAAAACATTTCCTGCACTCAGAACAGGAAAGTGACTTCTCTCTCGTATGAGATCTCCGATGCTTATAAAGACTGGACTTCTCTGAAAAATGTTTCTCACACTCAGAACAGGAATACGGTTTCTCCCCTGTGTGAGATCGCTGATGTATGTTCAGATAAAACTTTCTTGAAAAACATTTTCTACACTCAGGACAGGAATACGGCTTCTCCCCTGTATGAGATCTCTGATGTCTGTAAAGATCGGACTTCTCTGAAAAACATTTCTCACACTCAGGACAAGAATACGGTTTCTCCCCCGTGTGATATCTCTGATGTGTGTAAAGACTGGACTTCTCTGAAAAACATTTCCCGCACTCAGGACAGGAATACGGCTTCTCCCCCGTGTGAGATCTCTGATGTGTGTCAAGATGGAACTTCACTGAAAAACTTTTCCCGCACTCAGGACAGGAATATGGCTTTTCTCCTGTGTGAGACCTCTGATGTCTGTAAAGATTGGAGTTTTGTGAAAAACATTTCCCGCACTCAGAACAAGAATATTGCTTCTCCCCTGCGTGAGACCTCTGATGTCTGTGAAGGCTGGACTTCACTGAAAAACATTTCCCGCACTCAGGACAGGAATACCGTTTTTCCCCTGTGTGAGTTCTTTTATGCACATGAAGATTGGATTTAAAACGGAAACACTTCCCGCACTCAGTACAGGAAAACCTCTTCTCTGTTGGAAGGGCGGCACCGTCCCTCACAGTCTGAGGTTCCTCAGGATAAGAGGAATACGATGGTCCATCTACACTGTGTGGTGCCGGATGGACATTTGAGGTAGCCGGGTTTTCTCCTGGACTATACTGTGTGATGTCCTCATCTTCTACTTTACAGTCTGGAGACAAAGTGAGACAATCCTCTGAGGTTTTCCTCATCTCCCGTCCATCTACTAAAATAGAAATACAAAGATTATTACTAGACATGAGCAGATTGGTTCCCCTAAACCAGGACTCCGCCCACATCAGGCAGCTTTGTCTCTGAGGATCTTACAATTCCACCCTCAAGGTAACTAGTAAATGGGTCCTCTGATCTCCTACCGGTTCATTTGTTTATTCATTGATTTTAGTTAGAGAGTGAGGAAACAATAAAAACTGTCTTTTATAGGAGTGACAGTGATGGGGGGGGGGGATTATAGGACGAGTGTCCCCACCCCCTCTATCACTCATTGCCATCTTCCCAACACAAGAAGTCCTGCACTTCCTTATTTAGTCCATAATTTAGTCATGAATAACAGCAAGACTGAGCCCCACCAGAGGTCAGAGAGTGAGGATGGGGGGAGAACAAACTAGATGAAGACTGGACTGATCCTGAAGACCACCATCTTCTTTTTTTAGCATTACATGTTTAGTGCATTTTACAAGACATACAGGTTAATCTGCTATGAGCGGTCACACATGGAAGGTTGCTCTCAGCATATTTAACAAGAGAATAGGAACACGACTAACAAATCTTGTACAACAGTTGGAACACTAGCAAGCCAATCGTCATGTACTTCTTGTCACAAAAAAACATGTCTACAATATAATATAGGTTAAGGTAGAGCAAATAGATACTCATTAGGGGAATGTCATTTATTGGTCCAGATGGACCAGGGTTTCCACCAGGAGTTGAAGGCTGATGCACTACCAAGCCACAGTGCAAGAGCATGTTTCATAAGAATGATGGAGCTTAAGGAGTATAACTACCTCAGAGGGATTGGGGGCTTCCTGGGCTTTCCAGTGTTTGGCTATCACAAGCGACCAGGTTATTCCTGACAACTTCTCAAGAAAAACAGGGTACATTGTCAATTTCAAGGCCCAAGACAGCCAAAGCCAGGTTGGGAGAGGTCACCACACCCATCACATGTAAGATTATTGTGAAGATTTTGTTCCAGAAGCTTGCAATGTTCTTGTAGGACCAAAAGATATGGAGAAGATTGCCAATTTGGCCACATCCTCGCCAACAAAGTGGGGAGTGGTAGGGATAGATCTGAGCTAAGCGATAGGTTACATAGTTGGTAAGGTTAAAAAAAAGACACAAGTCCATCGAGTCCAACCTGTGTGTGTGTGTGTCATGGTTATGCAGTAATCTTTCTCTGCCAGCTTACCTTCTCCTCGTGTGTTCAGACTAAGAGGCTAGCCACTCACACCTGGCTGGTTTTATAACCTCTCCTCTAAGCATGGCCCCACCCCAGGCCCTATCAGGGAACCCTATATTAACCTGTGCACTGCAAGCCAGCAGTGCTGAACAACCATTGTGTTAGCTTTCGTGTGTACTTGCTGTGTTTCCTACGTCTGATTCCAGTTACCGACTTTGGCCTGTTCTCGACTTTCCCTGTCTGCTTGTGACCCTGACCTTTGGCGTGTTATGTTTATCCTTGTCTGCTAGTCGCCCTGACATTTGGCTTATCCCTTACTTTCCTTGTTGTTCCAGCCTGCTGCCTCCTTCCTCTTCTCCTGTAGTCTACCGTGAGCTGTGAGACCCTGGGGGGCCGCGACCTGGAGCCAGACTGCAGCTTAGTCCATTCTCACCACTAGAGGCTCTGGTGAACACCTGCTGGCTCTTAGACTCCGCGCCCTGGGGAATCTATGCTCTAGCTCCCAGTGGGATCTGTGTTAGTGATCCAATAGACCTGCTTCCTGAACCTCCCAGGGTTCAATCCGCAGCAGTCAGTCCTAGGGTCCACTACCTAGCGGTGCACTTCTGACTCCTACAGAGTGCATTTGTCACCTGGTCTTAGGTGACCTAACAGTGTGTGTGCGCTTTTTTGTCAATATTAAATTGTATATCCCTGTATATTGTGGTCATTAAGGTGCCTATCTAGTAGTTTTTTGAAATTATCTATGCTCCCTGCTGAAACCACTGCTTGTGGAAGAGAATTCCACATTCTTACCGCTCTTATCGTAAAGAACCCTCTACTCATTTTCCGGTTAAATCAATTTTCCTCTAATTTTAGTGAATGGCCGCGAGTCTTTTTAAATGCCCTTTCACGGAAAAGTTTTATCCCTATCGTGGGGGCACAAGTACGGTATTTGTACATTGAAATCTTATCCCCTCTCAAGCGTCTCTTCTCCAGAGAGAATAGGTTCAGTGCTTGTAATCTTTCCCCATAACTAAGATCCTCCAGTCCCTTTATTAGCTTTGTCGCCCTTCTCTGTACTCTCTCCATTTCCAGTACATCCTTCCTGAGGACTGGTGCCCAGAACTGGACAGCATACTCCAGGTGCGGCCGGACCAGAGTTTGTAGAGTGGGAGAATTATCGTTTTATCTCTAGAGTTATTTCCCTTTTTAATGCATGCCAATATTCTATTGGCTTTGCTCGCAGCAGCTTGGCATTGCATGCTGTTGCTGAGCCTATCATCTACTAGGATCCCCAGGTCCTTTTCCATCCTAGATTCCACTAGAGGTTCCTAACCCCCCAGTGAGTAGATTGCATTCATGTTTTTGCCACCTAAATGCATTATTTTACATTTTCCTACAGTAAACCTCATTTGCCATGTAGTTGCGCAGCCAATTAATTTGTTCAGATCTTCTTGCAAGGTTTCCACATCCTGCAGAGAAGTTATTGCCCTCCTTAGCTTAGTATCTTCTGCAAATGCAGAGATTGAACTGTTTATCCCATCCTCCAGTTAATTTATGAATGAATTAAATAGGATTGGTCCCAGCACAGAACCCTGAGGGACCCCACTTTCCACATTGGACCATTCTGAGCACTCCCCATTTATCACTACCCTCTGAACTCCGTGAGATACTAATGGAGTGAGATCTTTTGTGACTTAAGGAAGGTTAGCTTTTCCTGCAGTATGTTATATATTAGGGGGGTGTCTATGTTCCTGGCAGCTGTTGACAAATAAAACTGCAATAATTGTTTGGCGAGATGCACCTCAGGAGGAGGGGATGTCACCAGGACGTGATGTATTCTGAGATACGTGAAGTGGTCTGCGCCTGACAGCCCATATATCTCCTTCAGGGTTGTCATACTAAGAAGTGAAGCATCCCGTCATTTCTTTCAATATCGAAGACTGGAGGCTTATGTGCGGTATAAGTGTAGAAATCATTGAGATAGGGATGTGGACTGGAGTGTCAAAGAGCTGTGACCGGGATTGGCTGTTCAGTTCTCACCAAACTAAAAGGGAGGCTCTTAGTGGGGGAGAAAAGTCTTTTAGTCTGAAGGGTTGCCAAACATCTGTGATGGGCTCAATTACTGCCCAAAGTAAGGGGTCCGGAGGTAAAAACCAGTGCTTGGGTTGACCCAAGTAGGTTGCCAAACACTAGTCCTTGATGTCTATTAGTCCCATCCCCCCTGCTCCTCTATATTTAACAAGATGTTTGTTAGGGATCTCCCCCTCTTGCCCTGCCATATAAATCATTTGGGTGAAGAGTTTAAGGCTTGTAGGTGTTTCAAAGGCAGTGGAATGGTTAGTGTTCCAAAAAGGTAGAGGATTTGGGGGAGAATTAACATTTCGAAGGATACTAGGTGGCCTGACCAGGAAAGCTCATATTTGGCCAAGTGAGTTCCTGGGCAATTTTTTTGGACAGAGTCTCCATGTTAATTTTAGCGAGCTGAGTCATGTTAGAGGTTAAGGTTAAGGGTGATGCCCAAGTATGGGACACCCTGGAAGTTCCAAATGTATGGGAGCGAGGTTTGTAGTGCCTTCTTAGTTGATTCTGGAGTACCCAAATCTAAAATGAATGACTTGGAAATATTTACCGTGTAGTAAGTTATGTCACTAAATAGAGACAGGAGTTGATGTGCCTGAGGTAGTGACATGGAGGGATTAGTGAGACGTAGGATGACATTGTTCATGAAGAGATTAATAGTATGAACAGAGTGACCAATCCTGAAGCTTATGGCTTTGGCTAGTGATATGATTAATAGATTGAATATGGAGGGGGATAAGGGACATCACTGATGGGTGCCATTGATGATCTCAAAAAGTCTAGAGGTTAGAAGCGTATACCTGAGAAGTTGGGCATGAGTATAGGGCCAAGATGGCTGATAGGATAGGCCCCTGGAATCCAAACTTAGCATTTAGCCACAATGGACCCGATCGAATGCCTTCTCTGCATCTAAAGACAGGAGCAGAGAAGGCGTTCGGTGAGCTTCAGCATGGTGGAGAAGGTTTCTTATTTGCCTAGTGGCATTGGAAGTCTGTCTGCCTTTGGAGAAGCCAGTCTGGTCTGGTTTGATCAGTTCAGGGAGGATATTGAACAGGCGAACTGCTAATAGTTTGGCATACATTTTAACAACTGTGATAAGCAAAGAGGTTAGTCTAAAGTTGGCAGGGGACGTTGGTTCCTTCCTAGGTTTGGGGATGGTGACAACATAAGCCTTCAGCATCTCTAGGGGAAAGGAAGCTTGTGATGAGCACAAATGTGGAGCCAGCTGGTCTTTGAAAAGTTTGTAATAGTCGTTTGTGAAGCCATCAGGGCCTCCCGGCAGAGAGTCATTGCTTTTAGTGATCTCTGCCATGGTAAACGGGATATTTAGGGTTAAGAGGTATTCTTCAAAGAGAGTTGGGAGCTGTAGCTGAGCCAAGAATTAATCGATGGCCTGGGTGGAGGGTTGGGTGGTGAGTGGTTCAGTTCTGAGATTGTATAGGGCTTCGTAATGGTCTGCAAACGAGTTAGCTATGTCCTGGGCATTAAAGATTTTATGGTTACTGGGAAGGTGAAGGAGGTGAATTATTTTAGTTTTGGTTCTTTGGGACTTAAATCTGTTAGCTAGGACCTTTCCAGCGGATTCCTATTTGCGGAGTGTTTTATTTTGCAAGTTCTCGTAATTTTATCGTTTTGTTCGAATAATGGGCCTCTCAATTTGAGCCGGACTTCTCATCGGAAAAAGATATGGCGGCTTTTCCGACGAGTTTCCGCTCAAGTTTGCCTTGCATACACACGGTCACGCAAAAGTTCGCTGAAATTACGACCGCCAAGAACGCGATGACGTGCAACACTACGACGAGCCGAGAAAATGAAGAAGTTCAATGCTTCTGAGCATGCGTCGAATTGTTTCCGAGCATGCGTAGAAATTTTGCACGTCGGAATTGCCACAGATGTGCCACAGACGAACGCATTTTCGGATAGGAACTTTTTCCGACCGAAAAATTAAGAACATGCTCTCAATTTTTTGCTGGCTGGAATTCGGCCAGCAAAAGTCCGATGGAGCATGCACACGGTCGCGTTTTCCGACGAAAAAAAAATCTCATCGGTCTTTTGCGGGCCGAAATTTCGATCGTGTTTACGCGGCATAAGTTTAAGGAGAGCGGAGGAGCTTGCAGAGTCAGAAACTTCTTTATTAGCAGATTCCAGCTTATGAATTTTGGAAAGGACTGTATCTAAGTGAAGGTTGTATTGTTTCTTGGCTTGGGCACATGCTTGGATAACTTACAATTTAATATAGGCCTTATGGGCGTTCCATAATAGGAAGGTGTCCTCAGTAGAGGCAGCATTCATGTCAAAGTATACCTCTAGGTACTGAGAGAGCAATTTAACATTAGTAGGAGAGCTGATAACTTTTTAATTGCAGCCCTAAAAACAGACTGGGGGACAGGTATCCCTCTCCTCCACATACAAGGAGATAGTGGCATGGTCAGACCATGTGATGTCCGATATGGAGGAGGAGGCCTGTTGCAGTAGCCATTTATCTACTAAAACAGGTCAATACAAGTATATGTGGAATGCCTGGGGGAGAAAAATTTATAGTTCCTTTCAGCAGCATGTAGGCAGTGCCAGACATCAAAGAGGTCCTCAGAGTAGAGTAAAGGGCAAAGAGTAGGTACCGATCTTCTAGACGACTTGGAGGAGTCTATTGCCGGGTCTACTGTTAAGTTAAAGTTCCCACACAACAGCAGCCAGCCATATCTAATTTTAGCTACAGTATTTTGTGGAGTAACTTATGGAGGAAATAAAGTTGGTGAGTGTTCAGAACATTCACCAGGGTGTATAGATGGGCATTTACAGTATGTCAGAACAATGTATCTGCCTTGGGGGTCTAACACAGTGTCTTTGAGACAAAAGTCTAGAGAGTTATTAATTTCTGTGAGCACCCTTCGTTTCTAACGAGGACTGAGGCAAAAAAAAAACGTGGAAAATCCCTGTGGTTACATCTTGCATTCTGAAGGGAGAGAAAGTGGGTCTCTTGTACACAGAGGATATCAGCCTGGGGGGTAGAGGCTTCCTTCCACATCAAGGCCGTTTTGCTGGGTGTTTCCAAGCCTCTGGTATTCAGAGAGACTATTTTAAACCCCATGTAAGGAAGGCAGGTAGGTCATTGGAGGTAGTCGCAGCTCTAAGCTCATTGGTAGGTATTTCTTGCCGCAGGAGAGAAGGACATGAGCACTGTGAGGGCTTGGGGGCAGGAACTTGGTGCGAAGAAGAAGCAGTAGTAGACGTTTAAGTACAGAGTGCATCTTCAAGTGCTGTGGGATTAGAGCTAATGTACACGAAAGGTAAACTGAGATTGCCAATGGCCTCAGGCAAGCAAATGAAACCAACTGTAAGGACTAAACAAAGCAGTAACAAAAAAATAAAAAGAGATTTTGGGAATAATTGTGTGCAGGTAAGCTGCTAAACTGTAAGGGGGATATAGAGAAAGAGATATCAGTCTCCCAGCTGGGGAACTATATAGTTGTGGTCCCCCAGAGGGGCAAATAGGACTCACTTTGCCGGTTAGGAGATCTCCTGTTTGAGACCCCTTGCCAGTCTGATGTGATTGTATAAGGGCCCACGGGGCCAGGAAGGGTTGTGCTCTCTTCTGGGAAAATGTCCCATCTCCTGAGCAGTTGAAGCCCACCTTCCCATGACATGACGGTTGAAAATTCTCCATTGCGCTTGACAACCAAGGTGCATGAGTAGAACACAGGTGAGATGAGGCGAGGCTGCAATGGTGGGCACAGGTGAGCTGAGGCTGCAATGGTGGGCACAGGTGAGCTGAGGCTGCAATGGTGGGCACAGGGGAGCTGAGGCTGCAATGGTGGGCACAGGGGAGCTGAGGCTGCAATGGTGGGCACAGGTGAGCTGAGGCTGCAATGGTGGGCACAAGTGAGCTGAGCCGAGGCTGCAATTGTGGGCACAGGTGAGCTGAGCCGAGGCTGCAATGGTGGGCACAGGTGAGCTGAGGCTGCAATGGTGGGCACAGGTGAGCTGAGGCTGCAATGGTGGGCACAGGTGAGCTGAGTTTTTTTTGGTATGGGGGCCTTCTTTCGTTTCCTGGCCATGCCATTGAGTCCCAGATGTGGTCCGAAGCCATCTGGTGGGTGCAGAAGCAGCAGTGAGTCCATCAGATTTGTGATTTCCTCAGCTGCGGAGAGGAGCCATCTAACACAGCGGCCATACATAAACGCTGTCACCACGCCCTGATCATTGGGTTAATGACTGCTCCCTCATTATCACTTTCTGTTTAAGGTTCCAAAGTTTAAATGTGTGATCACATTATTATCAACATGTAAAAGTCTGTGCTCCAATCAAATCAACAGATATAAAATGTCCAGCTGGTAGAAAATGGGTGCAAAAGAAGTAAGGCCTATGTAATGTACAACTTATATGGGATACACAGTTAGAAATATACCGTATCAGAATGATGTATAACATAGTGTATATAGTGCAGGGGTTGAAAGTATATAATCTACAATATAAATTATACAGTAAGGGTCAGGACTCATAATATTGGTATTCGGTAACCAGTATTAGCCTAATGCTGCATACACACGGGCGGACTTTCCGACGGACTTTCGAATGAACGGACTTGCCTAAACACGATCTACCAAAGTCCGACGGATTCGTACGTGATGACATATGACTTGACTAAATTAAGGAAGTTCATAGCCAGTAGCCAATAGCTGCCCTAGCGTCGTTTTTTTGTCCGTCGGACTAGCATACAGACAAGCGGACTTTTCGACTGGACTCAAGTCCATCAGAAAGATTTGAAACATGTTTTATTTCTAGGTCCGTCGGATTTTTGGGGAAAAAAAAGTCAGCTGGAGCCCACACATGGTCGAATTGTCCGCCGGAGTCGGTCCGCCGGACCTAGTCCGTCGAAAAGTCCGCTCGTGTGTACGCGGCATAGATGTTTACATGAGACAAGTTGTAGAGGTCCCACACCACTGCCTCCCATCTCCTGAGACTGCACTCAGTAACTTGGGTATAAGACTATACAGACATATCCCTCCACCCGACACAGCCAGCAGACAACAGAACAAGTAATCCTGGGAGAATTGTTCTATCAGAGATCTTGCTAGACTCGGGCATTGGGAAGGAGAACCAAGGCATATACCCCAGGTGCCTAGGTCTAGTAATATCTATGGTCAAAACAAAAATTTTGCTGCCAGCTGAACCCCAGAATCTTCATAAATCCAGTCTAGATACATAAATTGTGTCTGCAGCACAGAGAAGGAAGATTATCCGAGAGAAATACAGGAATACAGGACGGGGAACACAGCTCAGGAAAGTGACCAGGGGATTACAGGCTGATATCACCCAGTCCCCGCCCTACTCTGGACCAATCAGTGAGCAGTATGGGTGGAGGAATGTATTTAGTGTTAATGACCCACCTGTGCTGATCTCTGTAGGAGTGTCCTCCTCTATAAATGTCCCCGTTATTCCATCCTCCTCCATAGACTGCTGATCATCCCTCACATACCTCTCTTCTTCTTCTGATTTAACCTCAAATTCTATATCAATTGGATCTCCACTCTAAATCAAAAAAATTAGAGAAAATGTCATCTGTAAAATATAAGCTACATTATTGTGACATCATATAAAAAAATCTAAACATTGTTTCCACAAGTCCAATCCATGTTCTAGATGCTCTGTCCCACCAACCTTGAGGTAACAGTGAGGGATGGTGTGATCTTCCTGCGAGGAATCCTGGGAATACAGAGGACGGGGACATCTCTCTGGTGGGTTCCTGGTATTAGGTGGTTCCATCATATCCTTGTGGACTGAAAACTCCTCCATCACTCCATACTCCTCATCCTCCTCTTTATACTCTTCTTTAACATCAATATTATCATCCCAGAGGTTTCCACTCTGAATATATAATAAAACACAAACTGTAAAAAACATAATTGTTTAAAAATAATCACAAGGGATTGTTCCTCATCTACCTGATGATGGTGAGGGATGGTGTGATCTTCCTGTGTGGAATCCCGGGAATACAGAGGATGGGGACATCTCTCTGGTGGGTTCCCATTACTGGATCCATCTGTAGGAAACACACACACTGACTGAATACATTGTTTCTATGTGTTTATCAGATGATGGGGGGTCTAGGTGGACCCTCCGTACTGCTCTCTCCTTTACAATAAAGTCTCCTCTTACCCGGTGATGTGAGGGGCGGCTGATTGTCCATCATGACGTCCTTGTAGAGATCCTTGTGTCCTTCTAAATACTCCCACTCCTCCATGGAGAAATAGACAGTGACATCCTGACACCTTATAGGAACCTGACACACACAATGATACAGTCACCATCCAGACACATCCCTTGTCTGTTACTGGATAATGTCCCAGAATTCCCAGCACCGCTCACCTCTCCTCCATGATCTCTCTGGTGACTTCTAGAATCTTCTTTGTATTTCTCTATTCTATCAGGGAGGGAGGTGGAGGCAATGTGATGGTCATATGATCTCCAGACTTCACAGGAGGAAAACTCTAGATCTGAACACAAATGGTAAAATCAAATGATATTCCCAGAATCCTCCTCACCTCACCATTCAAGTTTCCATTTTATTAAAGCCCCACTTCAGGCTGAGGTATAATTTACCCACACTTCGCAAGTTAAAAGCTTGTTGCAGGCATTTTGATATCACTACATACGACACAGGACCAACAGTCCCACTTTGCAAAATCAACAGAAAAAAAAGCTAGATGGAGGGACATTGGGAGGAGGAGCTGTGAGGTCATTGTGATGTCATAGGACATATAGACTCTGAATAGAGGGACATTTGGATGGGGAGATTTGAGGGGTCCTCTATATGAGTCATTGTTCCTGGGTGCGTCCTTCCTCTCCTAAATGGAAGAGTGAACTTTGACCTTTACCATACAGAAATCTGTCAGGAATCTGTGAAAGTAAGCTCTCATGTGATCAGGTGACGTGCGGAGGAACGGAGTGTAAATAGCAGACAATTTTCTCCAGAGCTCCTAATGGTGGGGATGGATTTTGCTGAGTGCTGGTGCCAAGTTTCCACCCCCCAGGATCACTGCAGGTGTGGAGAAAAGCTGTGTAAGAGGATATGGAGGAGAGAGGAGGAGGAGATCCAGGAATCAGGATAAAGGTCAGGACAAGCAACAGACGAGCGCATCCAAGAGATGAAGCCGGGGTCACTACACAGAAAATCAATCCAAGGAAACAACAGGCAGGACGAGGAATAGCAAGAAGGAGCTCAGAGACAAATGAGAATATTGCTCAGCCAATGGGAGATTATCTCAGCATGACTTACATAATGAAGGAGATGAGGGGGAGGGGAGGAAGTCACTTATGGTGACCATAGAGACATGGAAATTCAGCTGGTTCAGCAGGGATCGGTCACATTTCCATCCATGTGTGGTCACTGCCGGATAAAAGTCACTCGATCAGCGGCTGCAGCCAATAGCTTCATCACTGATCTGTGTATTCTGAGAGCGGAGGAGCGCCCCCCATTGTCAGAATACAATAGTACAGCGGGGAGGATTCCCCCATCCCCCTCCAATGTGTGGATGGGGGAATCACTTCAGTTTTTTCCTCTCATCCCGCTGACTGAACGATAAAACTGAACCATGTATGGCCAGCTTTGGAAGCAAAATATATTAATCATCAACTGATCCCCCTGAAGGGGTTAATCTACATATTACCTCCTCTGCCGCCAGATCCATCAACGTCTCCTCTCTACGTCTTATCAAATGGAACGTCCCAATTGTCATTTATGTACATGACATCACTTCCTGTCTGTATTCCATAGAGACTTCCTGTCTGGGTAGAGGTGAGATCACCATCTTGTGGAGCTCAGAGGAACTGCAGCTCAAGAAACATCTCATAGTGTGAACACGGCCTTGTGCTGTGTGTGTATATACTGTATATCCTTCCCCTTTCTCTCCTCTCTGAGTGTGTATGAAGAGGCGTAGCCCTGAGTGTGTATGAAGAGGCGGAGCCCTGAGTGTGTATGCAGAGGCGGAGCTCTGAGCGTGTATGAAGAGGCGGAGCTCTGAGTGTGTATGAAGAGGCGGAGTCCTGAGTGTGTATGAAGAGGCGGAGCTCTGAGTGTGTATGAAGAGGCAGAGCTCCTGAGTGTGTATGAAGAGGCGGAGCTCTGAGTGTGTATGAAGAGGCGGAGCTCTGAGTGTGTATGAAGAGGTGGAGCTCTGATTGTGTATGAAGAGGCGGAGTCCTGAGTGTGTGTGAAGAGGCGGAGCTCTGACTGTATATGAAGAGGCGGAGCTCTGAGTGTGTATGAAGAGGCGGAGCTCCTGAGTGTGTATGAAGAGGCGGAGTTCTGAGTGTGTATGAAGAGGCGGAGCTCTGAGTGTGTATGAAGAGGCGGAGCTCTGAGTGTGTATGAAGAGGCGGAGTTCTGAGTTTGTATGAAGAGGCGGAGCTCTGAGTTTGTATGAAGAGGCGGAGCTCTGAGCGTGTATGAAGAGGCGGAGCCCTGAGTGTGTATGAAGAGGCGGAGCTCTGAGGGTGTATGAAGAGGCAGAGCTCTGAGTGTGTATGAAGAGGGCGGAGCTCTGAGTGTGTATGAAGAGGCGGAGCTCTGAGTGTGTATGAAGGGGCGGAGCTGAGTGTGTATGAAGAGGCGGAGCTCTGAGTGTGTATGAAGAGGCGGAGCTCTGAGTGTGTATGAAGGGGCGGAGCTCTGAGTGTGTATGAAGAGGCGGAGCTCTGAGTGTGTATGAAGAGGCGGAGCTCTGAGTGTGTATGAAGAGGCGGAGCTCTGAGTGCGTATGAAGAGGCGGAGCTCTGAGTGCGTATGAAGAGGCGGAGCTCCTGCTGGAACAGCGGTCGGAGGAGGAGGAGGAGTCTAGGAGGGAGATGACAGAAAGCACAGCAGACTTGCAGGAGTGAGCGAGGAGGATCCAGTTCCTTTGCCATCGGAGGTGAGGAGAGTGTGAAGGATGTTGGTGACTCTGGTAGATGAAAAGCTGGGAGTCATATTGCTCTGGTGAGTGGGGAAGCACTACTAAGGGGGCGCCCTCACCATCACGTGTGTAAGAGGTGGAAGAAGGCGTGGCTACACTACAGCTGGCACAGTTTGGAGCACCGAGAACTTTATACCTTATCAACTTTTCATTGATTGGTGGATTTTTTTTCTTTTGGAAAAATAAGTTAATTAAAGTATTATTATTCATGATTTATATGGCGCCAACAGTTTACACAGCACTTTACAATGTATAGGGGGACAACACAATTACAGTACAGTTCAATACAAAAGGTACAGGAGGGCCCTGCTCGTAGAGCTTACATTCTAAAGGGAGGGGGGGGGTGGTACAAAAGGTAATAGCTGCAGAGAATAGATGCAAAGTGGAAGCAGTGGACTTGCAGAGAACACTATATTGAGCACAAAATATTGTATGATTACATGAATTTGCACAGATTTTAATTTTATTTAACATAGTAACAAATATTATGAGATTAATGAAGTAGGTGCAAAGTGAAAGCAGTGGATCTGCAGGGAACAGCATCTTGAGCACAAAACACTTTATGTTGTATATGAATTTGCACATGGATCAGTTTACTTAATTGATAAACACCATAAGACCAATGAAGTAGGTGTAAAGTGGAAGCAGCAGATCTGCAGAGAATATTATTTGAGCCCCTAGCACTTTATATATGAATGTCTCCACATATTTTAGTGTATTTGTGATGATTTATGTGCACACACAATAGGACAGCGCTGTGACACATAATGCTCTTCTAGTTGATAAAGGGAATACTTACCTTTGTTACAGCAGCAGTCCGGTATAAGTTATTTTTGTAGGTATTTGAGTTGTTACACATAGCGCGGGTTTTATTCTATTTATATTGGTGACATAATTGGCCAAATCTGGGGATCAGGAGCCATTTCCACCCTTTACTCTCGCCTGGGGTTCTTTGTATCCATATAACAGATGTTCTACATGACTAAATCTGCAATCAATTTTACTGCAAAATCAAAGGGGCCAAAATGTCTCCCCCCTGAGCAGTAATATATTTCTATCCCCCTTGGTGGGAGTGGAGATGACCCATCTATAAGGATATACAGTACATACACACACAGCACAAGGCCGTGTTCACACTACCAGATGTTTATGTGAGCTGCAGTTCCTCTGATTCCCACAAGATGGTGATCTCACTTCTACCCAGACAGGAAGTCTCTATGGAAGACAGGAAGTGATGTCAGGTACACACAGGAAGTTCCATAGGAAGTAGAGAGGAGACATAGCTGGAAGTGACAGTAGAGGAGGTAATAAGATCTTATTTTCTATTTACACCCAGTAACCCCCCCGTCATGTCCGTCCTCTTCCTCCATAGTCACTGTGATGTCTTTTATCTCCAGCAGATGATGATACACACATATATAGTGTGGAAATGTAGAATAACCCCGTATATTACAATGAGGGAATTTATGGTCTGTACCACGAGGGGAGTTATTGATGTCAGTAAATGTCGGTTCCAGACATTGTATATGGGGGGAATGAAATGATAATTAAAGGTTGGGATTAGGGAAGATTTCTGTAAGATTTTACACAGGAATGATCAGCGCCCCTCCAGAGACACTATGATGAGTCTCACAATAGGAGTCTGAAAGGGATTATGGGGGGATGAGATTGTGAACGGGGGGGGGGGCAATTTTATCAAAAAAAGACATCCAGATGGGAATCAAAATGGATTTTTCAGCTGAATACAATTGTTCCATCTGGACTGAATATTGATATTGAGCAGTTTGCTTTTGATCTGTTTTATGCATCTTTATAGTATTTTTTTATCGTTTTGCCAGTTATTGATGATTATAAATACAGTTTTGTATGAATTTAGTGATATACCATGATATAGAAGATGTTTAAGTTATTGTGGGCTATAAATGGCTAAGGAATCTGGGGGGGATAGGAGTACCAATCCAAATATGTGGGATGTCACCAGGTTAGGAGAGGCGCCCTCTCTGTTTACATCTAAGTGGTATCTAGCCCACCATCCCCGGAATATCTGTGGCCGGGACTCCCCATATACTACTATAGAGGTGTCTATTGGTTCACAGGCACCATGAACTCTGTGGGACTACAGGGCCCAGCACGCCTAGTCATCTACAGCCAGGGGGTTTTTCTGGGTAAATGCTGCCAGGTTACCCCAGGAGTTGTCTGACACTTTGTTATCAGAAAATGTGTCTCTTCTGCCATGTTGTCATCACGAACGGCGCCGCACAAAGAGGAAGAGGCGTGGATTATTGTCGGAAGGCGGGGACAGAAAAGAATATTCGTAAAAGCACCACACACGGATCTTTCATTTACGAACGAAAATGTGTTCCGTGATAATCGGCGAGCAGACTGATTTTGTAAGGGAAGTGATGTTCCGTCATGGCCATCTTGGTACACTCCGCACACGGCCATATTAATTAAGCATACTGTTAGAAGGCAGGAAGCGGACATCTTGTTGCAGCCACCAAAGTCTTCCCTTTCTATCACAATGACACTTGTTTTTAGCAATAAACTTAACTGATATATTGAAATAAACAATTTAAACTTAGAAGAAGTCAGTGACTTCAAGTCTGATCTTGAATTTGAAAAGCTTGAGCAAGCCTGAACACGTTTGTGAATCTGACAGAAGAACACAGCTGTTCTCTAACACCATAGTAATGATCCGAAAATCTTCAGATAGTTAGTCGGAAGAAAGTTTAATTCTGATTTTCGTATCGTGTGTACGGGCCTTAAAGCGGAGTGCCACACAAAAATGGAACTTCCGCTTTTCAGGAACCCTCCCCCCCTCCGGTGTCACATTTGGCACCTTTCAGGGGGGAGGGGGGTGCAGATACCTGTCTAAGACAGGTATTTGCACCCACTTCTGGCATAGACTCCCATGGCAGTCTACGCCACTTCCCGTCCCCACCGCGCTGTCTGCTGGGAACACACAGCTCCCAGGAGAGAGCGGGGACCACTTGGGACGCGCAGCGCGACTCGCGCATACGCAGTAGGGAACCGGGAAGTGAAGCCGCAACGCTTCACTTCCTGATTCCCTCACCTAGGATGGCGGCGGCAGCTGCCGAGAACCGAGCGGGTTCTCGGCGTCCCCTGCCGACATCGCTGGACCCTGGAACAGGTAAGTGGCCATGTATTAAAAGTCAGCAGCTGCAGTATTTGTAGCTGCTGGCTTTTAATATTTTTTTTTTTTGGCGGTGTGGGTGGACCCCCGCTTTAAGAAGTAAGAACATAATACACACAGTCTTTGATCTCAGTAAAATGTTTACAAATCAATTTCGAATTTTCGAATGGAATTCGATATAAAATTTGATTCGAATTTCAGTTCTAAATTTTAACGAATTTCGGGTTTGTTATTTGGAATATCCGTAAGTATTCATCTGGTGTGAAATTCAGGATAGAAAATATATCCGAATTAACGAATGATGGTAATTCGTCCGAAAAGAAATTCAGAACGAAACAAACCGCACATGTCTAATTGCAAGGACAGTGTAGGAATGAACGGGGTGTCTCAACCAATGGGCAGGGATTTTCTTGAATCCCTTGGCCTGCTGGGAGAGCCTATTTATTTGGGTGAGGTCAGGTAATCAGGGGTTCTGTGCCACCTGGACGGCTGTCTGGGTGGACGTGGGTTATGCTGCCCGGGCTGCTAAAGCCTGAGGCCTATCTTGGGGACATCTGGCTGCTAGGCTGTCTGAGGGCCTATCCAGAAGTAAGAGAGCAGCGCAGGGTTATGATTGTGGTTGCAGTCCAACCAGAAGTGACGGTTCTGCCATCCGGAGAACCTGTCGAGGTCAGAGGTAGATGGGAAGCTGTCGCCACTAAGAGACCAACCACCTTGTTACCAGGGACCACCATGAGTAACTGAAGCAAGTACCAGAGCAGTATTCTCACCAACCGGGGATGGTGAAGAATCGGGAAACTTCAGCAAGTGTGCCAAGCCAGGGACCCAGCCAGCGGAGGTGACGCTTTCAGAGCAGCCTTGTGTGCCAAGCCAGGGACTGAGCCAGCCAGTGGGGTGACGCTTGAGGAGTATCTGTGAGTTCCAAGCTAGGGACCCAGCAGGGAAGCGGGGGTGATGCTTGAGGAAGATACTACAGTAAGAAGATTGGAAGAGCTCAGGGGATCCAGTGGCAGTGAATCAGCAAGTCTAGTGAGAGAGACTGGGAGCTCAGTTGAGTGAAGATCTAAAAGAGGATATTCTAGAGGAAGTAAAGAAGTTTGTTACAACTTGTGTTAGAAACTGTTACAAGACTTTTGCCATAGGAGACAGTGATCCTACTCGTGCAGATGTGGTGTCTATCTGGATGCCTTTCCCTGCATGGCTGTCTGCCTATAGAAGTCTCGGAGTCTGCCAATTGACATTGCAACTACTAAAGGTTGTCCTGGCCCTAACCCTCTCTCCCACGGTTCTGTTCAAGAGACAATAAATCTCTTTGCATTCAAGAAGTGTCTGGCGCCCATTAATCTACCTTGCATTACACCCACCATGCCTCGTAACCCACTCTACACAGAAGGATGCCAGCTGTCCCTAACTCTGGAGGTCACCATTAGGCCTAAAGGGACCTGGGACTTTGCTACATACATACCAAGGATTACACTCCAAAATAAATTCTATTGAGGCAAGGGGGGGGAGTATTACCTGTGGTTTTAGTAGTGTCCACAGAGGAGAGAATTGGTCCAGGCAGCAGGCAGAGATTTGCTTAGCGACAACAATAGTAATTATCCAGACAGCAGGCAGAAATATTGTCTGTAGTCAGCAGAAGGTTATCGTCAGCACAGCCAAAGCATTTGTCCATAGATATTGTCCAGGCAGAGACAGCCAGCACAGCCATAATATTGGTCCTGGTACACTGTTACCTGCAGACACTCATTATTGTACTGCTCTCCAGCCCTTCATAAACATCCTGCCTCTTGCTACAGCTAAATATTTCCATAGTCCAGGTAGCAGGCAGAGAAGATGCATGATGGCAGTTAGTCAGCAGCAGGCTGAGGGCCGCAATCAGGTAAGACCTGTGCACAGGGGTAGAGTTCCAGTGCAAGCAGTCCAACTGGTAGGCAGAGGCATAGTCAAAAAACAGGCCAGGGTCAGTTATCATGGAAGGCAGTGGCATGGTTATTTGAGGAAGCATGGGAAATGGTCAGCACAGAGGATGAAAATGGGGAAATGGTTAAAAATATGGGCTAATATTTTAGGAATGTGTGATACAGTTGGAAGCATTCATCAATGCAAAGGTCGTGTTCGGAGGGACACTGGGGACAATAGTAGCTGGTATCTTTTCGAAATCCTATTTTGATGCATACTCAACATCTTTTTTGGCGTCTTCGGCCTGCTTCAGATGGTGGAATGTTGTTCAGGAAGTGGCACCCATGAAGTCGGCTAACAGTATCAGAGCAAAATTTTTCTGGGGGTGGGTCTTTGTTGGTTGATAAAGAACGTGACAACTTCTTCGATTAATTTTAGGAAGTGGGTGGGGCTTTCATGGATTTGGTGTAACTTATGTATGCATTATAAATGGCCAAATTAATTAAATAGATTGCTACTTTCTTGTACCAGAAACTGGACCTCCTTATTGACAAATAGGGCTGAAGCATTTGGTCATTAAAATCCACCCAACATCCCCCCCCCCGTGTAGTGATTATAGTCTTGGCACATGTTGACTTTTCAATGGGACCTCATCTTCTTTGAAACTCAACTGTAGTATCATCATGGATGGTGGACATCATGTACACATTCCTGTTTTCCTTCCACCTCAAGGCCAGCACTTTGTTGCATCTCAAAGTTGTTCTTCTCCCTTCGCAGTTTTTTATTCACTATGGATTGTGGGAAGCCCTTCCTATTCTTTCTGGAGGTTCCACAGGCCAAGGTTTCTGCGAGGTATAGGTGTTTGAATAGGGGCAGGCTGGTGTAGAAGTTATCCAGGTATATGTGGTAACCTTTGTTCAGCAGTGGGTATGCCAGGTCCCATACAATTTCACCAGTTGTGCCCATGTAGGCCGGGCACTTGGGGAGCTGGGAATCTCTTCCTTTGTATATGCGGAATGCATACCGATATCCCGTGACTCTCTCACAAAGCTTATAAAGTTTGACTCTGTATCTGGCCCTTTTGCTAGGAATGTATTGTTTTATTCCTAGCCAGCCTGAAAAGGGTACCAGGGACTCATCCACACATATATGTTGATCAGGGGACATAGAGTTCTGCAAATTGTTGTTAAAGGAAATTTATGAGTGGACGAATTTTATATAACTGGATGTTGTTGCTGAAATGAACAAAGCGAATAATCATCTCATATCAGGACCTGCACATTAAGGCAGAATAAATGGGCATGTGGTGGATGGGGTTGGTGGCCCAATAGGCATGTCCTTCATTTTTTTTTGTAAGCCCCATGTTTATGGTGAGGCCCATAAACAATTTGAACTCCTCCAGAGTCAAATCTCTCTACTCAAAAGCATGGGCGTATGATGATTGGGGGTTGTTGGCAATATGCTGCTGGGCATATAAATTGGTCTGGTCCATGATGAATTGCAGCAAAGTGTCGGGCAAAAAAAAAAATTCCGCGAAATGTTGGGCATTGGCCTGCACACCTAGCTGTGCAGTGAAAGGGGGAATTCTTGCTTTTCCCGGTCAGAAGGCAGCAATGTTGGGTTGGCAAGACCATCTGGGAAATATGTAGCGTCCCTGGCTCTTGGGGGACGTGGCACTCCAGTGCTGGTAGTTGGGGGATTTGAAGTTGCTGTGCTGGTACTTGGGCCTGATGCGTCAGTGCTGACACTGGGCCTTTCTTCGGGTCTTTCGCTGGTGGCAGTGATGGTACTGGGCCTGGGCATTTCTTGTGGTCTTCCGCTTGTCTTTGAAGACAAAGCCCTTTCTGACATTTTTTGTTTACATGAAAAAATTTTTTTTTTTGCAAGAAAATTACTTTGAACCCCCAAACATTATATATTTTTTTAAAGCAAAGGCCCTGCAGATTAAAATGGTGGGTGTTTCATTTTTTTTTCACACAGTATTTGCGCATAGATTTTTCAAATGCATTTTTTTGGGAAAAAACACACTTTTTTAAATTTTAATGCACTAAAACACACTATATTGCCCAAATGTTTGATAAAATAAAAAAGATGATCTTAGGCCGAGTACATGGATGCCAAACACGACATGCATTAAAATTGCGCACAAACGTGCAGTGGCGACAAACTACATACATTTTTAAAAGCCTTTACAGGTTACCACTTTAGATTTACAGAGGAGGTCTACTGCTAAAATTACTGCTCTCGATCTGACCTTCACGGTGATACCTCACATGCATGGTGCAATTGCTATTTACATTTGACACCAGACCGACGCTTGCGTTCGCATTTGCGCGAGAGCAGGGGGGAACAGGAGTGCTCTTTTTTTTTTCTTTATTTTTTTTTTGCTTTTTTATCTTATTTTTAAACTTTTCCTTTCATTTCTTTTTATCATTTTTATTGTTATCTCAGGGAATGTAAATATCCCCTATGATAGCAATAGGTAGTGACAGGTACTCTTTTTTGAAAAAATTGGGGTCTATTAGACCCTAGATCTCTCCTCTGCCCTCAAAGCATCTGACCACATCAAGATCGGTGTGATAAAATGCTTTCCCAATTTCCCAATGGCGCTGTTTACATCCGGCGAAATCTAAGTCATGAAATGCTCATAGCTTCCGGTTTCTTAGGCCATAGAGATGATTGGAGCCATTCTGGTTTCTGATCAGCTCTATGGTCAGCTGGTCGAATCACCGTCTGCATTCTCGGGTTCCCTGTTGGGACAGGAGAGCCAGAGAAAACCATGGAAGATGGTGGGGGGGGACATTCCCTCCCACTGCTTGTAAAAGCAGTCTAGAGGCTAATTAGCCGCTAGGATTGCTTTTGCATGAAAGCCGACCGCTGGCTGAAAAGAATGATACCAAGATGATACCTAAACCTGCAGGCACCACTTAAAGTTCAGCAACATACCGGTACGTTGCTTGTCCTTATTGGGCATATATTGTAATCTTTTTTTTCATGCAGCCTGTGGGCTGAACGAAAAAAAAGAGATTGATCGGTGGGTATGCCCACCATTAGAATACCTCCCTTCATCCACCCACTTCTAATGATGGGCATACATGCACCATTTATATATGCCGAAGCATGGGGGCATCCATGCTTCGGCATATATGCTCTTTTTTTAAACTGTGGTGGTGAAATCACCTCCGACTGCGCTGGAATCACGGCTTTATGTATCGTGGGAGCAAACTGTCAAGATAAATAAATCCGTGCTGCAACTGAACGGCGTACCTGCTAAGCAAATGATGGTTAACAATAAAACAAAGTAACATTACAGTATAACAGTTATGCCCCGTACACACGGTCGGATTTTCCGACGGAAAATGTGTGATAGGACCTTGTTGTCGGAAATTCCGACCGTGTGTGGGCTCCATCACACATTTTCCATCGGATTTTCCGACACCGCGTTCAGAACGATCGGATTTTCCGACAACTTTGTGTGACCGTGTGTATGCAAGAAAAAATCCTAGGAGTTTGTTGTCGGAATGTCCGATCAATGTCCGACCGTGTGTACGGGGCATAAGACTTACCATACCTGCAAAGCAAGTACAAAAAAAATAGTAAAAAATAAAACATTTTTTAACGCAACCTGTGCCTAAAATATATATATGCCGAAGCATGGGGGCATCCTCCCGCAAAAGGTAGGAGCAAATCGCTCCTCCACCCCTGCTGCCCCCATGCTTCGGCATATATGCTGAAGTATGTAACTGTGGTGGTGAAATCACCTCCGACAGCGCTGGAGTCACAGCTTTATGTATCGTGGGAGCAAACGCTGTTGCTGTCAAGATAAATAAATCCGAGCTGCAGCTGAATGGCGTACCTGAAAACAAAAAAAATGGTTAACAATAAAACACAGTAAACAGTAAAGTATAAAAAAATTGCATATCTGAAAAGCAAGCATGATAAAACATAATAACAATAAAACATTGCAGAATAGAATACAGTAAAAAAAGAGCAGAACAATAGAGAGAGAATAGAGAGAGAGAGAACAATAAAACGAGAACTATTTTCGTTTATTTTATTTTTTGTGTTTTTTCTTTTTTACACTTTTTTTGTAACTGTAACTTTTCGGGTCTCTCAAAATGTGATGGCATCTTGGGAGACCCTGTGAAAGTGTGTCCTAGTCTGTGCAGTGCTGTACCCTACGCTAATACTCAACTAGTGTATGGTAGCGTTCAAAACATTCACCAATGCAAAGACCAGGATTGTCAGGACAGGAGGGACAATAATAGCGGGTGTCACGCCTATATCCGCGCTTTCTGCAGACACAACATTTTCTTTGGGGGGCTCGTTGGGTAGGGGTACTCGGGAGGATATTAGGAAAATGCCTCTCATGCAGCCGGCTTACTGCATTTGGTTGGGGATGGTGAGGTGGAGCACCGTCTGGAAACAGAAGGGCTCTGACGATCTCTTCCTGGAATTTAAGGAAGGATCCAGTCCATCCTGAAGCTCTGTATAGCACATGAGCGTTCAGCAAAGCCAATTGAAATAAGTATACAGACACTTTTTTATACCAGCGTTTGGCCTTACAGGCAACTAGGTACGGCGCCAATAACTGGTCGTTGAGGTCCACCCCTCCCATATTTTGGTTATATTCGTGGACACAGAGGGGTTTCTCCACAACACCAGTTGCCATAGTAATTTGGACCGTCGTGTCTGCATGAAAGGAGGTAAGAATGAAAACATTCTTATTATCCCTCCACTTCATAGTGAGCAAATTATTACACTGCAAGCAGGCTCTCTCCCCCAGCCTAAGACGGGAATCTACAAACCTCTGGGGAAAGCCGATTAGGTCGCACGGTGCCACATGCTCCAATCTGATGATCAAAAAGGTGACTAAAAAGTGGCACGCTTGTGTAATAATTGTCCACATATAAATGGTACCCCTTTCCGAATAAGGGTGACACCAAGTCCCACACTATCTTGCCAGCGCTTCCTATGTAGTCAGGGCAGTTTGTCGGCTCTACGTGACTATCTTTGCCCTCGTAAACCATAAAACTACATGTATAGCCTGTGGCCCTGTCACAGAGCTTATACATCTTGACCCCGTATCTGGCACGCTTGCTGGGAAGGTACTGTTTGAATGACAAGCGGCCAGAAAATTTAATCAGGGACTCATCAATGCAGACAACTTGATGCGGAGTAAACAAGTCTGCAAAACGTTGGTTGAAGTGGTTTACGAGGGGCCAAATTTTGTAGAGCCGATCGTATCCAGGGTCTCCACGAGGACGACAGAGTTCATTGTTGTTGTAGTGCATGAACCACAAAATCTGCTCGTATCGTGCCCTGTTCATGGAGGCAGAAAACACAGGCATATGGTAAACTGGGTCAGTGGACCAATATGACCGTAACTCACTGTTTTCGGTTATGCCCATGAGGAGGGAAAGGCCCAGAAAGATCTTAAATTCGGAAACCGTAATTGGTTTCCAATCTCTGGCAAGGGAGGACTGGGGAATAGTGGCAATGTGTTGACCAGCGTACAAATTGTTTTGGTCCACAATAGATTTATTGAGATCTTCGGTGAAAAACAGCAAATGAAAATCAAGTGGCAAAAAATCAACTGTTTCCACATGAATGCCGGGTTGGCCAGTGAATGGGGGGAAGTACGGGTGCTGCAGAAGTGGTGGATTCCCAATTAGGATTGGCGAATGCAGCTGGAAGGGCACTATGGGCACGACGGGCCTGTGTTTGTCTTCTTGGTGGCAGTGGGACACTACTTGTGCTTGCCACCTCGCCAGTTTGAACTGCACTTGGGACTCGCCACGTCACCAAGTGTTACTGCAGTGCTGCATTGACTACGACCGGGGTGTACTAGGCCGCTGGTGCTTGCCAGTTCACCAGAAGGAATAGCGGCGCTAGTACTGCTCTGCTCCATACGAGAGCCCTGCGGTTCTTGCACATCAACAGCAGAAGAAGAAGATTGGGGTCTGGTACGCCTGACCTTGGCAGGGACCACAACTCTGTCGTCAGAGCTATCTGTCATGGAGCCGCTGTCCTCTACAGGATCGTATTCTGAGCCTGAATCTGACAGATGAGTGACTTCCTCTTCACTATATGTCATGCTCAGAAACGTGTAGGCCTCTTCACTAGTGTACCTTCGATTTGCCATTTTGTGCTCTAAATTTAGTGGTACACTAGTGAGACTCACAGGCAAAAAAGCTCCTGACTGTTAGCGACTGTATCAAAACGCTACCAAAAAACAGTTAGCGATCGCAGGGATCAGACCTGACTCTGCAAACGCTGCAGTTATGTGTTTAGTGTTTTGTAAGTGACAGTGATCGATCCATACTGCACTTGGGTGGGCTGGGCAGGGCTGGGCCAAGGGGCAAAATGCAGGTGCTAGCAGGTATCTGGGCTGATCCCGCTAACACTGCATTTTTGGGGACCCTAAACTGCTGGGGACGCTAGTATAGATCTGATCAGATCAGATATTGATATTGATATTAATCCGTTCAGATACTATAACACTAAGTGAAGTTATGCTGTGTGCGTGGGTGTTGACACTGACACTAACATGACGCTGCCTGGGGCGATGCAGACCCTATCTGACCCTAAAACTTAACTTATATCACCGCCGATTAGGGGGTTAAACCTTTATTAGGTAATAAACGGCGGGTGCCCTGAAACTGTAATAAACAAACTAACGAACCAGCGTCCCCCGTAACAGTTATACGGTGATCACTGGTGGAAGGGTTAACTAGGGGTCAATCAGGGGGTTAAAACCTTTACTAGGTAGTATATGGGGGTCCCTGACGCTATAAAACACTGATGGCGAACCTATATACTTACCTCCCTAACTAGCGTCACCAGTGACACTAATACAGCGATCAGAAAAACGATCACTTAGTGACACTGGCCACGGGCGGTGATCACGGGGTTAAAACTTTATTAGGGGGGGTACCCTAGACCTAAAGGGGCCTAACACTAACTGCCCTACCACTTATAACTGTCACAAACTGACACCAATGCAATAATCAGAAAAAAAAAAACTGCTATTGGTGTCACTGTGACAGGGGGTGCAGGGGGGTGAAAAGTGTGCCTGCATGTTCTACTGGAAGTGTAGTGTTGGTGCAAACTCACATTGATGTCTTCTCTCCTCGGCGCCGGAACGAAAAGACCGGCTCGAGGAGATATGACATCACTTCCTCCGCTTCTGTTTACATTACAGAAGCTGAGGAAGCATTTTATTTGCCAGGAGTGATCGTGAGGGAATGGCCAAGAATGAGTGGCCTCCCCCTCACCTCGGATCACTCCTGACGAGAATCCGACCGCCGCAGGCACCGGGGGGGGTCCGATCGGACCCCCCGCCCGCGGGCAGGCAGGGACGTACAGGTAAACCCTTCCCTTATGCCTGCCCGTGCCATTGTGCCGACGTACATCAGCGTGTGCCGGTCGGCAACTGGTTAAAGAGGATTTACTTCTTGTGACCTCCAAGTTCCAAGGATCAGGTTTCAGGAATCTTCATGAATGTCAAAATATGTATTCATGCATGGTGCATGAGTGTCTGTCTGTCTGGGAGTGTCCCCCCTCAGGGTGTGTTCCTCAGTGTGTGTGTCAGGGTGGGTCCCTGCGCTCTCCTCTCCCTCATGGCATCTATCTTGCTTCTAAATACCATCTCAGACAATGAGATCATAAAATTATAATAAGTTCTGCCCAAAAGGTATGTGTTCCTTTTTCATTGGTAGGCAAGACTTAATAAATAACCTTTCCCGGCAATTTCGTGAGTTCAAATAATATCACCTTCAACCACCAGGTGTCTCACATGTGTTTGGAGTTTATCTCTTTAAGTTATTATATTCTATTTTTATAATGTGCATTAGTTTATATAATGGTGAGAAGAATATATATATATATCTTTAAATATTCTGGTAATCGGTCTAATATAAAATACACTCGGTATAATTTTGATTAATCACTATTACATAAAATGGTTATATGTATATCTATAAAAACTGGTCTATCTATGAAAGACACATGTTGTTATATATATCAATATCACATAAAATGATTATCTATATGGATACATGTATAATTCTGGCATCTCCAATGAATATTTGTTTATCTAAGCATAGGCTACAGTCTTATATAGTTATAATCATAATTATATGTTTTTCTTAATACTTATTAGTTTCTTAAAACACTTCTACTTATTATTATTATTATAATACAGGTTTTATATAGCGCCAACAGTTTGCGCAGCGCTTTACAACATGAGGGCAGACATTACAGTTACATTACAATTTGGTACAAGAGGAATCAGAGGGCCCTGCTCGGTAGAGCTTACAATCTAATAAGGAAGGGTCAATTGATACAAAAGTTAATAGCTGTGGGGGGATGAGCTGATAGAGGAAGTAAAACAGTGTTAGTTAGAAACTTTCATATATATATTTTCTTTATAACAAAGTTCTTAGATCATCAGATACTAAAATTATAATTATCTTTTGTAACCTACAAATATCATAGATAATTTAAATGATTTATCATAACATGTAGGTATTTTCAAATATTTCTGACTTGCATAACCATTCACATCTTTCTAACACCATGTGTTAGGATGGACTTAGTTTCAATGGATGTTTAGATAGTTTAGCTGTGTCCACAATTCCTAAAATCTACACAATGAGTTGTGTTAGCCAAGGTGTTAGCTATTTAATCAGTTCCTAAAAATTCACACAAAAGGTTTTGTTGGACACAAGTGTATTCTATGTGATACCAGTCTGTATAACCCTTTTTTCCTATGGCTGTGTTATTTACCCACCAAGATAGGCAAACATCTTCTTTGTTTTGTAAAGAGATACACTATTGTCCAAAAATCTCTCTCACACAAGGATTGTATAACCTGAAGAGATGGTTGATGCATTAAGCCTTGTAAAGCATATGTGTTCACCTATTTTGCATGAAATGGTTCCAAGAGGGTAACAGTTCAATGATACCTTAGAATCATGGTTCATCCGTTTTTGAGTCCTAAACAAATCTCACATTTCTGCCAGTAAATATAAATGTATTATTTCTTCATAAATCCACAACAAAGGTAATGACTCCATTTTTATTTTTCTACTGCTATCAATGGCCAACACAGTACAACACTTCACCCATGTCTTTGGTGATCTCTGATCTCCTTATGAACTGTTTCTTACATGATGAAGATCAGCCATGGAGTATATCTGAGGTGTATATCAGGGTGTGCTTCTTCCCCACATGACAGCTGTAATTTCCAGCAACATTCATATAAAAGACATTGCCCACACTCAAGACACTAATACACCTTGAGGGTTGTGTGGGATTCCTGATGTACAGGAAAACAGGACTTCAGTGAGGAACAATTCCCTCACTCAGGACAGGAACCTGATTTCTTTACAGTGTGAGATCTCTGATGTTTGGAAAGACTGGACGTCTGTGAAAAACATTTCCCGCACTCAGGACAGCAATACGGCTTCTCCCCTGTGTGAGATCTCTGATGTTTGTAAAGATCGGACTTCACTGAAAAACATTTCCCGCACTCAGGACAAGAATATGGCTTTTCCCCAGTGTGACACCTTTGATGTTTGACAAGATCTGCTTTTGTTATGAAATATTTACTGCACTCAGAACAGGAAAGTGACTTCTCTCTCGTATGAGATCTCTGATGCTTATAAAGACTGGACTTCTCTGAAAAATGTTTCCCACACTCAGAACAGGAATATGGCTTCTCCCCTGTATGAGATCGCTGATGTATGTTCAGATAAAACTTTCTTGAAAAACATTTTCTACACTCAGGACAGGAATACGGCTTCTCCCCTGTATGAGATCTCTGATGTCTGTAAAGATCGGACTTCTCTGAAAAACATTTCTCACACTCAGGACAAGAATACGGTTTCTCCCCCGTGTGATATCTCTGATGTGTGTAAAGACTGGACTTCTCTGAGAAACATTTCCCGCACTCAGGACAGGAATACGGCTTCTCCCCCGTGTGAGATCTCTGATGTGTGTCAAGATGGAACTTCACTGAAAAACTTTTCCCGCACTCAGGACAGGAATACGGCTTCTCCCCTGTGTGAGACCTCTGATGTCTGTAAAGATTGGAGTTTTGTGAAAAACATTTCCCGCACTCAGAACAAGAATATTGCTTCTCCCCTGCGTGAGACCTCTGATGTCTATGAAGGCTGGACTTCACTGAAAAACATTTCCCGCACTCAGGACAGGAATACCGTTTTTCCCCCGTGTGAGTTCTTTTATGCACATGAAGGTTGGATTTAAAACGGAAACACTTCCCGCACTCAGTACAGGAAAAACTCTTATCTGTTGGAAGGACGGCACCGTCCCTCACAGTCTGAGGTTCCTCAGGATAAGAGGAATACGATGGTCCATCTACACTGTGTGGTGCCGGATGGACATTTGAGGTAGTCGGGTTTTCTCCTGGACTATACTGTGTGATGTCCTCATCTTCTACTTTACAGTCTGGAGACAAAGTGAGACAATCCTCTGAGGTTTTCCTCATCTCCCGTCCATCTACTAAAATAGAAATAAAAAGATTATTACTAGACATGAACAGATTGGTTCCCCTAAACCAGGACTCCGCCCACATCAGGCAGCTTTGTCTCTGAGGATCTTACAATTCCCCCCTCAAGGTAACTAGTAAATGGGTCCTCTGATCTCCTACTGGTTCATTTGTTTATTCATTGACTTTAGTTAGAGAGTGAGGAAACAATGAAAACTGTCTTTTATAGGAGTGACAGTGATGAGGGGATTAAAGGACGAGTGTCCGCACCCCCTCTATCACTCATTGCCATCTTCCCAACACAAGAAGTCCTGCACTTCCTTATTTAGTCCATAATTTAGTCATGAATAACAGCAGGACTGAGCCCCACCAGAGGTCAGAGAGTGAGGATGGGGGAGAACAAACTAGATGAAGACTGGACTGATCCTGAAGACCACCATCTTCTTTTTTTAGCATTACATGTTTAGTGCATTTTACAAGACATACAGGTTAATCTGCTATGAGCGGTCACACATGGAAGGTTGCTCTCAGCATATTTAACAAGACAATAGGAACACGACTAACAAATCTTGTACAACAGTTGGAACACTAGCAAGCCAATCGTCATGTACTTCTTGTCACAAAAAAACATGTCTACAATATAATATAGGTTAAGGTAGAGCAAATAGATACTCATTAGGGGAATGTCATTTATTTGTCCAGATGGACCAGGGTTTCCACCAGGAGTTGAAGGCTGATGCACTACCAAGCCACAGTGCAAGAGCATGTTTCATAAGAATGATGGAGCTTAAGGAGTATAACTACCTCAGAGGGATTGGGGGCTTCCTGGGCTTTCCAGTGTTTGGCTATCACAAGCGACCAGGATATTCCTGACAACTTCTCAAGAAAAACAGGGTACATTGTCAATTTCAAGGCCCAAGGACAGCCAAAGCCGGGTTGGGAGAGGTCACCACACCCATCACATGTAAGATTATTGTGAAGATTTTGTTCCAGAAGCTTGCAATGTTCTTGTAGGACCAAAAGATATGGAGAAGATTGCCAATTTGGCCACATCCTTGCCAACAAAATGGGGAGTGGTAGGGATAGATCTGAGCTAAGCGATAGGTTACATAGTTGGTAAGGTTAAAAAAAAGACACAAGTCCATCGAGTCCAACCTGTGTGTGTCATGGTTATGCAGTAATCTTTCTCTGTCAGCTTACCTTCTCCTCGTGTGTTCAGACTAAGAGGCCAGCCACTCACACCTGGCTGGTTTTATAACCTCTACTCTAAGCATGGCCCCACCCCAGGCCCTATCAGGGAACCCTATATTAACCTGTGCACTGCAAGCCAGCAGTGCTGATCAACCATTGTGTGTTAGCTTTCATGTGTACTTGCTGTGTTTCCTACGTCTGATTCCTGTTACCGACTTTGGCCTGTTCTCGACTATCCCTGTCTGCTTGTGACCCTGACCTTTTGGCGTGTTATGTTTATCCTTGTCTGCTAGTCGCCCTGACATTTTGTCTTATCCCTTACTTTCCTTGTTGTTCCAGCCTTCTGCCTCCTTCCTCTTCTCCTGTAGTCTACCGTCCGCTGTGAGACCCTGGGGGGCCGCGACCTGGAGCCAGACTGCGGCTTAGTCCATTCTCACCACTAGAGGCTCTGGTGAACACCTGCTGGCTCTTAGACTCCGCACCCTGGGGAATCTATGCTCTAGCTCCCAGTGGGATCTGTGTTAGTGATCCAGTAGACCTGCTTCCTGAACCTCCCAGGGTTCAGTCTGCAGCAGTCAATCCTAGGGTCCACTACCTAGCGGTGCACTTCTGACTCCTACGGAGTGCATCTGTCACCTGGTCTCAGGTGACCTGACAGTGTGTGTGCGCTTTTTTGTCAATATTACATTGTATATCCCTGTATATTGTGGTCATTTAGGTGCCTATCTAGTAGTTTTTTGAAATGATCTATGCTCCCTTCTGAAACCACTGCTTGTGGAACGCTCTTATCGTAAAGAACCCTCTACTCATTTTCCGGTTAAATCAATTTTCTCCTAATTTTAGTGAATGGCCGCAAGTCTTTTCAAATGCCCTTTCACGGAAAAGTTTTATCCCTATCGTGAGGTCACCAGTATGGTATTTGTACATTGAAATCATATCCCCTCTCAAGCGTCTCTTCTCCAGAGAGAATAGGTTCAGTGCTTGTAATCTTTCCCCATAACCAAGATCCTCCAGTCCCTTTTATTAGCTTTGTCGCCATTCTCTGTACTCTCTCCATTTCCAGTACATCCTTCCTGAGGACTGGTGCCCAGAACTGGACAGCATACCCCAGGTGCGGCCAGACCAGAGTTTGTAGAGTGGGAGAATTATCGTTTTATCTCTGGAGTTATTTCCCTTTTTAATGCATGCCAATATTCTATTGGCTTTGCTTGCAGCAGCTTGGCATTGCATGCTGTTGCTGAGCCTATCATCTACTAGGACCCCCAGGTCCTTTTTCATCCTAGATTCCCCCAGAGGTTCTCCCCCGTCTATAGATTGCATTCATGTTTTTGCCACCTAAATGCATTATTTTACCTTTTCCTACGTTAAACCTCATTTGCCATGTAGTTGCGCAGCCAATTCATTTGTTCAGATCTTCTTGCAAGGTTTCCACATCCTGCAGAGAAGTTATTGCCCTCCTTAGCTTAGTATCGTCAGCAAATGCAGAGATTGAACTGTTTATCCCATCCTCCAGTTAATTTATGAATAAATTAAATAGGATTGGTCCCAGGACAGAACCCTGAGGGACCCCACTTTCCACATTGGACCATTCTGAGCACTCCCCATTTATCACTACCCTCTGAACTCCGTGAGATACAAATGGAGTGAGATCTTTTGTGACTTAAGGAAGGTTAGCTTTTCCTGCAGTATGTTATATATTAGGGGGGTGTCTATGTTCCTGGCAGGTGTTGACAAATAAAACTGCAATAATTGTTTGGCGAGATGCACCTCAGGAGGAGGGGATGTCACCAGGAGGTGCTGTATTCTGAGATACGTGAAGTGGTCTGCGCCTGACAGCCCATACATCTCCTGCAGGGTTGTCATACTAAGAAGTGAAGCATCCGTCATCTAGGACTGTAATTTCTTTCAATATCGAAGACTGGAGGCTTATGTGCGGTATAAGTGTAGAAATCATTGAGATAGGGATGTGGACTGGAGTGTCAAAGAGCTGTGACCGGATTGGCTGTTCAGTTCTCACCAAACTAAGAGGGAGGCTCTTAGTGGGGGAGAAAAGTCTTTTAGTCTGAAGGGTTGCCAAACATCTGTGATGGGCTCAATTACTGCCCAAAGTAAGGGGTCCGGAGGTAAAAACCAGTGCTTGGGTTGACCCAAGTAGGTTGCCAAGCACTACTCCTTGATGTCTATTAGTCCCATCCTCCCTGCTCCTCTATATTTAACAAGATGTTTGTTAGGGATCTCCCCCTCTTGCCCTGCCATATAAATCATTTGGGTGAAGAGTTTAAGGCTTGTAGGTGTTTCAAAGGCAGTGGAATGGTTAGTGTTCCAAAAAGGTAGAGGATTTGGGGGAGAATTAACATTTCAAAGGATACTAGGTGGCCTGACCAGGAAAGCTCATATTTGGCCAAGTGAGTTCCTGGGCAATTTTTTTGGACAGAGTCTCCATGTTAATTTTAGCGAGCTGAGTCATGTTAGAGGTTAAGGGTAAGGGTGATGCCCAAGTATGGGACACCCTGGAAGTTCCAAATGTATGGGAGCGAGGTTTGTAGTGCCTTCTTAGTTGATTCTGGAGTACCCAAATCTAAAATGAATGACTTGGAAATATTTACCGTGTAGTAAGTTATGTCACTAAATAGAGACAGGAGTTGATGTGCCTGAGGTAGTGACATGGAGGGATTAGTGAGACGTAGGATGACATTGTTCATGAAGAGATTAATAGTATGAACAGAGTGACCAATCCTGAAGCTTATGGCTTTGGCTAGTGATTTGATTAATAGATTGAATATGGAGGGGGATAGGGGACATCACTGATGGGTGCCATTGGTGATCTCAAAAAGTCTAGAGGTTAGAAGCGTATACCTGAGAAGTTGGGCATGAGTATAGGGCCAGGATGGCTGATAGGATAGGCCCCTGGAATCCAAACTTAGCATTTAGCCACAATGGACCCGATCGAATGCCTTCTCTGCATCTAAAGACAGGAGCAGGCAGTTTGATCAGTTCAGGGAAGATATTGAACAGGCGAACTGCTAATAATTTGGCATAAATTTTAACAACTGTGATAAGCAAAGAGATTAGTCTAAAGTTGGCAGGGGACGTTGGTTCCTTCCTAGGTTTGGGGATGGTGACAACGTAAGCCTTCAGCATCTCTAGGGGAAAGGAAGCCTGTGATGAGCACAAATGTGGAGCCAGCTGGTCTTTGAAAAGTTTGTAATAGTCGTTTGTGAAGCCATCAGGGCCTCCCAGCAGAGAGTCAATAATTTTAGTGATCTCAGCCATGGTAAACGGGGTATTTAGGGTAAAGAGGTATTCTTCAGAGAGAGTTGGGGGCTGTAGCTGAGCCAAGAATTAATCGATGGCCTGGGTGGAGGGTTGGGTGGTGAGTGGTTCAGTTCTGAGATTGTATAGGGCTTCGTAATAGTCTGCAAACGAGTTAGCTATGTCCTGGGCATTAAAGATTTTACGGTTACTGGGAAGGTGAAGGAGGTGAATTATTTTAGTTTTGGTTCTTTGGGACTTAAATCTGTTAGCCAGGACCTTTCTAGCAGATTCCTATTTGCGGAGTGTTTTATTTTGCAAGTTCTCGTAATTTTATCGTATTGTTCGAATAATGCGCCTCTCAATTTGAGCCTTATGCTGCGTACACACGGTCGGACTTCTCATCGGAAAAAGATATGGCGGCTTTTCCGACGGGTTTCCACTCAAGTTTGCCTTGCATACACACGGTCACGCAAAAGTTCGCTGAAATTACGACCGTCAAGAACGCGATGACGTGCAACACTACGACGAGCCGAGAAAATGAAGAAGTTCAATGCTTCTGAGCATGCGTCGAATTGTTTCCGAGCATGCGTAGAAATTTTGCACGTCGTAATTGCCACAGATGTGCCACAGACGAACGCATTTTCGGATGGGAACTTTTTCCGACTGAAAAATTAAGAACATGCTCTCAATTTTTTGCTGGCTGGAATTCGGCCAGCAAAAGTCCGATGGAGCATACACACGGTCGCGTTTTCCGACGAAATAATCTCATCTGTCTTTTGCGGGCCGAAATTTCGATGTGCCACGTGTGTACGTGGCATTAGTTTAAGGAGAGCGGAGGAGCTTGCAGGGTCAGAAACTGCTTTATTAGCAGATTCCAGCTTATGAATTTTAGAAAGGACTGTATCTAAGTGAAGGTTGTATTGTTTCTTGGCTTGGGCACATGCTTGGATAACTTACAATTTAATATAGGCATTATGGGCGTTCCATAATAAGAAGGTGTCCTCAGTAGAGGCAGCATTCATGCCAAAGTATTCCTGGAGGTACTGAGAGAGCAATTTAACATTAGTAGGAGAACAGGCATCCCTCTCCTCCACAGTGGCATGGTCAGACCATGTGATGTCCGATATGGAGGAGGAGGCCTGTTGCAGTAGCCATTTATCTACTAAAACAGGTCAGTACAGGTATATGTGGAATGCCTGGGGGAGAAAAATGTATAGTCCCTTTCAGCAGCATGTAGGCAGTGCCAGACATCAAGGAGGTCCTCAGAATAGAGTAAAGGGCAAAGAGTAGGTACCGATCTTCTAGACGACTTGGAGGAGTCTATTGCCGGGTCCACTGTTAAGTTAAAGTTCCCACACAACAGCAGCCAGCCATATCTAATTTTAGCTACAGTATTTTGTGGAGTAACTTATGGAGGAAATAAAGTTGGTGAGTGTTCAGAACATTCACCAGTGTGTATAGATGGGCATTTACAGTATGTCAGAACAATGTATCTGCCTTGGGGGTGGAAAATCCCTGTGGTTACATCTTGCATTCTGAAGGGAGAGAAAGTGGGTCTCTTGTACACAGAGGATATCAGCCTGGAGGGTAGAGGCTTCCTTCCACATCAAGGCCCGTTTTGCTGGGTGTTTCCAAGCCTCTGGTATTCAGAGAGACTATTTTAAACCCCATGTAAGTAAGGCAGGTAGGTCATTGGAGGTAGTCGCAGCTCTAAGCTCATTGGTAGGTATTTCTTGTCACAGGAGAGAAGGACATGAGCACTGTGACGGCTTGGAGGCAGGAACTTGGTGCGAAGAAGAAGCAGTAGTAGACGTTTGAGTACAGAGTGCATCTTCAAGTGCTGTGGGATTAGAGCTAATGTAGACAAAAGGTAAACCGAGATGGCCAATGGCCTCAGGAGAGCAGATGAAACCAACTGTAAGGACTAAACAAAGCAGTAACATAAAAATAAAAAGAGATTCTGGGAATAACTGTGTGCAGGTAAGCTGCTAAACTATAAGGGGGTAAGAAAGAAAAGAGATACCAGTCTCCCAGCTGGGGAACTATATAGTTGTGGTCCCCCAGAGGGGCAAATAGGACTCACTTTGCCGGTTAGGAGATCTCCTGTATGAGACCGCTTGCCAGTCTGATGTGATTGTATAAGGGCCCATGGGGCCAGGAAGGGGTGTGCTCTCTTCTTAGTCCCATCTCCTGAGCAGTTGAAGCCCACCTTCCCATGACATGACGGTTGAAATTTCTCCATTGCACTTGACAACCAAGGTGCATGAGTAGAACCAGTGATGGGTGATGTTGTTCCTTAGAGTCTTGGTGACCATCGCCAGGTTCTTACATCTCTGTAAGGTGAATTACAACAAGTCAGCTAGCAGCTGCAACCTGAGGAACTTCTCCGGAAGGTGCTCTGCCCAGCGGAAAGCATACATGATCTTCTCCTTGGCCTGGAAGAAGTGGATCCTCAACAACACATCACGTGGGAGATTGAGGCAGGTGAGCAGGTTTCGGGATTCTTTGGATCCTTTCAAAAGGTAAGGTCCTCTTGTGTCAAGGAGGGAGCCACAGACTTGAACAAGTCTTGCACATAGTGGGCTAGATGGGCCCTGTTGGACTGATTTTGGGATCCACGGATTTTAATATTGTTCCTGCGGGATCTGTCCACTACTTTTGCCTTGAGCCCCTGGATGTCCTATCTGTGAGTGCTGTGGGCATCAACAAGTGAGTTAAAGGAGGAGGCATATTCCCCATTTTATCTTTAATTTGAACTACCCTTTCTCCCACTTCACTGAGTTCCCCTTTAAAATTGTGGATGCAGAAGAGCATGTCAGCCTGCAGGGATGCTCTAAGTAACAGAAGCACATCTTTTAATGTGGTGTCAGACACAGCTGGCCTGAGGTGGGGAAGCATTCTATGGCAGCCCTCAAAGAGTACCGCTGGCATGCGGGGTTGAATGGGCGCTGTTCTTTACATCGATCGAGCTGGTGGAAGAGAGCATAGAGGAAGAAGAGAGCCACGGGATCACAAAGCGATAGCCCGCTGTTACAGTTTACATTACAATTGCCTCCGCCCGTGATTACACACAGCCCCGCCTCCTGACCCCGCGCCTGTGATAGACAGAACGCCAGTCCAATTCTGGGACATGTTCTGTCTATCACAGGTGCGGGGTCAGGAGGCGGGGCTGTGCGTAACAGCAGGCTTTCGCTTTGTGATCCTGCGGCTTTCCTCTTCCCCATGATGATCCTAAGGTAAACTGAGGCTGCAATATTGGCACAGTGAGCGGTGGCTGCAATGGCGGGCACAGTGAGCTGAGGTTGCAATGGGGGCACAGTGAGCTGAGGTTGCAATGGGGGCACAGTGAGCTGAGGCTGCAATGGCGGGCACAGTGAGCTGAGGCTGCAATGGCGGGCACAGGTGAGCTGAGGCTGCAATGGCGGGCACAGGTGAGCTGAGGCTGCAATGGCGGGCACAGGTGAGCTGAGGCTGCAATGGCGGGCACAGGTGAGCTGAGGCTGCAATGGCGGGCACAGGTGAGCTGAGGCTGCAGTGGGGGCACAGTGAACAGAGGCTGCAGTGGGGGCACAGTGAACAGAGGCTGCAATGGGGGCACAGTGAACAGAGGCTGCAATATTGGCACAATGTGCTGAGGTTGCAATATGGGCACAGTGAGCTGAGGCTGCAATATGGGCACAGTGAGCTGAGGCTGCAATATTGGCACAGTGAGCTGAGGCTGCAATGGTGGGCACAGGTGAGCTGAGGCTGCAATGATGGGCACAGGTGAGCTGAGGCTGCAATGATGGGCACAGGTGAGCTGAAGCTGCAATGGCGGGCACAGTGAGCTGAGGCTGCAATGGTGGGCACAGGTGAGATGAGGTGAGGCTGCAATGGTGGGCACAGGTGAGCTGAGGCTGCAATGGTGGGCACAGGTGAGCTGAGTTTTTTTGGTATGGGGGCCTTCTTTCGTTTCCTGGCCCTGCCATTGAGTCCCAGATGTGGTCCGAAGCCATCTGGTGGGTGCAGAAGCAGCAGTGAGTCCATCAGATTTGTGATCTCCTCAGCTGTGGAGAGGAGCCATCTAACACAGCAGCCATACATAAACGCTGTCACCACGCCCTGATCATTGGGTTAATGACTGCTCCCTCATTATCACTTTCTGTTTAAGGTTCCAAAGTTTAAATGTGTGATCACATTATTATCAACATGTAAAAGTCTGTGCTCCAATCAAATCATCAGATATAAAATGTCCAGCTGGTAGAAAATGGGTGTAACAAAAGAAGTAAGGCCTATGTAATGTACAACTTATATGGGATACACAGTTAGAAATATACCGTATCAGAATGATTTATAACATAGTGTATATAGTGCAGGGGTTGAAAGTATATAATCTACAATATAAATTATACAGTAAGGGTCAGAACTCATAATATTGGTATTCAGTAACCAGTATTAGCCTAATGCTGCATACACACGGGCGGACTTTCCGACGGACTTTCGAATGAACGGACTTGCCTACACACGATCAACCAAAGTCCGACGGATTCGTACGTGATGACATGATGACATACGACCGGACTAAATTAAGGAAGTTCATAGCCAGTAGCCAATAGCTGCTCTAGCCTCGTTTTTTGTCCGTCGGACTAGCATACAGACAAGCGGACTTTTCGACTGGACTCAAGTCCGTCAGAAAGATTTGAAACATGTTTTATTTCTAGGTCCGTCGGACTTTTGGGGGAAAAAAAGTCAGCAGGAGCCCACACATGGTCGAATTGTCCGCCGGAGTCGGTCCGCCGGACCTAGTCCATCGAAAAGTCCGCTCGTGTGTACGCGGCATAAATGTTTACATGAGACAAGTTGCAGAGGTCCCACACCGCTGCCTCCCATCTCCTGAGACTGCACTCAGTGACTTGGGTATAAGACTATACAGACATATCCCTCCACCCGGCACAGCCAGCAGACAACAGAACAAGTAATCCTGGGAGAATTGTTCTGTCAGAGATCTTGCTAGACTCAGGCATGGGGAAGGAGAACCAAGGCATATACCCCAGGTGCCTAGGTCTAGTAATATCTATGGTCAAAACAAAAATTTTGCTGCCAGCTGAACCCCAGAATCTCCATAAATCCAGTCTTGATACATAAATTGTGTCTGCAGCACAGAGAAGGAAGATTATCCGAGAGAAATACAGGAATACAGGATGGGGAACACAGCTCAGGAAAGTGACCAGGGTATTACGGGCTGATATCACCCAGTCCTTGCCCTACTCTGGTCCAATCAGTGAGCAGTATGGGTGGAGGAATGTATTTAGTGTTAATGACCCACCTGTGCTGATCTCTGTAGGAGTGTCCTCCTCTATAAATGTCCTCGTTATTCCATCCTCCTCCATAGACTGCTGATCATCCCTCACATACCTCTCTTCTTCTTCTGCTTTAACCTCAAATTCTATATCGATTGGATCTCCACTCTAAATAAAAAAAAATAGAGAAAATGTCATCTGTAAAATATAAGCTACATTATTGTGACATCACATAAAAAAATCTAAACATTGTTTCCACAAGTCCAATCCATGTTCTAGATGCTCTGTCCCACCAACCTTGAGGTAGCAGTGAGGGATGGTGTGATCTTCCTGCGAGGAATCCTGGGAATACAGAGGACGGGGACATCTCTCTGGTGGGTTCCTGGTATTAGGTGGCTCCATCATATCCTTGTGTCCTTCTGAAAACTCCTCCATCACTCCATACTCCTCATCCTCCTCTTTATACTCTTCTTTAACAACAATATTATAATCCCCGAGGTTTTCACTCTAAAGATATAATAAAACATTCATTGTAATAAACATGTGTATAAATCATATCTACCAATAATTGTCAATCACCTACCTGATGATGGTGAGGGATGGTGTGATCTTCCTGTGTGGAATCCCGGGAATACAGAGGACGGGGACATCTCTCTGGTGGGTTCCTGGTATTAGGTGCCTCCATCATATCCTTGTGTTCTTTTGAAAACTCCTCCATCACTCCATACTCTTCATCCTCCTCTTTATACTCTTCTTTAACATCAATATTATCATCCCCGAGGTTTCCACTCTGAATATATAATAAAACACAAACTGTAAAAAACATAGTTGTTTAAAAATAATCACAAGGGATTGTTCCTCATCTACCTGATGATGGTGAGGGATGGTGTGACCTTCCTGTGTGGAATCCCAGGAATACAGAGGACGAGGACATCTCTCTGGTGGGTTCCCATTACTGGATCCATCTGTAGGAAACACACACACTGACTGAATACATTGTTTCTATGTGTTTATCAGATGATGGGGGATCTAGGTGGATCCTCCGTACTGCTCTCTCCTTTACAATAAAGTCTCCTCTTACCCGGTGATGTGAGGGGCGGCTGATTGTCCATCATGAGGTCCTTGTAGAGATCCTTGTGTCCTTCTAAATACTCCCACTCCTCCATGGAGAAATAGACAGTGACATCCTGACACCTTATAGGAACCTGACACACACAATGATACAGTCACCATCCAGACACATCCCTTGTCTGTTACTGGATAATGTCCCAGAATTCCCGGCACCGCTCACCTCTCCTCCATGATCTCTCTGGTGACTTCTAGAATCTTCTTTGTATTTCTCTATTCTATCAGGGAGGGAGGTGGAGGCAATGTGATGGTCATATGATCTCCAGACTTCACAGGAGGAAAACTCTAGATCTGAACACAAATAGTAAAATCAAATGATATTCCCAGAATCCTCCTCACCTCTCCTTTCAGGTTTCCAGTTTATTAAAGCCCCACTGAGGTATAATTTACCCACACTTCGCAAGTTAAAAGCTTGTTGCAGGCATTTTGATATCACTACATACGACACAGGACCAACAGTCCCACTTTGCAAGTGAGGATGCCAAGGGTCCACCCACTTTGCAAAATCAACAGAAAAAAAAGCTAGATGGAGGGACATTGGGAGGAGGAGCTGTGAGATCAGTGTGATGTCATAGGACATATAGACTCTGAATGGAGGGACATTTGGATGGGGAGATTTGAGGGGTCCTCTATATGAGTCATTGTTCCTGGTTGCGTCCTTCCTCTCCTAAATGGAAGAGAGAACTTTGACCTTTATCATACAGAAATCTGTCAGGAATCTGTGAAAGTAAGCTCTCATGTGATCAGGTGACGTGCGGAGGAACGGAGTGTAAATAGCAGACAATTTTCTCCAGAGCTCCTAATGGTGGGGATGGATTTTGCTGAGTGCTGGTGCCAAGTTTCCACCCCCCAGGATCACTGCAGGTGTGGAGAAAAGCTGTGTAAGAGGATATGGAGGAGAGATGAGGAGGAGATCCAGGAATCAGGATAAAGGTCAGGACAAGCAACAGACGAGCGCATCCAAGAGATGAAGCCGGGGTCACTACACAGAAAATCAATCCAAGGAAACAACAGGCAGGACGAGGAATAGCAAGAAGGAGCTCAGAGACAAATGAGAATATTGCTCAGCCAATGGGAGATGATCTCAGCATGACTTACATAATGAAGGAGATGAGGGGGAGGGGAGGAAGTCACTTATGGTGACCATAGATACATGGAAATTCAGCTGGTTCAGCAGGGATCGGTCACATTTCCATCCATGTGTGGTCACTGCCGGATAAAAGTCACTCGATCAGCGGCTGCAGCCAATAGCTTCATCACTGATCTGTGTATTCTGAGAGCGGAGGAGCGCCCCCCATTGTCAGAATACAATAGTGCAGTGGGGAGGATTCCCCCATCCCCCTCCAATGTGTGGATGGGGGAATCACTTCAGTTTTTTTCAAATCCCGCTGGCTGAACGATAAAACTGAACCATGTATGGCCAGATTTGGAAGCAAAATATATTAATCATCAACTGATCCCCCTGAAGGGGTTAATCTACATATTACCTCCTCTGCCACCAGATCCTGAAGTGTCTTCTCTCTACGTCTTATCAAATGGAACGTCCCCATTGTCATTTATGTATCTGACATCACTTCCTGTCTGTATTCCATAGAGACTTCCTGTCTGGGTAGAAGTAAGATCACCATCTTGTGGAGCTCAGAGGAACTGCAGCTCAAGAAACGTCTCGTAATGTGAACACGGCCTTGTGCTGTGTGTGTATGTACTGTATATCCTTCCCCTTTCTCTCCTCCCTGAGTGTGTATGAAGAGGCGGAGCTCTGAGTGTGTATAAAGAGGAGGAGCTCTGAGCGTGTATGAAGAGGCGGAGCTCTGAGTGTATGAAGAGGCGGAGCTCTGAGTGTGTATGAAGAGGCAGAGCTCTGAGTGTGTATGAAGAGGCGGAGCTGAGTGTGTATGAAGAGGAGGAGCTCTGAGTGTGTATGAAGAGGAGGAGCTCTGAGTGTGTATAAAGAGGAGGAGCTCTGAGTGTGTATGAAGAGGAGGAGCTCTGAGCGTGTATGAAGAGGCGGAGCTCTGAGCGTGTATGAAGAGGCGGAGCTCTGAGCGTGTATGAAGAGGCGGAGCTCTGAGCGTGTATGAAGAGGCGGAGCTCTGAGCGTGTATGAAGAGGCGGAGCTCTGAGTGTGTATGAAGAGGCGGAGCTCTGCCTCTGAGTGTGTATGAAGAGGCGGAGCTCTGAGTGTGTATGAAGAGGCGGAGCCCTGAGTGTGTGAAGAGGCGGAGCTCTGAGTGTGTATGAAGAGACGGAGCTCTGAGTGTGTATGAAGAGACGGAGCTCTGAGTGTGTATGAAGAGGCGGAGCTCTGAGTGTGTATGAAGAGGCGGAGCTCTGCCTCTGAGTGTGTATGAAGAGGCGGAGCTCTGAGTGTGTATGAAGAGGCGGAGCTCTGAGTGTGTATGAAGAGGCGGAGCTCTGAGTGTGTATGAAGAGGCGGAGCCCTGAGTGTGTATGAAGAGGCGGAGCCCTGAGTGTGTGTGTGTGAAGAGGCGGAGCTCTGACTGTATTTGAAGAGGCGGAGCTCTGAGTGTGTATGAAGAGGCGGAGCTCTGAGTGTGTATGAAGAGGCGGAGCCCTGAGTGTGTATGAAGAGGCGGAGCCCTGAGTGTGTGTGTGTGAAGAGGCGGAGCTCTGACTGTATTTGAAGAGGCGGAGCTCTGAGTGTGTATGAAGAGGCGGAGCTCTGAGTGTGTATGAAGAGGCGGAGCCCTGAGTGTGTATGAAGAGGCGGAGCCCTGAGTGTGTATGAAGAGGCGGAGCCCTGAGTGTGTATGAAGAGGCGGAGCTCTGAGTGTGTATAAAGAGGAGGAGCTCTGAGTGTGTATGAAGAGGAGGAGCTCTGAGCGTGTATGAAGAGGCGGAGCTCTGAGCGTGTATGAAGAGGCGGAGCTCTGAGCGTGTATGAAGAGGCGGAGCTCTGAGCGTGTATGAAGAGGCGGAGCTCTGAGCGTGTATGAAGAGGCGGATCTCTGAGTGTGTATGAAGAGGCGGAGCTCTGCCTCTGAGTGTGTATGAAGAGGCGGAGCTCTGAGTGTGTATGAAGAGGCGGAGCCCTGAGTGTGTGAAGAGGCGGCGCTCTGACTGTATATGAAGAGGCGGAGCCCTGAGTGTGTGTGTGTGAAGAGGCGGAGCTCTGACTGTATTTGAAGAGGCGGAGCTCTGAGTGTGTATGAAGAGGCGGAGCTCTGAGTGTGTATGAAGAGGCGGAGCCCTGAGTGTGTATGAAGAGGCGGAGCCCTGAGTGTGTATGAAGAGGCGGAGCTCTGAGTGTGAATGAAGAGGAGGAGCTCTGAGTGTGTATGAAGAGGCGGAGCTCTGAGTGTGTATGAAGAGGAGGAGCTCTGAGTGTGTATGAAGAGGCGGAGCTCCTGCTGGAACAGTGGTCGGAGGAGGAAGCCGAGTCTCGGGGGGAGATGACAGAAAGCGCAGCAGACTCTCAGGAGTGAGCGAGGAGGATCCAGTTCCTTTGCCATCGGAGGTGAGGAGAGTGTGAAGGATGTTGGTGACTCTGGTAGATGAAAAGCTGGGAGTCATATTGCTCTGGTGAGTGGGGAAGCACTACTAAGGGGGCGCCCTCACCATCACGTGTGTAAGAGGTGGAAGAAGGCGTGGCTACACTACAGCTGGCACAGTTTGGAGCACCGAGAACTTTACACCTTATCAACTTTTCATTGATTGGTGGATTGTTTTTCTTTTGGAAAAATAAGTTCATTAAAGTATTATTATTATTCATGATTTATATGGCGCCAACAGTTTACGCAGCGCTTTACAATGTATAGGGGGACAACACAATTACAGTACAGTTCAATACAAAAGGTACAGGAGGGCCCTACTCGTAGAGCTTATATTCTAAAGGGAGGGGGTGGTAGTACAAAAGGTAATAGCTGCAGAGAATAGATGCAAAGTGGAAGCAGTGGACTTGCAGAGAACACTATATTGAGCACAAAATATTGTATGATTACATGAATTTGCACAGATTTTCAGTTTATTTAACATAGTAGCAAATATTATAATATTATTGAAGTAGGTGTAAAGTGGAAGCAGTGGTTCTGCAGAGAACAGCATCTTGAGCACAAAGCACTTTATGTTGTATATGAATTTGCACATGAATCAGTTTGCTTAATTGATAAACACAATAAGACCAAGGAAGTAGGTGTAAAGTGGAAGCAGTAGATCTGCAGAGAATATTATTTGAGCCCCCAGCACTTTATATATGAATGTCTCCACATATTTTAGTGTATTTGTGATGATTAATGTGCACACACAATAGGACAGCGCTGTGACACATAATGATCTTCTAGTTGATAAAGGGAATACTTACCTTTGTTACAGCAGCAGTCCGGTATAAGTTATTTTTGTAGGTATTTGAGTTGTTACACATAGCGCGGGTTTTATTCTATTTATATTGGTGACATAATTGCCCAAATCTGGGGATCAGGAGCCATTTCCACCCTTTACTCTCGGCTGGGGTTCTTTGTATCCATATAACAGATGTTCTACATGACTAAATCTGCAATCAATTTTACTGCAAAATCAAAGGGGCCAAAATGTCCCCCCCCCCCCGAGCAGTAATATATTTCTATCCCCCTTGGTGGGAGTGGAGATGACCCCATCTATAAGGATATACAGTACATACACACACAGCACAAGGCCGTGTTCACACTACGAGATGTTTCTCAGGGCTGCAGTTCCTCTGAAATCCACAGGATGGTGATCTCACCTCTACCCAGACAGGAAGTCTCTATGGAATACAGGAAGTGATGTCAGGCATAGACAGGAAGTTCTGGGTGAGAGGTGAGTTGAGAGGAAGTAGAGAGAAGACATTGCTGGAAGTGGCAGTAGAGGAGGTAATAAGATCTTATTTTCTATTTACACCCAGTAACCCCCCGTCATGTCCGTCCTCTTCCTCCATAGTCGCTGTGATGTCTTTTATCTCCAGCAGATGATGATACACACATATATAGTGTGGAAATGTAGAATAACCCCGTATATTACAATGAGGGAATTTATGGTCTGTACCACGAGGGGAGTTATTGATGTCAGTAAATGTCGGTTCCAGACATTGTATGTGGGGGGAATGAAATGATAATTAAAGGTTGGGATTAGGGAAGATTTCTGTAAGATTTTACACAGGAATGATCAGCGCCCCTCCAGAGACACTATGATGAGTCTCACAATAGGAGTCTGAAAGTGATTATGGGGGGTGAGATGGTGAACGCGGAGGGGGGGGGGGGCAATTTTATCAAAAAAAGATATCCAGATGGGAATCAAAATGGATTTTCCAGCTGAATACAATTGTTCCATCTGGACTGAATATTGATATTGAGCAGTTTGCTTTTGATCTGTTTTATGCATCTTTATAGTATTTTTCTTTAGTTTTGCCAGTTATTGATGATTATAAATACAGTTTTGTATGAATTTAGTGATATATGATGATATAGAAGATGTTTAAGTTATTGTGGGCTTTAAATGGTTAAGGAATCTGGGGGGGATAGGAGTACCAATCCAAATATGTGGGATGTCACCAGGTTAGGAGAGGCGCCCTCTCTGTTTACATCTAAGTGGTATCTAGCCCACCATCCCAGGAATATCTGTGGCCGGGATTCCTCATATACTACTATAGAGGTGTCTATTGCTTCACAGGCACCATGAACTCTGTGGGACTACAGGGCCCAGCACACCTATCATCTACAGCCGGGGTTTTTCTGAGTAAATGCTGCCAGGTTACCCCAGGAGTTGTCTGACACTTTGTTATCAGAAAATGTGTCTCTTCTGCCATGTTGTCACCAAGAACGGCGCCGCGCAAAGAGGAAGAGGCGTGGATTGATTGTCGGAAGGCGGGCACAGAAAAGAATATTCGTAAAAGCACCACACACAGATCTTTCATTTACGAACGAAAACTTGTTCTGTGATAATCGGCGAGCAGACTGATTTTGTAAGGGAAGTGATGTTCCGTCGTGGCCATCTTGGTACACTCCGCACACGGCCACATTAATTAAGCATACTGTTAGAAGGCGGGAAGCGGACATCTTGTTGCACCCACCAAAATCTTCCCTTTCTATCACAATGACACTTGTTTTTAGCAGTAAACTTAACTGATATATTGAAATAAACAATTTAAACTTAGAAGAAGTCAGTGACTTCAAGTCTGATCTTGAATTTGAAAAGCTTGAACAAGCCTGAACATGTTTGTGAATCTGACAGAAGAACACAGCTGTTATCTAACACCATAGTAATGATCCGAAAATCTTCAGATAGTTAGTCGGAAGAAAGTTTAATTCTGATTTTCGTATCGTCTGTACGGGCCTTAAGAAGTAAGAACATAATACACACAGTCTTTGATCTCAGTAAAATGTTTACAAATCAATTTCGAATTTTCGAATGGAATTCGATATAAAATTTGATTCGAATTTCAGTTCTAAATTATAACGAATTTCGGGTTTGTTATTTGGAATATTCGTAAGTATTCATCTGGTGTGAAATTCAGGATAGAAAATATATCCGAATTAACGAATGATGGTAATTCGTCCGAAAAGAAATTCGGAACTAAACGAACCGCACATGTCTAATTGCCAGGACAGTGTAGGAATGAACGGGGTGTCTCAACCAATGGGCAGGGATTTTCTTGAATCCCTTGGCCTGCTGGGAGAGCCTCTTTATTTGGGTGAGGTCAGGTGATCGGGGGTTCTGTGCCACCTGGACGGCTGTCTGGGTGGACGTGGGTTGTGCTGCCCGGGCTGCTAAAGCCTTAGGCCTATCTCGGGATATCTGGCTGCTAGGCTGTCTGAGGGCCTATCCAGAAGTAAGGAAGCAGCACAGGGTTGTGATTGCGGCTTGCAGTCCAACCAGAAGTGACAGTTCTGCCGGCCGGAGAACCTGTCGAGGTCAGAAGTAGAGGGGAAGCTGTTGCCACTAAGAGACCATTCACCTTGTTACCAGGGACCACCGTGAGTAACTGAAGCAAGTACCAGAGCAGTATTCTCACCAACCAGGGACGGTGAAGAATTGGGAAACTTCAGCAAGTGTGCCAAGCCAGGGACCCAGCCAGTGGAGGTGACACTTTCAGAGCAGCCTTGTGTGCCAAGCCAGGGACTGAGCCAACCAGTGGGGCGACGCTTGAGGAGTATCTGTGAGTTCCAAGCTAGGGACCCAGCAGGGAAGCGTGATGCTTGAGGAAGATACTACAGTAAGAAGATTGGAAGAGCTCAAGGGATCCAGTGGCTGTGAATCAGCAAGTCTAGTGAGAGAGACTGGGAGCTTAGTTGAGTGAAGATCTAAAAGAGGATATTCTAGAGGAAGTAAAGAAGTTTGTTACAACTTGTGTTAGAAACTGTTACAAGACTTTAGCCATAGGAGACATCGATCCTACTCGTGCAGATGTGGTGTCTATCTGCATGCCTCTCCCTGCATGGCTGTCTGCCTATAGAAGTCTCGGAGTCTGCCAATTGACATTGCAACTACTAAAGGTTGTCCTGGCCCTAACCCTCTCTTCCACAGCTCTGTTCAAGAGACAATAAATCTCTTTGCATTCAAGAAGTGTCTTGCACCCATTAATCTACCTTGCATTACACCCACCATGCCTCCTAACCCACTCTACACAGAATGATGCCAGCTGTCCCTAACTCTGGAGGTCACCATTAGGCCTAAAGGGACCTGGGACTCTGCTACATACATACCAAGGATTACACTCCAAAATAAATTCTATTGAGGCAGGGGGAAAAAAAGTATTACCTGTGGTTTTAGTAGTGTCCACAGAGGAGAGAATTGGTCCAGGCAGCAGGCAGAGATTTGCTTAGCGACAACAATAGTAATTATCCAGACAGCAGGAAGGAATATTGTCTATAGTCAGCACAAGGTTATCGTCAGCACAGCCAAAGCATTTGTCCATAGATATTGTCCAGGCAGAGACAGCCAGCACAGCCATAATTACTGGTCCTGGTACACCGCTACCTGCAGACACTCATTATTGTACCGCTCTCCAGCCCTTCATAAACATCCTGCCTCTTGCTACAGATAAATATTTCCATAGTCCAGGTAGCAGGCAGAGGTGTGGTCAGTTCATGCGGCAGGCAGATGCATGATGGCAGTTAGTCAGCAGCAGGCTGAGGGCCGCAATCAGATAAGACCTGTGCACAGGGGTAGAGGCTTCACCCACCCAAATCTCTATAAAGCCTCGGGACTCCAGACCCTAATCTGGAAATTACGAAACCTGGAGAAAATAAAAATTGTTTTCTCCATCCGGAAAAACATTTCTGGAGCCCCTCACATGTGAGACCCCTGTGTACTACAGTAGCAGGGCAACAGATCAGTCCAAGCGGAATGCAAAAGCATAGTCCATAAAACAGACCAGGGTCAGTTCCAGTGCAAGCAGTCCAAGCAGTAGGCAGAAGCGTAGTTGATAAAACAGGCCAGGGTCAGTTCACGTGGAAGCAGTCCAAATGGTAGGCAGAGGCATAGTCAAAAAACAGGCCAGGGTCAGTTCACGTGGAAGCAGTCCAACTGGTAGGCAGAGGCATAGTCCAAAAAAAGGTCAGGGTCAGTTCACATGGAAGGCAGTGGCATGGTTATTTGAGGAAGCATGGGAAATGGTCAGCACAAAGGATGAAAATGGGGAAATGGTTAAAAATATGGGCTAATATTTTAGGAATGTGTGATACAGTCGGAAGCATTCATCAATGCAAAGGTCGTGTTCGGAGGGACACTGGGGACAATAGTAGCTGGTATCTCTTCGAAATCCTATTTTGATGCATACTCAACATCTTTTTTGGCGTCTTCGGCCTGCTTCAGATGGTAGAATGTTGTTCGGGAAGTGGCACCCATGAAGTCAGCTAACAGTATCAGAGCAAAGTTTTTCTGGGGGTGGGTCTTTGTTGGTTGATGAGGAACGTGACAACTTCTTTGATTAATTTTAGGAAGTGGGTGGGGCTTTCATGGATTTGGTGTAACTCATGTATGCATTATAAAAGGCCAAATTAATTAAATAGAGTGCTACTTTCTTGTACCAGAAACTGGACCTCCTTATTGACAAATAGGGCTGAAGCATTTGGTCATTAAAATCCACCCAACATCCCCCCCCCCCGTGTAGTGATTATAGTCTTGGCACATGTTGACTTTTCAATGGGACCTCATCTTCTTTGAAACTCAACTGTAGTATCATCATGGATGGTGGACATCATGTACACATTCCTGTTTTCCTTCCACCTCAAGGCCAGCACTTTGTTGCATCTCAAAGTTGCTCTTCTCCCTTCGCAGTTTTTTATTCACTATGGATTGTGGGAAGCCCTTCCTATTCTTTCTGGAGGTTCCACAGGCCAAGGTTTCTGCGAGGTATAGGTGTTTGAATAGGGGCAGGCTGGTGTAGAAGTTATCCAGGTATATGTGGTAACCTTTGTTCAGCAGTGGGTATGCCAGGTCCCATACAATTTCACCAGTTGTGCCCATGTAGGCCGGGCACTCGGGGAGCTGGGAATCTCTTCCTTTGTATATGCGGAATGCATACCGATATCCCGTGACTCTCTCACAAAGCTTATAAAGTTTGACTCTGTATCTGGCCCTTTTGCTAGGAATGTATTGTTTTATTCCTAGCCAGCCTGAAAAGGGTACCAGGGACTCATCCACACATATATGTTGATCAGGGGACATAGAGTTCTGCAAATCATTGTTAAAGGAAATTTATGAGTGGACGAATTTTATATAACTGGATGTTGTTGCTGAAATGAAGAAAGCGCATAATCATCTCATATCAGGACCTGCACATTAAGGTAGAATAAATGGGCATGTGGTGGATGGGGTTGGTGGCCCAATAGGCATGTCCTTCATTTTTTTTTTTTGTAAGCCCCATGTTTATGGTGAGGCCCATAAACAATTTGAACTCCTCCAGAGTCAAATCTCTCTACTCAAAAGCATGGGCGTATGATGATTGGGGGTTGTTGGCAATATGCTGCTGGGCATATAAATTGGTCTGGTCCATGATGAATTGAAGCAAAGTGTCGGGCAAAAAAAAAAAAAATTCAGTGAAATTTTGGGCATTGGCCTGCACACCTAGTTGTGTAGTGAAAGGGGGAATTCTTGCTTTTCCCGGGTCAGAAGGCAGCCATGTTGGGTTGGCAAGACCATCTGGGAGATATGTAGCGTCCCTGGCTCTTGGGGGACGTGGCACTCCAGTGCTGGTAGTTGGGGGATTTGAAGTTGCTGTGCTGGTACTTGGGCGTGATGCGGCAGTACTGATACTGGGCCTTTCTTCGGGTCTTTCGCTGGTGGCGGCACTGGTACTGGGCCTGGGCATTTCTTGTGGTCTTCCGCTGGCGGCAGCACTGGTACTGGGCCTGGGAATTTCTTGTGGTCTTTTGCTGGCGGCAGCACTGGTACTGGGCCTGGGCTTTTGTTCTTGGGGTCTATCGCTGGTGGCAGCACTGGTACTGGGCCTGGGCTTTTGTTCTTGGGGTCTATCGCTGGTGGCAGCGCTGGTACTGGGCCTGGGAATTTCTTGTGGTCTTTTGCTGGCGGCAGCACTGGTACTGGGCCTGGGCTTTTGTTCTTGGGGTCTATCGCTGGTGGCAGCACTGGTACTGGGCCTGGGCTTTTGTTCTTGGGGTCTATCGCTGGTGGCAGCGCTGGTACTGGGCCTGGGAATTTGATTCTGGGGTCTATTGCTGGTGGCTGCCTGGTTTCCAGAGCGCCGTGCCCTTTTAGGAGGGATCCATTCTTCCTGTTAATCATTTGCCATTCAAATGCCGAATTTGATTCAGAATCGGAATTGGACTTTGAATCTGATGGGAACTCCCCGCTGCTCTCATCAGTCATGGAGAGGATTTGGAATGCCTCCTCACTGGTAAAAACTTTTTTGGACATTTTTCTGATGGGCTGTGTGACGGATGGCAGGTGACGACACTAATGGGTGACAGGTAACGGTCACCGATGGGTGACACATGACAGGTAACATTCACTGATGGATGGCACATGACAGGTGATGGTCACTGATGGGTGACAGGTGATGGTCACTGATGGGTGACAGGTGATGGTCAGTGATGGATGACAGTCACTGATGGGTGACAGATGACAGGTGATGGTCACTGATGGGTGACGGCTGATGGTCACTGATGGGTGATGTGTGACGGTCACTAATGGATGACGTGTGACGGTCACTGATGGGTGACACTGACAGGTAATAGTCACTGATGGGTGATAGGTGATGGTCACTGATGAAAAAGAACGGCAATGAAATGTCATTTTCTAGCAATTTAAACATATTCAGACAATGATGTCATGATCTTTGCCCCACCCATTTGCGTACGCGGCCATTTAAGGGAATGGGCGGGGTGAAGTCAGAGGTTGCTAAGAACGCAGCTGTTGCAGGCACCCGTTGCTTCCCTAGAAACCAGTGACAGCCAGAAGCCGACACATTCGTCTGCACCAAATGCCATAAATGTTGGATGTTCAGAGAAATGTGGGAGGAGCCAGTGTTCATCCAATCTTCTGTTCAGACATGGAGCTCCTCCCTAATACAGATTATTGTGATTGTATCTGGCAGACAGGGATCTGCATGTGTGTGTGTACCACTGCACTCCACTCACATCACACACTTCAGCCAATCTGCCTTAAATCACGTGTGTGTGTGTGTGTGGGGGGGGGGGGGGGTTGGGCAGTGGAAGAAGTCATCACACCAGGATTCTAGATGGGGGGATTCTCTGAAGTGTGTGGGGATCACTTGTCTGCACCACACTCCTTAGATTGTATCAGATTGTATGAAAGATTTGTATCTGCCTGTGTGTTTCCAGCCAGATAAATGTGGGAGAGTCTCCCTCCAGTGGTGGTCAGCAGTATTGCAGGCTGTGAGAACTGTATCATAGCTGGTTTATCTTCCCAAATAAACCTACCCCCTCATTTCTCCTGCACCAATTTAGACTTTCACTCCAGTTAGCAAATCATCATAGGCGTGATTTCCTTGAAATTCAATATTGGTGTCAGTGAAACAAAATCAGCCCCATTGTTGGCGTCAATCGGAAAAAAAAAAAAGTCTCATCATTGGTGTTCCTGTGATTAAATAAGTCCCATTGTTGGTGTCAGTGAGAATATAGTGTAACCCCAGCCCAGCAGTTGTGGTACTTACTTGATCACACACTCCCGCTGCCTCTCTGCTGATGTCGGAGTTCTACTATCACTGTCAGAGAGGAGATCACGGCTCCCCACAGTCTGATATAATTTCAGTGCCTGGTGATGGGACCCAGAGAGTGTTCCAGCCGTCATCACCTCACTGACACTCTGCACTCTGAGTCCTGGAACCTGTGAGATGAGGACATGATGGGACAGAGGACTAAATCACAGGACCGTCCTTCGTCATCTGGAATAAATGGCAAGGCTGTAACGAGACATTTCTTGGGGCTGCAGTTCCTCTGAACGCCACAAGATGGTGGTGTCACTTCTACTCAAACAAGAAGTCTCCAATGGGAGACAGACAGGAAGTGATGTAAAGTACAGGCAGGAAGTGATGTCGGGTACAGAGAGGAAGTCATCTGGAACAAAGACAAGAAGTTCCATGTGGTACGAAGTATTATTATTATTGTTATTATACGAGATTTATATTGCGCCAACAGTTTACGCAGCGCTTAACAATGTATAAGGGGGACAACACAATTACAGTACAGTTCAATACAAAAGGTACAGGAGGGCCCTGCTCGTAGAGCTTACATTCTAAAGGGAGGGGGTGGTGGTACAAAAGGTAATAGCTGCAAAGAATGATTTGATGGGGGTGGCTCAGGGACAGTTATGTGGGTGTGGGATAAGCTTCCCTGAATAAATGAGTTTTCAGGGATCTCCTAAAGGTGGACAGGGTAGGGGCTGATCGGATATACTGGGGTAGGGAATTCCAGAGGATGGGAGAGGCTCTGGAGAAGTCCTGAAGGCGAGCATGGGAGGAGGTAACAAGGGAGCTAGAGAGCAGGAGGTCCTGGGAGGAGCGGAGGGGGCGATTTGGGCGATATCTGCAGATGAGGTTGGTGAAGTAGATGGGGGCGATGTTGTGGATGGCCTTGTATGTTATGGTTAGCATTTTGAATTTTACACGGTGGGGTAGGGGAAGCCAGTGAAGGGATTGGCAGAGAGGAGCAGCAGTCACGGATCGATTAGTGAGGTGTATTAGTCTAGCAGCAGCATTCATAATAGACTGAAGGGGGGATAGCCTGCTTAAGGGTAGGCCATTAAGGAGAGAGTTGCAGTAGTCGAGGTGGGAAATAATCAAGGAGTGAATAAGTTGCTTTGTGGTGTCATTAGTCAGGAAGGGTCGAATTGTGGAGATGTTGCGGAGGTTAAGGTGGCAGGATTTAGCCAGTGATTGGATATGGGGGCTGAAGGAGAGGTCAGAGTCAAGGATTACACCCAGGACCCTGGCATGTGTGGAGGGACCAATGGTTGTGTTGTTGATATTAATGGTGAAGTCACAGGAGGGGGACCGTGAAGGAGGAAATATAACAAGCTCAGTTTTAGAAAGATTAAGTTTGAGGAAGTGGTGTGACATCCATACTGATATGTCATTCAGCAAGTTTGAGATCCGTGAGGAGATAATGGGGGTAAGTTGAGGAGTGGAGAGATAGATCTGTGTGTCATCGGCATAGAGGTGGTATTGGAAGCCATGGGAGGTTATCAACTGGCCCAGGGAAGAGGTATAGAGTGAGAAAAGGAGAGGCCCAAGGAGGGAGCCTTGGGGTACCCCAACAGAAAGAGGAAGGGGAGCGGAGGAGATGGAGTTGTAAGTGACACTGAAAGTGCGCTGAGATAGGTAGGAGGAGAACCAGGATAATGCAGAATCACGGAGGCCAAGGGAGTGTAATTTGCTGAGGAGCAGCAGGTGGTCAACTGTGTCAAAGGCAGCAGAGAGGTCTAAAGGTATGAATATGGAGTAGTGGCCATTGGTTTTTGCAGTTATTAGGTCATTGGTGAGTTTTAGTAGGGCAGTTTCAGTAGAATGTTGTAGGTGGAAGCCAGACTGTAGGGGGTCGAGAAGGTTGTTGTCCGTGAGGTAGCGGCTCATTTGGTCATGAACAAGGCGTTCGATGAGCTTGGAGGCAAACGGGAGAAGGGAGATAGGTCTTAAGTTATTCAAACAGGTGGGGTCTAGTGAGGGTTTTTTGAGTATGGGGGTAACCAGTGCATGTTTGAGCGGGGAAGGAAAGGTGCCAGAGGAGAGGGAGAGGTTGAGGATAGAGTGGGAAGGTGGTCGCAGTAATTGAGAGGGAACAGGGTCCAGGGGACATGTAGTGAGGTGGGCCATGGAGAGGAGTTTATCAACTTCTTCTGTGGTAACGGGGCAAAAGGAGGAGAGTATTGAGTGTGGTGTTGGACCTGATATGTTGGGTAGGGGAGGAATTTGAATGCTGGATATCTCCTTGCGAATTGTGTTGATTTTACTATTGAAGTGGTTGGCAATCTGTTGAGCGGTAAGCAAGTTGGTGGGTGGGGGCAGTGGGGGGGGTGAAGTAAGGAATTAAGGGTAGAAAAGAGTTGATGAGGTTTGGATGAGAGGGTTTTGATGAGAGTGTTGTAATAGGTTTGTTTAGCAGTGTGGAGGCAGGAGTTGTATTTGAGAAGGACAGATTTGTAGAGGGTAACATCTTGCAGGGATTTAGATTTACGCCATGCTCGCTCAAGAGCACGGCTGCGTCTCTTGAGACTTCTGGTGTCGTCTGTTTGCCAGGGTTGTGGCAGATGGGGCCTGGATCTGCATGTAGAAAGAGGAGCAAGTACGTCTAGGGAGGATGACAACGTGGTGTTGTAGATGGAAGTGGTTAGGTCTGGGCAGGACAGGGGTGCGATTTTGTCATAAAGGCCATCAGTAGCAAAGTGAAGAAGGGAAGGTTTGAGGTTGCGAAGGTTCCTGCGGGTAGTGGTTTGTGGGTTGGCAGCATGTGATATAGGAGACAAGGAGAGTGTGAAACGGATAAGGTTGTGATCAGAGAGAGGAAAGGGTGCGTTGGAGAGATTGCAGGGAGTGCAGCGATGGGAGAATACAAGGACTGAGGAGACAATGTTGGAAGTGGCAGCAGAGGAGGTAATAAGATCTTATTTTCTATTTACACCCAGTAACCCCCCCCGTCATGTCCGTCCTCTTCCTCCATAGTCACTGTGATGTCTTTTATCTCCAGCAGATGATGATACACACATATATAGTGTGGAAATGTAGAATAACCCCTTCAGGGAGGATCAGTTGATGATGAATAGTGATGGCTCGGGTGTGTTTGAAAGCCCACGTTCCGGATCTCGCCAGGAAGCCGACACTGCAGAGTGCTAATCACAGACAGTGAGGCATTTCCTGGTCCTCGGCTGCACAGATCGGCATATGTCTCACTGCCTGTGATTAGCGCTGTGCAGTGTCGGCTTCCTGGTGGGATCGGGCATGTGGAGCTTCCCATACATGGTTCAGTTTTATCGTTCAGCCAGCGGGCTGAGCAAAAAAATCTAAAGTGATTTCCCCATCCACAGATTGGAGGGGGATGGTGGAATCCTCCCCGCTGCACTATTGTATTCTGACAATGGGGGGCGCTCCTCCGCTCTCAGAATACACAGATCAGTGATGAAGCTATTGGCTGCAGTTGCTGATCGAGTGACTTTTATCCGGCAGTGACCACACATGGATGGAAATTTGACCGATCCCTGCTAAACCAGCTGAATTTCCATGTATCTATGGTCAAATCCCAGGTCACCATGGTGACTAGAAATGGCGTCCTCCTGGCCCCTGGGCTCTTGTCAGCCCATTCTTACTGTTGGTCTGAATAATGTTTCTGCCTGAAACCCGGACACATTATTCAGACAGAAATGTGGCTCCTGCTTCCACCCACAGCTGCCTGTGTCCCTGCAGAGCCCTCCGGCAGAACAGAGCGGAAGGAGGAAGGAGCGGGATCGAATCTCCAACATAGCGCCGCCTCAGCACTGCCACAAAGATCCCCACAAGGTGCTGAGAAACAGGACTACAGAGTCCTTACAGGAGTAACCAGGACAAGCCTGCAAAGCAGCCAGCTAAGAAACCAGCCAGGGAGGGACATGCTGCTTTATGTACACAAGATGTCCTCTCCATCCACTCTGCTCTCACACACTGCTGGGGGAGATGTACAGGACATCCAGGAGGACACAGGGGGAGTGGGGGATTGTATTACTGTCCTTTACTCCATGTCCTGTGTTCTGCACCCTGTACCCCATGTCCTGCATTCTGCACCCTGAACCCCATGTTTTGCACCCCATGTCCTGCAGTGACCTGAACCCCATGTTCTGCACCCTGCACCAAATGTCCTGCATTCTGCACCCAGCACATAATGTTCTGCATCTAATGTCCTGCGAACACAACCCTTCTCCTGTACCCCATGTGCTGAGGGGACCTCCACCCCATATGCTGTGTTCTACACCCTGCACCTCATGTCCTGTGTTCTGCACCCTGCACCACATGTCCTGCTTTCTGCACTCCATGTTTTGCACCCCAAACCCCATAGCCTGCACCCCTTGTCCTGTGTTCTGCACCACATGTCCTGCACCCCATGTCCTGTGTTCTGTACCACATGTTCTGCACCCTTCTCCTGCAGCCCTTGTCCTGCATTCTGCAGCCCATGTCCTGGACCCCACATTCTGCACTCTGTACCCTTCCCCTGCACCCTATGTCCTGCACCCTTCACCAATACCCTGTACTCCATGTCCTGCATTCTGCTCCCTTCTCCTGCATCCCGTGTCCTGCGGTGACCTGCACACCCTTCTCCGGTATCCTGTACCCCGTGTCCTACGTGCTACATCCTTCACCCTATATCCTGCATTCTACACACTGTACCCCTGCAGAGACCTACACCCTTCTCTGGTACCCTGCACTCCATGTCCTTTGTTCTGCACCACATTGCATACATCCATCTCCTGCACTCCATGTCCTATGTTCTGCACCTCACAGATTACTCACAAATTACATGCCCGATCCCGGGCGCTGATAACCCACGTTGCCCTGAAAAAAAACTAACTTTTTCAACTGGCTCCTAGATTCAAAATGCAAATTTATCAAGCCCTGCCTTAAGTGACTTCCTCCCCCTCATCTCCTTCATTATGTAAGTCATGCTGAGATAATCTCCCATTGGCTGAGCAATATTCTCATTTGTCTCTGAGCTCCTTCTTGCTATTCCTCGTCCTGCCTGTTGTTTCCTTGGATTGATTTTCTGTGTAGTGACCCCGGCTTCATCTCTTGGATGCGCTCGTCTGTTGCTTGTCCTGACCTTTTTCCTGATTCCTGGATCTCCTCCTCGTCTCTCCTCCATATCCTCTTACACAGCTTTTCTCCACACCTGCAGTCATCCTGGGGGGTGAAAACTAGACACCAGCACTCAGCAAAATCCATCCCCACCATTAGGAGCTCTGGAGAAAATTGTCTGGTATTTACACTGCGTTCTTCCGCACATCACCTGATCGCATGAGAGATTACGTTCACAGACTCCTGACAGATTTCTGTATGGTAAAGGTCAGAGTTCACTCTTCAGTTTAGGAGAGCTAGGACACACCCAGGAACAATGATTTGGTTTGCACAGGAGCCTCATATAGAGGACTCCTCAAATCTCCCCATCGAAATGTGATCTTTGATGATCATCTGATGTCAGAGAATCCTATAACATAACACTGACCTCAGAGCTCTTCCTCCTAATATCTATCCATCTGGCTTTTTTTCTGATGTTCTTAGGATGTGAGCGTACCTTTGGCATCCTCACTAGAAAAGTGGGACTGTTGGTCCTGCGTTGTATGTAATGATCCCTTAATGTCTACAACAAGCTTTTAACCTGTATAGCGTCAGGGTCCTTTGTGGGTAAATGATACCTCATCCTGAATGGGGGCTTTAATAAACTGGAGACCTGAATTGTGAGGTGAGGACGATTCTGGGAATATCATTTGATTTTACTATTTGTGTTCAGATCTAGAGTTTTCCTCCTGTGAAGTCTGGAGATCATATGACCATCACATTGCCTCCACCTCCCTCCCTGATAGTATAGAGAAATAAAAAGAAGATTCTAGAAGTCACCAGAGAGATAATCGAGGAGAGGTGAGCGGTGCTGGGAATTCTGGGACATTATTCAGTAACAGACAAGGGATGTGTCTGGATGGTGACTGTATCATTGTGTGTGTCAGGTTCCTATAAGGTGTCAGGATGTCACTGTCTATTTCTCCATGGAGGAGTGGGAGTATTTAGAAGGACACAAGGATCTCTACAAGGACGTCATGATGGACAATCAGCTGCCCCTCACATCACCGGGTAAGAGGAGACTTTATTGTAATGGAGAGAGCAGTACGGAGGGTCCACCTAGATCCCCCATCATCTGATAAACACATAGAAACAATGTATTCAGTCAGTGTGTGTGTTTCCTACAGATGGATCTAGTAATGGGAACCCACCAGAGAGATGTCCCCGTCCTCTGTATTCCCGGAATTCCACACAGGAAGATCACACCATCCCTCACCATCATCAGGTAGATGAGGAACAATCACCGATAGTATCTTTAGGATCTGTACATTAACTGCATTGTTACAATTGATGTCATTTTTATTATATATTCAGAGTGGAAACCTGAGAGAGTCTAAAGTTGAAGTTAAACAAGAGATAAAAGAGGAGGATGATGAGGATGGGGTGATGGAGAAGTCAGAGTTTCTAAAAGAACACAAAGATCTGTATAAAGACACCATGGTGGAGTCATCCAGCTACAGAAACCCACCAGAGAGATGTCCCCGTCCTCTGTATTCCCGGGATTCCACACAGGAAGGTTACACCATCCATCACCATCATCAGGTAGATGATTGACAATTATTGATTATTCCGATTTATACACAGCATGTTTGTTACAATGAATGTTTTATTATATATTCAGAGTGGAAACCTCGGCGATGATATTATTGATTTTAAAGAAGAGTATAAAGAGGAGGATGAGGAGTATGGAGTGATGGAGGAGTTTTCAGAAGGACACAAGGATATGATGGAGCCACCTAATACCAGGAGCCCACCAGAGAGATGTCCCCATCCTCTGTATTCCCGGGATTCCACACAGGAAGATCACACCATCCCTCACTGTTACCTCAAGGTTGGTGAGGCAGAGTTTATAAAACACTTATAGAGACATTGTGTGGATTTTATATGTGATGTCACTATATTAAAGCTTATATCGTACAGATGATATTCACTCTCATTTTATTGATTTAGAGTGGAGATCCAATTGATATAGAATTTGAGGTTAAAACAGAAGAAGAAGAGATGTATGTGAAGGATGATCAGCAGTCTATGGAGGAGGATGGACAAACAGGGACATTTATAGAGGAGGACACTCCTACAGAGATCAGCACAGGTGGGTGATTAACACTACATACATTCCTCCACCCATACTGCTCACTGATTGGTCCAGAGTAGGGTGGGGACTGGGTGATATCAGCCTGTAACACCCTGGTCACTTTCCTGAGCTGTATTCCCCGTCCTGTATTTCTCTTGCATAATCTTCCTTCTCTGTGCTGCAGACACAATTTATGTATCTAGACTGGATTTATGGAGATTCTGGGGTTCAGCTGGCAGCAAAATGTGGATTTTCACCATAGACGTTACTAGATCTAGACACCTGGGGTATTTGTTTTGGGTCTTTTGCCCCATACCCGGGTATGGCAAGATGTCTTACAGAACAATTCTCCCAGGGTTACTTGTTCTATGGTCTGCTGGCTGTGCCGGGTGGAGGGATATGTCTGTATAATCTCAGACCCAAGTCACTGAGTGAAGTCTCAGGAGATGAGAGGCAGTGGTGTGTTACCTCTCTAACCTGTCTCATGTAAAAAATGAATCTACCACTGAATACCAATAATATGAGTCCTGACCCTTACACTGTATAATTTATATTGTACATTACATACTCCTGCACTATATTCTCTTTGTTGTACATTGCATTATTCTGATACTATAAAATCCTAACTGTTGTATCCTACATTAGGGATGAGCTTCGAGTTCGAGTCAAACATCGGCTGTTCGCCGAACAGCGAACAATTTGGGGTGTTCGCGGCAAATTCGAAAGCCGCGGAACACCCTTTAAATGTCTATGGCAGAAATCAAAAGTGCTAATTTTAAAGGCTTATATGCATGGTATTGTCATAAAAAGTGTTTGGGGACCCGGGTCCTGCCCCAGGGGACATGAATCAATGCAAAAAAATGTTTTAAAAACGGCCGTTTTTTCGGGAGCAGTGATTTTAATAATGCTTAAATTGAAACAATAAAAGTGTAATATTCGTACCTGGGGGGTTGTCTATAGTATGCCGGCAAAGGGGCGCATGTTTCCCGTGTTTAGAACAGTTGGACAGCAAAATGACATTTCAAAGGAAAAAAAGTAATTTAAAACTACTCGCGGCTATTAATGAATTGCCGGTCCGACAATACACATAAAAGTTCATTGATAAAAACGGCATGGGAATTCCCCACAGGGGAACCCCGAACCAAAATTAAAAAAAAAAAAAAAATATGACATGGGGGTCCCCCTAAATTCCATACCAGGCCCTTCAGGTCTGGTATGGATATTAAGGGGAACCCCGGCCAAAATTTAAAAAAAAAAATGGCGTCGGGTCACCCTCAAAATCTATACCAGACCCTTCAGGTCTGGTATGGATTTTAAGGGGAACTCCGCGCCAAAATTTAAAAAAAAATGGCGTGGGGTCCCCCCAAAAATCCATACCAGGCCCTTATCTGAGCACGCAACCTGGCAGGCCGCAGAAAAGGAGGGGGGACAAGAGAGCGCCCCCCTCCTGAACTGTACCAGGCCACATGCCCTCAACTTTGGGAGGGTGCTTTGGGGTAGCCCCCCAAAACACCTTGTCCCCATGTTGATGGGGCCAAGGGCCTCATCCCCACAACCCTTGCCCGGTGGTTGTGGGGGTCTGCGGGTGGGGGGCTTATCGGAATCAGGAAGCCCCCTTTAACAAGGGGACCCCCAGATCCCGGCCCTTCCCTCTGTGTGAAATGGTAAGGAGGCACAAAAGTACCCCTACCGTTTCACAAAAAAACTGTCAAAAATGTTAAAAATGACAAGAGACAGTTTTTGACAATTCCTTTATTTAAATGCTTCTTTCTTCTATCTTCTATCATCCTTCGGTTTCTTCCTCCAACTTCTTCTTCTTCTGGTTCTTCCTCCGGTGTTCTCGTCTGGCATCTTCCTCTGCGGCGTCTTCTTCCCTTCTTCTCCTCGGGCCGCTCCACATCCATGATGGCATGGAGGGAGGCTCCCACTGTGTGACGCTTCTCTTCTGACGGCATTCCCCATGACATCAGAAGGGGGCGGGGTTACGTAACGGGTGAGGAAGAACCAGAAGAAGATGGAGGAAGAAACCGAAGGAAGATAGAAGATAGAAGAAGCATTTAAATAAAGGAATTGTCAAAAACTGTCTCTTGTAATTTTTAACATTTTTGACAGTTTTTTTGTGAAATGGTAGGGGTACTTTTGTACCCCATTACCATTTCACACAGGGGGGAGGGCCGGGATCAGGGGGTCCCCTTGATAAAGGGGGCCTGCCAGATTCCGATAAGCCCCCCCCAGACCCCCACAACCATCGGGCAAGGGTTGTGAGGGTTAAGGTCCTTGTCCCCATCAACATGGGGACAAGGTGTTTTGGGGAGCTACCCCAAAGCACCCTCCCAATGTTGAGGGCATGTGGCCTGGTACGGTTCAGGAGGGGGGGCGCTCTCTCGTCCCCCCCCCCCCTCTTTTCCTGTGGCCTGCCAGGTTGCGTGCTCGGATAAGGGTCTGGTATGGATTTTTGGGGGGACCCCATGCCATTTTTTTTTTTTTGGTGTGGGGTTCCCCTTAAAATTCATACCAGACCTGAAGGGTCTGGTATAGATTTTGAGGGGGACCCCACGCCATTATTTTTTTTTAATTTTGGCCGGGGTTCTCCTTAATATCCATACCAGACCTGAAGGGCCTGGTATGGAATTTAGGGGGACCCCCCACGTCATTTTTTTTTTAAATTTTGGTTCGGGGGTTCCCCTGTGGGGAATTCCCATACCGTTTTTATCAATGAACTTTTATGTGTATTGTCGGACCGGCAATTCATTAATAGCCACGAGCAGTTTTAAATGACTTTTTTTCCTTTGAAATGTCATTTTGCTGTCAGACTGTTCTAAGCACGGGAAACATGCGCCCCTATACAGGCATACTATAGACATCCCCCAGGTACGAAATTTAAAGGAATATTACACTTTTATTGTTTCACTTTAAGCATTATTAAAATCACTGCTACCGAAAAAACATCCGTTTTTAAAACTTTTTTTGCATTTATCCATGTCCCCTGGGGCAGGACCCAGGTCCCCAAACACTTTTTATGACAATAACTTGCATATAAGCCTTTAAATTTGCACTTTTGATTATTCATGTTCTTGTCCCATAGACTTTAACGGTGTTCGCGTGTTCGAACAAATTTTTTGCCTGTTCGCAAGTTCTGGTGCGAACCGAACAGGGGGGTGTTCGGCTCATCCCTATCCTACATAATAAGTTGTACATTACATAGGCCTTGCCTCTTTTGCACCCATTTACTACTAGCTCAGCAATTTGTATTGGATGATTTGATTGGAGCACAGACTTTTACATGTTGATAATAATGTGATAACATCCTCAAACTTTGGAACCTTAAACAGAAAGTGATAATGAGGGAGGAGTCAGTAAGCTCCCTGTCACTTCTATAAAAGATTGTTTTCATTGTTTCCTCACTCTTTATCATGTACCTGGTAGCAGAGCTTGATATGAGGAACACCTTTCTTGTTCCTCTGACTCAGGGCCTCTGGTAGTGTAAACAGAAGGTGCAGGAATGCAGAGTTGCACAAGTGCCTGTAAATCTTGCTAGTAGCAGAGCTGGTATTCATGAATTAGCCTGTGAAAAAGCACAGAAGTCTACAGGCATGCCTTTCTGGACACACTCTGACTAAGGTCCATGAATAAAGAAATGAACTGGTAGGAGATCAGAGGACCCATTTACTAGTTACCTTGAGGGTGGAATTGTAAGATCCTCAGAGACAAAGCTGCCTGATGTGGGCGGAGTCCTGGTTTAGGGGAACCAATCTGCTTATGTCTAGTAATAATCTTTTTTTCTATTTTAGTACATGGACGAGAGATGAGGAAAACCTCCGAGGATTGTCTCACTTTGTCTCCAGACTGTAGAGTAGAAGATGAGGACATCACACAGTATAGTCCAGGAGAAAACCCGACTACCTCAAATGTCCATCCGGCACCACACAGTGTAGATGGACCATCGTATTCCTCTTATCCTGAGGAACCTCAGACTGTGAGGGACGGTGCCGTCCTTCCAACAGATAAGAGGTTTTCCTGTACTGAGTGTGGGAAGTGTTTTTCAAAGAAGTGCCATCTTTTAGTGCATTTGAGATCTCACACAGGAGAAAAGCCATTTTCCTGTTCTGAGTGCGGGAAATGTTTCCATTCTAAATACAATCTTAATGTTCATGAAAGATCTCACACGGGGGAAAAGCCATATTCCTGTCCGGAATGCAGCAAATGCTTCGTCCAAAAATCAGAACTTGACCGACACCAGCGGGTTCACACAGGTGAGAAGCCATTTTCTTGTCCTGAGTGCGGGAAATGTTTTTCAATGAAGTCTCATCTTGATAGACATCAGAGATTGCACACAGGTGAGAAGCCATATTCGTGTTCTGAGTGCAAGAAATGTTTTTTAATAAAATCTGATCTTGTCACACATCGGAGATCCCACACAGGGGAGAAGCCGTATTCCTGTCCTGAGTGTGAGAAATCTTTTTCAACTAAGTCCAGTCTTTCTTCACATCAGAAGTTGCACACGGGAGAGAAGCCATTTTCCTGTCCTGAGTGTGGGAAATGTTTTTCACTGATGTCCGGTCTTAAAAAACATCAAAGATCTCATATAGGCGAGAAGCCATATTCCTGTCCTGAGTGCGGGAAATGCTTTACAAAGAAGTCCAGTCTTAACACACACCAGATTTTGCACACGGGGGAGAAGTCATATTCCTGTCCTGAGTGCGGGAAATGTTTTTCACTGAAGGGCAATCTTAACAGACATCAGAGATCTCACACAGGGGAGAAGCCGTATTCCTGTTCTGAGTGTGGGAAATGTTTTTCAGTGAAGTCCCATCTTAACAGACATCAGAGATCTCACACGAGGGAGAAGCCACTTTCCTGTCCTGAGTGAGGGAATTATTCCTCACTGTACATCAGGGATCCCACACAACCCTCGAGGTGTATTAGTGCCTTTAGTGCGGGAAATGTCTTCTATATGAATGTTGTTGGACATCACAGCTCTCATGTGGGGAAGAAGCACACCCTGATATACACCTCAGATATACTCCATGGCTGATCTTCATCATGTAATAAACAGTTCATAAGGAGATCAGAGATCACCAAAGACAGGGATGAAGTGTTGTACTGTGTTGGCCATTGATAGCAGTAGAAAAATAAAAATGGAGTCATTACCTTTCATTGGCTGAGTACATTTTGTGCTGTAAACTTTCACAAACACTTAGTGGTGTGTTTTTAAACAATTTATTGGATAAAGGTGACAAGCATTTTTCCATGCCATGAAGACCTATGACCCATGATGCTCGGTACCCGGCCACTGTGAGCGTCCAGGGTATCATGTGACCAGTCATAGTGATCACATTCTGTTATGTAAGCAAACTGTCATGAGTGGCATTCATTCATGACAGGTTGCTTACTGTTGTGACACTGTAATTGTCCCAAAGTTATTATGGGGTATGTGATACTCTGTACCATGTAGCTGTAGCCAGTCACCGCATCACAACAGTAAGCAAACTGTCATGAATGGAAAGCCATTAATGACAGTTAAGAACATTGCTTATAACAGTGATCATCACCAATAAGAAATAACAGTGTAAAAAAAAATCCTAATCGCCCCCTCATAGTAGTACACTATGGTGACCCTGAACTACTTTGATGACAGGATGTGAAAAAATGATTAAAAAAGAAAGTTTGAAAAACCTTAATTTTTTTTTTTTACATACTGTCACCAATCGGTGTCCCTGATCATTGCCACACCAGTCATATGATGACACTGTACTGTACTGGTGACACCCTGATCACCCCCACACCAGTCATATGATGGCACTGGTGACACCTTGATCACCTCACACCAGTCATATGATGACGCTGTACTGGTGACACCCTGATCACCTCACACCAGTCATATGATGACACTGTACTGTACTGGTGACACCCTGATCACCTCACACCAGTCATATGATGACACTGTACTGTACTGGTGACACCCTGATCACCCCACACCAGTCATATGATGACACTGTACTGTACTGGTGACACCCTGATCACCTCACACCAGTCATATGATGACACTGTACTGTACTGGTGACACCCTGATCACCTCACACCAGTCATATGATGACACTGTACTGGTGACACCCTGATCACCCCACACCAGTCATATGATGACACTGTACTGTACTGGTGACACCCTGATCACCTCACACCAGTCATATGATGACACTGTACTGGTGACACCCTGATCACCCCACACCAGTCATATGATGACACTGTACTGTACTGGTGACACCCTGATCACCTCACACCAGTCATATGATGACACTGTACTGGTGACACCCTGATCACCTCACACCAGTCATATGATGACACTGTACTGTACTGGTGACACCCTGATCACCTCACACCAGTCATATGATGACACTGTACTGTACTGGTGACACCCTGATCACCTCACACCAGTCATATGATGACACTGTACTGGTGACACCCTGATCACCCCACACCAGTCATATGATGACACTGTACTGTACTGGTGACACCCTGATCACCTCACACCAGTCATATGATGACACTGTACTGTACTGGTGACACCCTGATCACCTCACACCAGTCATATGATGACACTGTACTGGTGACACCCTGATCACCTCACACCAGTCATATGATGACACTGTACTGTACTGGTGACACCCTGATCACCCCACACCAGTCATATGATGACACTGTACTGTACTGGTGACACCCTGATCACCTCACACCAGTCATATGTTGACACTGTACTGTACTGGTGACACCCTGATCACCTCACACCAGTCATATGATGACACTGTACTGGTGACACCCTGATCACCCCACACCAGTCATATGATGACACTGTACTGGTGACACCCTGATCACCCCACACCAGTCATATGATGACACTGTACTGGTGACACCCTGATCACCTCACACCAGTCATTTGATGACACTGTACTGTACTGGTGACACCCTGATCACCTCACACCAGTCATATGATGACACTGTACTGGTGACACCCTGATCACCCCACACCAGTCATATGATGACACTGTACTGCACTGGTGACACCCTGATCACCTCACACCAGTCATTTGATGACACTGTACTGCACTGGTGACCGTATGCAAAAAAATGCATGTGTCAAAATTGTCCGACGTGTCCGCCATAAAGTCCCGATAAAAATCACAGATCGCCACCGCTATAAATTTAAAGTTATTATGGGGTATGTGATACTCTGTACCATGTAGCTGTAGCCAGTCACCGCATCACAACAGTAAGCAAACTGTCATGAATGGAAAGCCATTAATGACAGTTAAGAACATTGCTTATAACAGTGATCATCACCAATAAGAAATAACAGTGTAAAAAAAAATCCTAATCGCCCCCTCATAGTAGTACACTATGGTGACCCTGAACTACTTTGATGACAGGATGTGAAAAAATGATTAAAAAAGAAAGTTTGAAAAACCTTAATTTTTTTTTTTTACATACTGTCACCAATCGGTGTCCCTGATCATTGCCACACCAGTCATATGATGACACTGTACTGGTGACACCCTGATCACCCCCACACCAGTCATATGATGGCACTGGTGACACCCTGATCACCTCACACCAGTCATATGATGACACTGTACTGTACTGGTGACACCCTGATCACCTCACACCAGTCATATGTTGACACTGTACTGTACTGGTGACACCCTGATCACCTCACACCAGTCATATGATGACACTGTACTGTACTGGTGACACCCTGATCACCTCACACCAGTCATATGATGACACTGTACTGTACTGGTGATACCCTGATCACCTCACACCAGTCATATGATGACACTGTACTGTACTGGTGACACCCTGATCACCTCACACCAGTCATATGATGACACTGTACTGTACTGGTGACACCCTGATCACCCCACACCAGTCATATGATGACACTGTACTGGTGACACCCTGATCACCTCACACCAGTCATATGATGACACTGTACTGTACTGGTGACACCCTGATCACCTCACACCAGTCATATGATGACACTGTACTGGTGACACCCTGATCACCCCACACCAGTCATATGATGACACTGTACTGGTGACACCCTGATCACCCCACACCAGTCATATGATGACACTGTACTGCACTGGTGACACCCTGATCACCTCACACCAGTCATTTGATGACACTGTACTGCACTGGTGACCGTATGCAAAAAAATGCATGTGTCAAAATTGTCCGACGTGTCCGCCATAAAGTCCCGATAAAAATCACAGATCGCCACCGCTATAAATTTTGCGCAAACTAATCAATATACGCTTATTGCATTTTTTTTTTTTTTTTTTTACAAAAAATATGTAGAAGAATACATATCGGCCTAAACTGAGGAAAAAAATTGTTTTTTTTATATATTTTTAGGGGATATTTATTATAGCAAAAAGTAAATAATATTGCTTTTTTTTTTTCAAAATTGTCGCTCTTTTTTGTTTATAGCGCAAAAAATAAAAAACGCAGAGGTGATCAAATACCACCAAAAGAAAGCTCTATTTATGGGGGAAAAAAAAGGACGTCAATTTTGTTTGGGTGCAACGTCGCACAACCGCGCAATTGTCAGTTAAAGCGACGCAGTGCGGAATCGCAAAATGTGCTCTGGTCAGGAAGGGGGTAAAATCTTCCGGGGCTGCAGCAGTTAAACCACCAGCACTTAAACCACCAGCACTTTTTTCTGAAGACACCATTTATTTCTTGAACTTTTATTTTTTGAACTTTCTTTTTTTTCACAAAAATTTTTTTTTGCTCAAACCTTTTTTCAAAAAAATGTGCACTTTATTACGTGTAGATTCACAGAATCTTTATGTATGAATCATTGCACAGTGGATTTTAAAACTTTTTTTGCAGTTATTCTGATGTATGAAATTTATGATTATTTGCACATATACATGTGCATATGTATACATGTCTATGACTTTATACACTTAGCACTTTATTGGGCACGTTAGCACTTTAATTTTGAAGCGCAGCACCATCTATTGTTTTTTTTTTTGTATTAAACCGGGACCTTTGATTTCTTATAATAAAAACACATTTCAAGGAGTGGAAACTGTATTTATTTTTTAACATCCTCCCCGGCTACATTCATACACTTACCCTAGCGTTTAACCACTTAACACTGGCTAGGCACACATTTCACCCTTTGATCCCCAGATGTTAAACCCTTCCCTGCCAGTGTTATTAGTACAATGACAGTGCATATGTTTAGCACAGATCACTGTATTATTGTCACTGGTCCCCAAAAATTGTCAAACGTGGCAGTTGGTGTCCGATTTGTCTGCCGCAATATTGCAGTCCCGCTATAAATCGCTGATCCCTGCTGTTACTAGTAAAAAAAATCCCATGGTTTGTAGATGCTATAAACTTTGCGCAAACCAAACAATATACGATTATTGGGATTTTTTTTACTAAAAATATGTGGCGGAATACATATTGGCCTAAATTTATGAAGAATTTTAGATTTTTTAAATATTTTTTAGTGGATATGTTTTATAGCAGAACGTAAAAAAAAAAATGTTGTTTTTTCATAATTGTCGGTCTTTTTTTGTTTATAGCACAAAAAATTAAAACCACAGAAGTGATCAAATACCACCAAAAGAAAGCTCTATTTGTGGGGGGGGGAAATACATCAATTTAATTTGGGTACAATGTCACATGACCGCACAATTGTCAGTTAAAGTAACGCACTGCCGTATCACAAAAAACGGCCTGGTCATGAAGGGGGTAAATCTAGAGGGCAATTGGTTAACTAATGCCTGCAAAGCTTCAGCATGGAATGATTTGTCAGTACGCCTGAACCATCCTAGGTCAACCTAAGATGATTGTGTTCCCCATTCCCACAGAAAGATTCTTCTCTTGTACAATGTCAGGACAGGTTATGTGTTCATTATCCAGGATTAGGGATGAGCTTGATGTTCGGGTCGAACATGAGTTTGACTCAAACATCAGGTGTTCACCTGTTCGCCGAAGAACGAACATTATGGGGCGTTCGTGGGAAATTTGAGCGCCCGCGGAACACCCCATAATGCACTGCAAGATCGCAGTGCATTGCTGTATGATGTATTGCAGTGCATTGCTGTATACCAGCGCCCTCTGCTAAGAGAGCCATAATTGGCCAAAGGCAGGGTGCTCAGGGGGACTAAGTCCATGCCCCACACTATATAAGGCTGCCTACACGGCGGTCCTGTGTAGTGTTGTTGGCGTGGACGGAGAGATATCTTGAGTTAGATTAAGCAGGCAGGTTATTCAGTTAGTGGCAGTGTATTTGAGATATATATATGTGTGTATACAGTCAGTCTCATGTATATGTGTGTGTGTGTGTGTATATATATATATATATATATATATATATACACACACACACACTCTGCAGCATCTAGTCAGTGTAGCCTATATCTACATTCTACTGTGCATTCCGTGGTGTACTATTTCTAATCTACTTCAGGCGGTGTATTTGATATATATTTGATATTTGATATATATATATATATATATATATATATATATATATATATATATATATATATATATATACATACACACAGTCAGTCTAGTATATACATATATATATATTGTGACGGTATGCGAGGTGAAGTCATCGATTGTCGGTATATTTCACCTCGCATTTGTTCTATTGTCAGAGACTGAACCGGAATTCTTTCCCAGATTTTTCCAGCCTCTGTGGCAGGCTTGGTTCTGGTCCGGGTCTTGTGCTCTACTTGAGTCCATGTTCAGGTGGACTTTAAATGACCAGGAAGAGAGCACAGCGGTACTCTGGCCTGAGACTCAGAAGGGAATCTGAGAGAGAAGAGCCCTGTTTGTTTGGATTGAAAATGAACGTTTGCTTTACTTCATGTTTTGTGGGTGACGGGGACCAGCCCCACACTGTATAGAGAGCAGTTTACTGTTTAGTTTAGCAACGGACGGCAAGGATTTGTTTTACTGTTTTGTGTATTTTTATGACTTTGCAAACAACCTGTAAATAAAGCTGGCAACCCGCCAGATTTTAAAGAACTGCCTGTACTCTGACCTTTATTTCAAGAAAGGGTGATCCCCACAAGCTAATCTCCCCACACGTAGTGGATTCAGCGGGCAATTTCTGAAGATGGAGGAAATGATAAAGGCCCTGCTACAGGCCAATGAGAAACCAACCGCCAAGTTGCAGAGGCCGCTGCAGCAGGAGATGCACTGCCAAATCGCAGAGGCCGCTGCAGCACAACAGGAAGTCGCTGCAGCACAACAGGCGGCCCAGCAGGAGATGAACTGGCAGTTTGCAGAGGCTCTAATGGAACTGAAAAAGGGGTCTGCACCTCCTGTGCCAGTGGAACCAAAGATGGTACGTGCCTCCTACTACCTACAGAAAATTACACCTGCCAATGATGTTGAGGCTTACCTTGCGACTTTTGAGAGAGTCCGCAAAGGATGGCCAAAAGAACAGTAGGCGGGTCTGTTGGCCCCATTTCTGACAGGAGAACCTCAAAAGGCCTATTTTGACCTGGAACCGGATAAGGCTCAGGACTTTGAGACTCTGAAGACAGAGATACCCACACGCTTGGGTGTCACTATGGCAGTCTGGGCCCAGCGCGTGCATCAGTGGACCTACTCCAGCAACCAGCCACCCCATTCTCAAATGTTCGACCTGGTCCACCTCACCAGGAAGTGATTGCAGCCAGAGACCTTGACAGGCCCTCAGATCATGGAGCGTGTGGTAATGGACCGGTACCTGCAGGCGCTCCCTGCTGCTCTGAGGAAATGGGTCAGTCAGGGGGATCCCAAAACTGCAACCCAGTTGGTGGTCCTAGTGGAGAGGTACATTGCTACTGAGGACTTGATGAACCCATCTACGCCCCACTTCAGTGTGTTCAGGGGTACAAGATCGCCCAGCCAGCCGTTCTGGTAAGACTGTTCCGGGGTTCAAGAGCATAGGGAAGTTAGATAAGACTGTTGTTACAGCTGATGAGACTGTGGGTCCTAGACCTGGAGATTGGCCAAAGAAGCCAGGAAGGTCTTTGGGACCGTTAAGAGGACTGGGAGTAGAGCATATACGATGTTTTCGTTGCATTGCATTAGGGCCAATTGATGCAAACTGTCCTATAAATGATGAACCTATGCAATGCCATTATGCTTATTTGAAAAGACACATGTCTCTGTTTGCACAGGTCGCATGTACTGCATCATGTCAGACTAGCATTGAAAAACAAATGTGTGTTATTTCAGTGGATGGGAAGCCACTCACAGCCCTGCTAGACTTTGGTAGTGTGGTGACCCTAGTCAGGGATGGTTGTGTAAACCCCACAAAACTACACCCCAGTACTATTGGGGTAATTTGCATCCATGGGGACACTTGGGACTACCAGACAGCGGTGGTTGAGGTTGATACCCCCTTGGGCAGTGTAACACATTCAGTGGGTGTGGTACCTTCGCTGCTTTGTGAAGCTTTAGTGGGGAGAGTATTTCCCCATTTCTGGAATTTATGGGAGGGCAAAGGGAGGCTGGTAGGTAGAGCTCCCCTGCTGGGGAAGCACGGGAACTCTCACCAGACCCTTTTTGCCAAAAGGAAGGGGAAGGTGTTGGTGGGATCAAGGAAGCCAGAGATCCTCCTCCTTTTCCTGTCATGGCTGGGGACCCGGAGGACCTGGAAGCTAGCTCCCAGCCCGGGGGTAACGAACAGGAGAACACCTCTGACCCTCACAATGAGAGTAGCCAGAATCTGGTACCCGACTTAGAGGTCAGGAGAGAGGATTTCTGTACCGAGCATCCAGTCAGTGTAGCCTAGAGATCTACATTCTACAGTGAATTCCGTGGTGTACTATTTCTAATCTACTTCAGGTGGTGTATTTGATATATATGTACAGTCAGTCTAGTATATATGTATATACATATATATATATTGTGACGGTATGCGAGGTGAGGTCATCGATTATCGGTATATTTCACCTCGCATTTGTTCTATTGTCAGGGGCTTGAACCGGAATCCAGACCCTTTTTTCCAAAAGGAAGGGGATTCTGTTGGTGGGATCAAGGAAGCCGGAGATCCTCTTTCTTTCCCCATCATGGCTGGGGAGCCGGAGGTCCTGGAAGCTAGCTCCCAGCCCGGGGGTAATGAACAGGAGAACACCTCTGACCCCGACAAAGAGTAGCCAGAATGTGGTACCCAACTTAGAGGTCAGGAGAGAGGATTTCTGTACTGAGCAACTCTGAGATGCCACCCTCATGAGAGCCAGAGAAAACATTAAAATGGTGGATGGGGAACCGGAGGATCCTAATTGGGGGGTGTCTCTCCCCTACATGGCCCTTAAAAACCACTTACTGTATCAGGTGGTAGAACGGGGAGAGGATGTGGTAAAACAGCTACTGGTTCCCAAACCCTTCCGTAGGGTGGTGCTAGACCTGGCCCATGGTCATGTAATGGGGGGACATCTTGGAATTGAAAAGACCGAGGAGAGAATCGCCCAGAATTTTTTTCTGGCCCGGGTTGTATGTAGATGTCAGGGAATACTGTGAATCGTGCCCCGAGTGCCAAATGTCGGCACCGTTGCCACATTTTTGCAGTCCTCTTGTTCCTTTACCAATAAACGAGGTCCCGTTTGAGAGAATTGCCATAGACCTCGTGGGGCTGGTAGTGAAGTCTGCCCGGGGTCACCAGCACATTTTGGTAATCCTGGACTATGCAACGCGCTGCCCTGAGGCCATTCCCTTGGGTAACACTTTGGCTAAGACTATCGCCAAGGAGCTAGTCCAGGTGTTTAGGCGAGTGGGGATCCCAAAAGAAGTCTTAACCAATCAGGGCACCCCATTTATGTTCAGGGTTACCAAGGAACTGTGTAAGCTATACAAAATCTCCCATCTCCATACCTCTGTCTACCACCCCCAAAAGAGATGATCTTGTCGAAAGATTTAATAAAACTTTGAAAAGTATGCTGAAAAAGGGTGGTCGACAAAGATGGGAGAAACTGGGATTTTTTGCGACCTTATCTCATGTTTGCCATACGTGAGGTACCGCAGGCATCCACAGGCTATTCCTCCTTTGAGCTCTTGTATGGTAGACATCCCAGGGGGCTACTAGATGTTGCCAAGGAAACATGGGAAGGAGAGGCCACCCCATATAGAAGCATCATAGAGCATGTCTCCTTGATGCAGGATCGAATCGCAGCTGTCATGCCCCTGGTACGAGAACATATGGAGCGAGCCCAGGAGGCTCAGAGGAGGATCTATGAGGGGAGTGCCTAGGTCTGTACTTTCAGCCCCGGGGACAGAGTGTTGGTGCCCACGGTGGAAAGCAAGTTCCTAGCCAAGTGGCAGGGTCCCTTTGAGGTTGTCGAAAGGGTGGGGGAGGTAAACTATAAAGTCTACCAGCTAGGAAAAAGGAAACCACACCAAATCTATCTTGTGAATCTCTTAAAGCCCTGGAAGGAAAGAGAGACTTTACTGGCCGTATCCCCACCTCCCTCGGACCAGGTACCGGTGACACCTTGACATCCCCATAACGGATTCCCTGTCCGTGGCACAACAAAGTGACGTTAGGGTGTTTGTGTACAAAAATAGAGACTTTTTCTCCCCCTTACCCGGACCGACCAACGTGATCCAGCATGACATAGTGACGGAACCTGGGGTTCACTTAAATGTAAAGTCATAGAATCCCAGAGGCTAGGCGAGAGGCAGTCGCGAAGGAAATCAAAAATATGTTAGAGTTGGACGTAATATAAAAGTCCCACTGTGAGTGGTTGAGCCCCATAGTGCTGGTCCCAAAACCTGATGGCACTATCAGGTTTTGTAAAGACTTTAGGAAACGCAACAGTGTGTCTAAGTTTGATGCATACCCGAACTCGTGGATAGATTGGGACAGGCTCGCTACATAACAACCCTAGACCTAAGGAAAGGCTATTGGCAAATACCGCTAACTGAATCAGCAAAGGAAAAGACTGCCTTTTCCAGTACTGAGGGCTCGTTTCAGTACAAGCGGATGCCTTTTGGTCTACATGGAGCCCCTTCATCATTCCAGCGAATGATGGACAAAACTTTGAGACCACATCGCCCGTATGCAGCTGCTTATTTAGACGATGTGGTCATCCACAGCCCAGATTGGGAATCGCACCTGCTCTGAGTACAAGCAGTGGTAGATTCCCTTAGGAAAACAGGTCTCACCGCCAACCCAAAAAAGTGTGTCATAGGCCTGGAGGAGGCCAAATACCTTGGGTATGTTATTGGCCGGGGACTGGTCAAGCCTCAGACCAATAAGGTTGAGGCAATTCAAAAACGGCCCCAACTGGTAAACAAAAAACAAGTTCGAGCCTTCCTGGGCATTACCGGGTATTACAGACAGTTTATACCCAACTTTGCCACCATTGCCGCCCCTCTGACCGACCTGATGAAGGGTAGAGGGTTGGTCATGGTTAAATGGAATCCTAAAGCAGAGGAGACGTTCCAGAAATTAAAGCAGGCCCTTTGTGTACTACCAGTGCTAGTGACCCCGGACTTCACAAAGGAGTTTGTGGTACAGACGGACACCTCTGAGGTGGGACTAGGGGCTGTACTATGCCAGAATAGAGATGGTGAGGAACACCCGGTTGTATACCCGAGCCGGAAACTGAACAAGCACGAAAAAAACTATGCCATTGTTGAAAAGCAGTGAATAGATATTAAATGGGCCTTAGACTCCCTGAAGTATTATTTGTTGGGGAGTAGGGATGAGCTTCGAGTTCAAGTCCAACCCATGTTCGACCGTTCGTCGAATTGCGAACAATATGGGCCGTTCACGCCAAATTCGAGTGGCGCGTCACAGCCCATAATTCACTGCGGCATCGCAGTGCATTGCTGGCTGATGATTGGCCAAGCATGCACTATGACCCGCATGCTTGGCCAATCACAGCACTGTCTGTATAGAGAGCCGTAATTGGCCAAAGCCAGGGTGGCTTTGGCCAATTATGGCTCAGGGGGTTTAGTACACGCCCTACACTATATAAGGCTGCCTGCACGTCGGCCCTGTGTAGTGTGTTCCGGCATTGAGATAGAGAGAGAGAGAGACAGTGTCATTTGATTTAAGTTAGATAGAGTAGGCAGGCAGGTCAGTTAGCTGCACTTACAGTGTATTGTGTATATATATATGCATCCTAGGTGTTGTGTGTGTGTGTGTGTATATATGTGTGTGTGTATATATATATATATATATATATATATATATATATATATATATACTGTATTCAGTTTAGCTAGATCCGTTTCTGTTATTCTCTTCCTACTGAAAGGCAGTCAGGGGTTTTTACAGTATTTACAGCTACCTGAAGAAAATTGCTGGTGTTCTTCTGATCCTAGTCCTATTAGCTACAGTGTTTACAGTTAGTGTAGTGCATCCTCTGCACAGTGGGCACCTAAAGCTACCTGAAGAAAATTGGTGGTGTTCTTCTGATCCTATTAGTACCGCAGGCAGCTGCAGTATCTACAAGTTAGTGTAGTGCGTCCTCTGCACAGTGTGCACCTAAAGCTACCTGAATAAATTGGTGGTGTTCTGATCCTATTAGTACCGCAGGCAGCTGCAGTATTTACAGTTAGTGTAGTGCGTCCTCTGCACAGTGGGCACCTAAAGCTACCTAAAGACAATTGCTGTTGTTCTGATCCTATTAATACCACAGGCAGGCAACTGCAGTATTTACAGTTAGTGTACTGTGTCCTCTGCACAGTGTGCACCTAAAGCTACCTGAAGACAATTGCTGGTGTTTTCTTATACTAATAATACTACAGGCAGGTAGTTTATTCTGCTAGCATCAATATATATATATACATCCCAGCTTTGTGCAGCTACATCTCACTGCAGGCCATTAGTATGTCTGGAAGGCCAACAAGGAGAGGCAGACAGTCACAAGCCAATAAAAGAGGGCAAGCAGGCTCTGTGTCTAGAGGCAACAGTGCTGGTCATGGAGACGGTGCATCCTCATCAGCACGTGGCCGTGGGACACGTTTGTCCTTTTTTTGGCAGCTGGCCACGTTGAGCCGCAACATGCGGAAGACTTGGTAGAGTGGATGACCAAGCCATTCTCATCCTCTCTCACCCAGGCTCAGGGTACTTTGTCTGGCAAAGAAGCTGCCAACGCGGCCTCTTCCCTCGGCTCAATGGCATCAGTCCATGGCATCACAATGGAATCAGTCCTTCCATAGCCCCACTATGTCCTCCTGAGAAGTCCCCCGAACTGTTTGACCACAGTGTTGGGTACATGCTCCAGGAGGATGCCCAGCGTTTTGAAGGCTCCGATGATGGTACCCAGCTAGAGGAAGGCAGTAACGTGAGCCCAGAGAGAGGGGGTGCCCAAGAAGGACAGCAATCTGGCAGTCATGTTCCCCCAGCTGCAGCATACTGCCAGCTTTGCTCCAGTGATGAGGAGGGAGGGGATGATGAGGTCACTGACTCCATGTGGGTGCCTGATAGGAGAGAGGAGGAGGCACATCTCCAATAAGGCAGGATGCCATCCAGGGGCCAGCTTAAGGGCAGCACACCGAATGCATCACACTGCAGATCTCTGCATGTGCAGGGCGCTGCTGTCTCTATTCCAAAAGTTCTTTGGTGTGGGCCTTTTTTGAGACAAGTGCATCAGATCCCACTGCTGCTATTTGCAACATATGTCTCAAGCGTATCTCGCATGGCCAAAACATCACCCGCTTGGGCACCACATGCTTGACCAGACATATGTCGACCTGCCATGCAGTTCGTTGGCAATCGTACCTAAAAGACCCACACCAAAGAACAAAGCGGACCTCTCCTTGCTCCTCATCAGCTGGGATCTCCAACCCCACTATACCTTCAGTCCTCTCTGAAACCTGCACTGAGAGGAATGAAGGTGTAGAATTAGGTGTGTCACAGCCAAGTACTTGCGGGCAATCTGCTATTGCTACACCGATGTCAGATTGTACCAGTAAAATTTCCCTGCCCCAGCTGCTGCACCACCAAAAGAAGTTCGCTCCCAGCCATCCACATGCCCAGCGGTTGAATGCTAGCTTGGCTAAATTGCTAGCACTTCAATTGCTGCCTTTTCAGTTGGTAGACTCTGCCCCCTTCCGTGAGTTTGTGGAATGTGCGGTTCCTCAGTGGCAGGTTCCCAAACGCCACTTTTTCTCACGGAAGGCGATTCCGGCTCTCTACCGGCATGTGGAAGGCAATGTCTTGGCCTCGCTGGACAGGGTGGTCAGTGGTAAGGTGCATATTACCGCTGACTCATGGTCCAGCAGGTATGGACAGGGACGTTACCTATCTTTCACCGCGCACTGGGTGACTCTTCTGGCAGCTGGGAAGGATGCAGGACAGGATGCGGTAGTGTTGGAGGTTGTTCTGCCACCACGCCTCCAAAATTCTACTAGTGTTGATTCTGCCACACCTCTCTCCTCCACCCCCTCTTCTTCTTCTTCCTCCATGGCCTCTTCCTGTGCTGATTTGTCCTCGGAACCAGCGGTGCTCCATAGGCGTTTAAGGGGCTACGCAAGCTTGAGCTGGTGTGGCTTGGGGGACAGGAGCCACACTGGGGCATAGATTCTGTCAGCTCTGCAGGGGCAGGTTCAGAGGTGGTTGACGCCATGCCAGCTTAAGGCAGGTATGGTGGTTTGCGACAATGGCACCAACCTCCGACTGGGACAACTGACCCATGTGCCCTGTTTGGCTCACGTCCTTAACTTGGTGGTGCAGCTGTACTTGGGCAGGTACCCGGGCTTACAGGATGTCCTGAGGCAGGCCAGAAAAGTCTGTGTGCATTTCCGCCGGTCATATAATGCCAGTGCTCGGCTGTCTGAATTTAACCTGCCCAAGAACCGCCTAATCTGTGACATGCCAACCAGGTGGAACTCAACGTTGGCCATGCTGCAGCAGCTGCACACGCAGCAGAGAGCCATCAATGAGTACCTATGCGACTATGGCACCAGGACAGGGTCAGGGGAACTTGTTTTTTTTCCCCACGCCAGTGGGCTATGATAAGGGATGCATGCACTGTCCTGTCACCATTTGAGGACGCCACGAGGATGGTGAGCAGTGACAGTGCATGCATCAGTGACACTGTCCCTCTTGTCCACCTGTTGGAGCACACGCTGTGTGGAATAATGGACAGGGCACTTGAAGCAGAACAGAGAGAGGAAGAGGAGGACTTCCTTACCTCCCCAAGGCCCCCTTTATCCAGACAGTGTTCCTGCGTGCCCGCCGATCACACAGGAAGAGGAGGAGGAGATGGAGGAGGATTGTGTCAGCATGGAGGTGGAGCCTGGCACTCAGCATCAGCAGCAGTCTTCAAGGGATCATTTACAGTCCCAAGAAACCCATGGACTTGTACGTGGCTGGGAGGAGGTGGCTGCGGATCATGTCATCCTTAGTGACCCAGAGGACTCTGGACCGAATGCCTCAGCAAACCTACGCTGCATGGCCTCCCTGATCGTGCAAAGCCTGCGGAAGGATCCTCGTATATGTGTTATCAGTGCTGCTGGAGGCTTTGTAACCGATCACAGGGTGCGCCTGTCCACCGAATTAGTCGATCGTCTGACCTTCATAAAAATGAATCAGTCTTGGATCACCAGCTACCAAGCACCTGATACTGATGTAACCGATTGATTTATTTTTTTAATGTGAGATCCCTATGCTGATGCTGAGTGACTATCCTGTTATGCTGAGTCACCATCCTCTTCCTCCTCAACTTTCATGCTGATAGCTTGTAAGAACATTTTTGGTTCTGGGCACCGCCACCAGTGCCCAAGGCCCAATTTTTCAGCCCCCTGTTTAACAGGGGCGTATATTTACAATTTTTGATGCAATACTTTGCAGCAGGGCTCATTCCTGTGCTCCAACTATACGGTAGTATCTGTGAGGGGTTGCAGTGTTGTGGCACCAGCACCAGTGACCAAGGCCCAATTTTTCAGCCCCTGTTTAACAGGGGCGTATAATTACAATTTTTGATGCAATACTTTGCAGCAGGGCTCATTTCTGCGCTCCAACTATAGCATCTGTGAGGGGTTGCAGTGTTGTGGCACCAGTGCCTAAGGCCCAATTTTTCTGCCCCTGTTTAACAGGGACATGTAATTACAATTCTTGATCTAATATTTTACAGCAGGGCCCATTCCTGCGCCCACCAAGAGTAAATGTGAGGGCTTACAGTGTTGTGGCAACACCACCACCACCAAAGGCCCAATTTTTCTACCACTGTTCAACAATGGCATGTAATTACAATTCTTGATCTAATATTTCACAGCAAGGCCCGTTCCTGCACCCACCAAGAGTAACTGTGAGGGCCTACAGTGTTGTGGCAACACCAACACCTAAGGCCCCAACTTCTGCTGAGTATATAGGGCAGGCCCCTATTTTCAAACATCCAACTTACAAACGACTCCTACTTGCAAACGGAAGGAGACAACAGGAAGCGAGATGAAATCTACCCCTAGGAAGGGTATATAGGGCCTGGGGGGCCCCACGCCTTTCCTTTTTTAAATTTTTTTTTAACAAACAGGAGTGCTTTATTGAAGGAAGAAAAGAATACATACAATATAGCATAGTCAATACAGTGTGTTACAAGAGTACCGCTTTTCACATTAATATCAGCATTTCACATAGTACAAATATCCACACATATCTATCAGGATGTATTATGTTCTAGTAACTAGATTAGGACAATTCTCGATCTCATGTTCAGGAGTATGAGCCCTGAGTGAGAGGGGGAGTAGATATATGTGAAAAGAGAGGAGGGGAAGAGACCGGCAAGGGACAGGACCGAGGGAGGGGGGGGCAAGGAGGAGAAGGGAGTCAGAAGACAGATCAACATATCACGGATCTCTGTGTCCTATTGTTTAGATTGATGTCCATGTCGACCACACTTTCTCAAATTTCCATGGACACCTACAACTGATGTACGTCAGTTTATATAACGGAAGGGCAGCATTGACTTTGTTTTCCCATGTAGCTACATTTGGGGGGGCAGGAGAGGACCTCCTTTTTTCAATTTGGGTGCGGGGTTCCCCTTAATATCCATAAAGGGCCTGGTAATGGACGGGGGGGGCGTACCCATGCCGTTTGTCTCACTGATTTTCATCCATATTGCCAGGACCCGACATTATATTAAAGCCGCAAGCAGTTATAAATGACATTCATTCCTTTAAAAATGTTATTTTGTGCAGGGACTGTTCCAAGCACGGGAAAAACGTGGCACTTTACAGGCATACTATAGACACCCCCCCAGGTACGATATTTAAAGGAATATTTTACTTTTTTTTTGCACTTTAAGCATCATTAATATCACGGCTCCCGAAAAAATGGATGTTTTTAAAACTTTTTTTTGCATTGATACATGAATGATTTTTGGGTCAATAACTTGCATATTAGCCTTTTAAAATTAGCACTTTTGATTTCAAACGTTCGAGTCCCATAATGGGGTTCTATAGTTTGCGCAAACTTTCGGCCTGTTCGCCGGTTCTGGTGTGAACCGAACCGGGGGGGTGTTTGGCTCATCCCTATTGGGGAGGTCATTTAAGCTGGTCACCGACCATGCTCCCCTAAAGTGGATGTGTGACAACTGAGAGAAAAATGGCCACGTGACAAGGTGGTTTCTGGCTTTACAGCCCTTTAAATTTACAGTAGAGCATAGGCTGGGCAAGCTCCAAAACAATGCAGATGCCCTCTCTTGCAGGCATTGTAAGTTTGGGACAATTGCTCAGCCGCAGGGGCTTGAGCAGAGGGGGAGGATATGTGACGGTATGCGAGGTGAGGGCATCGATTATCAGTATATTTCACATCGCATTTGTTCTATTGCCAGGGGCTTGAACCGGAATCCGGCCCAGATTTTTCCAGCCTCTGTGGCGGGCTTGGTTCTGGTCTGGGTCTTCTGGTCCACTTGAGTCCATGCTCAGGTGGACTTTAAATGACCAGGAAGAGAGCACAGCAGTGCTCTGGCCTGAGACTCAAAAGGGAATCTGAGAGAGAGGAGCCCGGTTTGTTTGGATTGAAAACAAAGGTTTGGTTTTGTGGGTGACGGGGACCAGCCCCACGCTGTATAGAGAGCAGTGTACTGTTTAGTTTAACGCTGGACAGCAATGATTAGTTTTACCGTTTTGTTTATTTTTATGACTTTGCAAACCACCTGTGAATAAAGCAGGCAACCCGCCAGATTTTAAAGAAACTGCCTGTACGCTGACCTTTAAGAAAAGGTGATCCCCAAGAGCTAATCTCCCCACTATATATATATATATATATATATATATATATATATATATATATTGATGGCCCTCCAATGAGTACCCAGTGCAGCCACTGCAGCATGGCCAACGTTGAGTTCCACCTGGTGGGCATGTCACAGATTAGGCGGTTTTTGGGCAGGTTAAATTCCTTTAAATATCGTACCTCTGCAGCATCCAGTGTAGCCTATATCTACAGTGCATTTCGTGGTGCACTGTTTCTACTACTTTACTGGTGGTGTACACAATACAGTGCAGCCATAGTGCAGTTGCTACTATACTTCTGGTGGTGTACACAGTACACAATACAGTGCAGCGTGGTGTTGCAAAACAAAATATACATCATGTCCGGAAGGCCACCAAGGAGAGGCAGAAACTCACAGGCCACTAAAAGAGGGCAAGCAGGCTCTGTGTCTACAGTCAACAGTGCTGGTCGTGGACATGGTGCATCCTCTGCAGGTGGCCATGGGGCATGCTTGTCCTTTTTTTTCTGCTGCTGGCCGTGTTATTGAGCCAGAACATGCAGAAGAGTTGGTGGAGTGTATAACAAAGCCGCCCTCATCCTCTGTCACCCAGGCTCAGAGTAGTTTGCCTTCCAATGCAGCTGCCAAAGCGGCCTATTCCACCGGCTCCTTGTCCACAGTCACTCCTTCCGTAGCACCACCATCATGCACAGAGGTGTCCCCTGAACTATTTAACCACAGTGTCAGGTACATGCTGCTGGAGGATGCGCAGCGATTAGAAGGCTCCGATGTTGGTTCCCATGTTGAGGAAGGGAGTAACGTGAGCCTAGAGAGAGGGGTGCCCAAGAAGGACAAGAAACTGGCAGTCATGTTCCCCCAGCCACAGCATACAGCCAAATTTGCTCCAGTGACGAGGGAGGGAGGGAGGGGATGATGGGGTCACTGACTCTACTTGGGTGCCTGATAGAAGAGAGGAGGAGGAGGCACAACTCCAACGAGGCAAGATGTCCTCTAGGTGGCAGCTTAAGAGCAGCCCCCCAACTGCATCACACCGCAGAGCTCCACAGGTGCAGGGCACTGCTGACTCCCCACTGATTTTGAAAAGTTCCTTGGTGTGGGCCTTTTTTGACATGTGTGCAGCAGATCGCACCGTTGCTGTTTGCAACCTATGTCTGAAGCGGATCAAGCATGGCCAGAACAGCAGCCGCTTGGGCACCACATGCTTGACCAGACATATGACGACCTCCCATGCATTTCGTTGGCAACAGTACTTGAAAGACCCACATCAAAGAAAAAGGTGGACCTCTCCTTGCTCCTCATCTGGGATCTCCAACCCCACTATACCTCCAGTCCTCTCAAAAACCTGCACTGAGAGGAATGAAGGTATAGCAATAGGTGCCCCAAGTACTTGCAGCCAATCTGCTATCAGTACACCTACTTTGGATTTTAGCAGGCTAATTTCCCTACCCCAGTTGCTAAACCGTAAAAAAGAAATTCGGTCCCAGCCATCCACATGCTCAGCGTCTGAATGCTAGCTTGGCCAAATTGCTAGCACTGCAACTGCTGCCTTTTCAGCTGGTAGACTCTGCCCCCTTTCGTGAATTTGTGGACTGTGCTGTACCTCAGTGGCAGGTTCCAAAATGCCATTTCTTTTCACGGAAGGCCATTCTGGTTCTCTACAGGCATGTGGAAGGCAATGTTTTGGCCTCGTTCGACAGGGCGGTCAGCAGTAAGGTGCATATTACTGCTGACTCCTGGTCTAGCAGGCATGGGCAGGGACGTTACCTTTCCATCACTGGGTAACTGGCAGCTGGGAAGGATGCGGGACAGGGTTCAGTATTGTTGGAGCTTCTTCTGCCACCACGCCTCCAAAATGTTAGTGGTGATTCTGCCATAGCTCTCTCCTCCACCCCCCCTCCTCTTCTTCTTCCTCTATGGCCTCTTCTGCAGATTTCTCCTCTGAACCAGCGGTGCTCCGTAAGTGTTCAAGGGCCTACACAAGCACTCAGGCAAAAAGATGCCATGCGGTGCTTGAGTTGGTCTGCTTAGGGGACAGGAGCCACACTGGGGCACAGATTCTGTCAGCTCTGCAGGGGCAGGCTCAGAGGTGGTTGACACCACGCCAGCTTCAGCCAGGAATGGTTTTATGCGACAAGGGCACCAACCTTCTCTCCACCCTCCGACAGGGACACTTGACCCATGTCCCATGTTTGGCACATGTCCTGAATTTGGTGGTGCAGCGGTTCTTGAGCAGGTACTCAGGCTTACAGGATCTCCTGAGGCAGGCTAAAAAAGTCTGTGGTCATTTCTGCCGGTCATACAATGCTAGTGCTCGGCTGGGTGACATTCAAAGGGAATGCAACCTGCCCACCAACCGTCTTATTTGTGACATGCCCACCAGGTGCAACTCAACATTGTCAATGCTGCAGCAGCTGCACTCGCAGCAGAGGGCCATCAATGAGTACCTGTGTGAGTATGGCACCAGGACAGGGTCAGGGGAGCTTGGCTTTTTTTTGCCACACCAGTGGCTACTGATCAAGGATGAATGCACTGTCCTGTCACCATTTGAGAAGGCCACAAGGATGGTGAACAGCGACAATGCATGCATCAGTGATACTGTCCCTCTTGTCTTTCTGTCGGAGCACACGCTTCATGGAATAATGGACAGGGCACTTGAGCCAGAACGGGAGGAAGAGAAGGACTTCCTCTTGCATATAGCCAAAAGGGGGGGATTTGGGACTTTAAATGAGGCACAATGATTGTGCCTCCATCCCGGGTTCAAGTACATATAAAAAAAGGGGAATGTGGGACTTTAAATGAGGCAATTGACTTGTGGATGTAGAGTATATAGTAATCTCATTTTTTATTTGTAACAATAATAAAAGTATTTTCATATGTATACATGCACAATGGCATAAACATAATAGATACATATACATTAGCTAGGCAGCACATAAAAGATAGTAAATGTTAATAAATATAATACAAGGTGTTTCATATTAGCAGGCATTAGTACATCACATGCAAAAGAGCTGCTATAAGATAGGTACACATACACATTGATAATTGCATAGTACTCAAGATGTATAAAAAGTATATATGGGCCAGTGAATAAGTAATGAGCCAGACTTGTCTGAGCACCCCATGGAAACTCGACGCGTTTCATGGCTATTTGCCATTCATCAAGAGTTGGGTGCTGTAAACTGTAAATATAAATATGTAATATTAATAAATATGTTCTACCCCTTTAAATGGAGAAAAGACCTCATGCGGAGAAAGAGATCTGTACTCACAGGTTGGCTATAGCACTGTGCTTGGCTAGCATTGAGGAGGATGGGACCCCAAATGGTTGTCTGTTCCGGAGCTGAGGCAAGGAACCCCACCCCAGCCAAGAAAACCTCCACATAGCATGCCCGATTGCTGCAACACATTCCACATGTGTGGGGATGATTAAAAATGTGGTGTTCTGAAAGAAAATGTATGAAAATGAAAACATTTTGGATTGGCAGTGTTCCCCTGCCATCCATGTGTGGGGTCTGTCTTGGTTGTTAGTGCACCTCATTTAGGGTCCACACACTCGAGACATCTACAATGCTATGGCACCTGGCGGTACACTTGACACTGACTACAGTCCCCTCTTTCAGACACAAAGGTCACGAAGGTGACTGACTTATCTGCATTGTGACACACACATAACAAACTCAAAGCAGGCACACAGAAATAATGCCAGGAGCAAAGTCACTACAATAAACACAGCAATATCCCTGATCCAGAAAAATTCTCCATTGAAACCAAACCGTCCCATGTTACCCAGGGGGTTCCCAAGTAATTATTTAGCCTTTTCATCATGTCAATACCCCCTTAGGTTCCCAAGGGGAACCATGCCCAGGTCATGTCCTTTTCCAAAAACAATGACCTGGCATAACGGTGTTTGAGGGGGCATTTAGGATGAACACCAGCCTTGAGCAAGTGACGTTCCTCACTGTCCCTGAGAATTCCCATTATCGGAACCAATGAGGCCAAGTAACACCATCCCTTGGGATCACTCGGAATCCATGGATGGCATGTCCTTCCATAACAAATGTACGTGCTGTTGCCCAAGGCTAGTGGCTGTCTGCTAAGGACCCGTTGGGCACCTTCAGAGAATCCTGCAAGGGCAAGCTATGAGAGTAGCCTAGCCATCTCAGTATGGGGGTCAGAGGCATGCATGAAGGTATATATAGTGTAATGTAGGGCACGATCTCATATGTCAAAGACTGTGGAGTCCCCTCAGACTTTGAATACACATCCCCTCTATGTCTAATGAGTGTGTTATTAGTGGTGTTGTCGGGTGGGCCACATATAACCTTAAGGCCCCCCCCCCAGAACACAGAGGCTGGTGGATGACATGTGAACCAATACATATATAGTACAGTGCTCATGCCAGCATCCCTCCAAACATTATCCAACAGCTGCAGTTTCAAACCATCTTACACACTGAAGTGGTCGAGCACGTCCTGGGCACACTACATCAACAATCCCAATATGCCCCCGACCCTCACCCGGATCACCTTCTAAACATGCACAAATAGCAAACAATAAACACGTAATCTCAGCTGCATAGCAATTGTCCATGGAATGCAAAGGGAGGAAGGGGCGTGACAGTCCATAAAAACAAGTGGGAGGGGCATGACATCCTTTAGGCCAAATAAAAATAGTCCCAAAGAAATACACAAAAAGAAAGTCTCTTGGATGGCTTCTGAATGTCCATTAAATTCGCAAAAAAAGGAAGGAAAAGTATGTCCACATTATAACTCTCATTCTCCTCAACTTTTCCCAAAACCTTTGGTTCAATTCTGTGATCATTAATTTGCACAGACATGAATTCTCTACCCCAGAACACTGCCTCTTTTTGTAAGGACAGAACTTGATATCCACAGACAAACTGGAACTGATGCGTTGGGCTAGACCTGGGTCTTCGAGCTGGCACATCTGGATCTCTCTTATGTGGTGCTCACTGGAATTTCATAAACCTTGGGTTTGCGTCATTTTGGCTTGCCCTCAAGGTGTCATTCCCAGGAACACTTTGCAGCAGGAATCTGCCTTTAGTCTAAGCACCTCCTATGGTATTTGAACAACAAAGATTTACATGTAGTCATCTCTTCATCCGGATAGGGTATAGGGCAGGGTATTAATGGGGTGTAGGGTATGACTGGGGTGGGCATTTCTTCATGTGTATGAGGCTGTGGGTGAATGCTGGCTGGCTGGGGCAGATACTCCTCATTCGACATGAGTAATCACATTTACAATTACCTGATAAATTCAGGCCTTAACCATTGGAGGTGTCAGGAAGATCCTGCCAGTAATCGGCGTTCCAGGCTCACTGGTGCGCCGGCGCTAACGCGCACGCATGCGCATCCCCGTTGGCGCCAGGCGGGCTATTTAAACCTGCCTGTCACACTCAGTCCCCGCTGTCTGCTCTACAGCGTTCCGTGCGACAAAACCTGATCTGATCTGAAACCTTCTGTTATCTGACCCGGCTTTCTGTTTTGACTATCCAGCCATCCGCCTGCATCTGACCCTTTGGCTTGCTTAGACCATTCTCCTGTCTGCTGCCTGGTACCTCTGCTGTCTGCCTGATATTGACCACCGGCCTGTCTGACTATCCTTCTGCTGGATACCTGTTACCAGCCTGCTACCTGCTGTTGTCCTGGTTCCAGTCCAGCATTCCAGTACCCAGCCTGCTACCTGCTGTTGTTCCTGGTTCCGGTCCAGCGTTCCAGTATCCAGTCTGCTACCTGCTGTTGTTCCTGGTTCCAGTCCAGCATTCCAGTATCCAGCCTGCTACTTGTTGTTGTCCCTTGTTCTGGTCCAGCGTTCCAGTATCCAGTCTGCTACCTGCTGTTGTTCCTGGTTCCAGTCCAGCATTCCAGTATCCAGCCTGCTACTTGCTGTTGGTCCTGGTTCCGGTCCAGCATTCCAGTATCCAGTCTGCTACCTGCTGTTATTCCTGGTTCCAGTCCAGCGTTCCAGTATCCAGTCTGCTACCTGCTGTTGTTCCTGGTTCCAGCCCAGCGTTCCAGTATCCAGCCTGCTACCTGCTGTTGTTCCCGGTTCCAGTCCAGCATTCTAGTACCAGCCTGCTACCTGCTGCTGTTCCTGGTTCCAGTCTAGCACTCCAGTTTCCTGCCTACTTACCTGCTGTTGTTCCTGGCTCCAGTCTGCGTTCCAGTCTCCAGTCTTCTCTTCAGTTCCTGGTTCCTGAGTTCCCACCACTCCAGGACTTCTGGGTGACTGTTGATCCTGCCAGGCACCCATACCACTCCTTACTCCTGTGTCCTCTGTCTCCATTCCAGAGGGCCGAGAGTGGGAGCCATAGGGGAGGTCTCTCTCTGCACTTCAGGCTCAAAACCTACCAGGTAGGTGACAGGAGGTATTAACAATAATAGTCTTCATTGACTCAAACATAAGTAAAGCATGCAGGAATGAAAAAAAAAAAAAAATTTCCAAATCCAGTATTCCAGCAGAACTTCAACAAAACTTAAAAAGTGGACCCGAGGGACTTAGAACAGAACATTTTACCCAAAAACATATTTTGACTCAGAAGTCTCCCAACTTTGCAAATATGTCTGATCATCAGCAACAAACAAAACATTGGTGGATAAACAACATTACATAATCAACACTTCATGACTGACACTCTGGGAATTCAAAAGGTAAATTTCCTGACAGGCTCCATGGCAGCATACGTGTGGGTAGGCTCCGCCTCCATAACTACCCAATAAGACCCCCTCTCCCATAAATCTTTGCTCTAGGCTGCTATCCATGTTCCTTTTTTGTCCTCCTCCGTAGGACCAGGTGTTGGTTCTCCTACCTGAAGATAAACCTCCCTACGATCGATGATGCCGAGTGCCAAAGATTCCTCCGATAGGCCCTGACTGTTAAGCAGGGTATGGAGTGTTTAGCAGAGTAGTGCTGAAGATTGATCGGTTCATCCATGTGCGCACGGTCTGTTTGCCTAATGTTTCAGGCGACCATTATCTGCTGCCAAGTCCGGTGTGTGTGTGTATGGATGGCGTTCCTCGGCCCAGGTGATCGTAGGTGGAGGGGTAAGTTTTTACATTCATTCACATATGGCAGCAGTGTTTATGTGTATCATACCTCTGTGTGTTTTTTTCCTGCTTCCTGGTGTCCTAGATTGGCGCTGACGCTCTCTGCGTTCCAGCAGCCGCTCTCTCTGTGACTTCCGGGTACCGGCGTACGTTCTGCGCATGCGCGGACCCAATACGAAGTCGAGGCTTGGTTCGCGCATGCGCGCGAGCGTCTCGCATCTAATGTCGGCGATGACGTCACGGGCGCCACTTTTAAAAGCTGTGGAAAGCTTTCAGAGCCCTGGGAATGATCGTGGGGGATACGGCGACTTCCCGGGGCTACTATCTTGGCGGTTCAAGGTAAGACAATCTCTATTGTCTGGGGTGGAGGTCTGTTGTCAGTCAGCTGAATCTGTGAATCTGTCTCTGCAGCTTCCTATTGTATTGATACTATGGACTCCTCACTGCCCCCTAGTGGCCAGCCCGCTTGTAGCAGGTATGTTTGCAGTTTTGCTTTTCTGCCTGTACAAGGATTGAGAGTAGGATTTTAGGACACCAGCTGATTTCTTTCTCTATCTTCTTTGTGTTTCTTTCCTCACAGCCCTACTAGGTCTGATCCACACCGTAGTTCCCATAAAGGAATTAGATCATCAAAATCACACCACCGGCAATCTTCCTCCAGGTCTAGCCATCATAGATCTCCTTCCAGATCTGAACAGCGCAATAAAAATCCTTCTCACCCCCCTTCATCTCACTCTACAGAGAGTTCAGGAAAATCATGCTGGGGATGTAGGATGCCTGTTCCAACAGATAAATCTCTCTGTGATCACTGCTTCTCTAAAGCTGCAGATGAGAGGGATGGTGCAGACCAGCGTTTGGAATCTATGGTGAGGCGGGTTGTGAAAGAATCTCTACAGGAGAGAGAGGCCCAGCAGCCCCGTGATTCCCCATCAGACCCATTATGCCCTCCAGTGGGTGAAGGTTCTGTGCATGAGACATGGGAATCTTCCCAGCCAAGTCACCCTTCTGCTCCTGTTTCAGACAGCGAATCGGATCTGGAAGATCCTGGTGTGGGGTTTGAGTATGTTTTAGTTCCTTCTTTGGTGAAGGCAGTTAAAGAGGCCCTGAAGTGGGAAGATCCAGTTACTTCCCCCCCAAAACAGAGGAAGTTTTTCAAGCAGCTCAATAAGGAGCGACAGTATTTTCCTTTTCTCTCTGAGCTGGGTGAAGTCATTTCTGAGGAATGGAGCAAAATGGACAAGAAAAGTTCCATGCAGTCAAAGGTCTTGAAACTATATCCTTTTAAGGAAGAGGAAGTAAAACACCTTGAATCAGCCCCATTAGTGGATGCAGCTTTAATGAGACTAGCAAGATATGTAACGCTTCCCTTGGAAGACACTGTATCTTTTAAAGATCCTTTGGAAAGGCGAATTGATTCGGATTTAAAGAGGATCTACCTGACGTCAGGAATGGCATGTAAGCCAGTACTTGCGATAGCTGCAGTCTCCAAAGCTTTGGAATCTTGGTCTGATAATGTGGATGAGTTCTTAAGAGGTATCTCTACTGAAACGGCTAAGGATTCTCCTATCCAAGAGATCAGGCTGGCATCAGCCTTTCTTGGGGAGGCATCTATTGATGTCATCCGCCTGATGTCCCGGGTTATGTTGGCAGCTGTTTCAGCTCGTCGTGCCCTATGGCTCCGTCCGTGGTTGGCGGATCCAGCTTCCAAGCAAGCTTGGTGCCGAATTCCGTTTGAAGGTTCTTCATTGTTCGGCAATAAGCTCGATAGTGCCATAACCCGGGCCACAGGTGGGAAGTCTGGTTTCCTCCCTCAAGACAGACGCCTACAAAATCAGAAACGCAGTTTTCCTAGAAGACAAAACTCTGATCGCGCTAGGGATGCGCGCAGCTACAGACCTGGTCGCGAGTTCTCTAGATCCTGGAAATCCAGGCAGTCTTCTTTCAAGAAACCCGCAAAAGGGGGTTCCTCTGGCAACCAGGACTCCACAAAGTCCTTTTGAGATTGGGCCCGCTCAGGCATGCCAGGTGGGGGCTCGTCTTCACCACTTCGGGCATGTCTGGGCGGCCTCAATCCGAGATTACTGGACCATCAAGACGGTCTCTTCCGGTCACAAGTGGGTTTTCAGCAATACCCCAAGACTCAGATTTGTTCCCACATCTCTTCCAGGTTCAGAAGAGAAAAAGCAGGTCCTATTAACCTACGTGAGCTGTTTATTGGATCAAGGCGCAGCCGTCCCTGTTCCAGAAAACGAACAAGGCAAAGGCATGTATTCTCCTCTGTTCATGATACAGAAGAAAAACGGTACATGGAGGCCAGTAATAGATTTAACACATCTCAATTCCTTTATCCGAAAAGAAAAGTTCAAAATGGAGTCTTTAATTACGATCCAACAATCAATACATCTGGGAGATTGGATGATTTCAATCGATCTGAAAGATGCATACTTTCACGTGCCAGTGGCAACAGAGTTCCAACAATTCCTCCGCTTTGCGGTAGGCAATCAGCATCTGCAGTTCACATGTCTACCCTTCGGCCTAACAACGTCACCTCGGGTCTTCTCAAAGGTCCTGTTGTCGGTTGTGGCTCTACTCCGTATCAAGGGGGTTCGTCTCCACCACTATTTAGACGACCTACTTCTCCTAGCTCAGAACGAAGATCAACTGTTAGAGCACAGGAGCTTAGTCATCTCCACCCTGCAGGAATTCGGGTGGCTTCTGAATCTAGAGAAGAGCCATTTAGAGCCAACACAATCTCTGGTGTTTCTAGGGGCTCACTTCAACACATTGGAAGGCACCATCTCCCTTCCAGAGGAGAAGATTGGAGTGATTCGAGACAGAATACACGCAGCCCTTGCGTCGTCTCACCTCTCCGCTCTCCAATGCCTGAAAGTAATTGGCACAATGACAGCTACCATTCCTATGGTGAAGTGGGCCCAATGGCATACACGACCCTTCCAAAGAGGGTTCCTTCAACAATGGGATTCTTCCAGCCAAGTCCAGCGCATACACCTTACGTCATCCATGAGGACGTCTCTCCTTTGGTGGCTTCAAGGGAAGAATCTGCGCAATCACCATTCAATCATGCCCATCTCATGGGTCACGTTAACTTCAGATGCCAGCAATCGAGGTTGGGGCGCTCACTGCCTTTCAGAAGTGGCGCAAGGCCAATGGGTTTTCCCTGCTCGAGGGATTGTCTCCAACATTCTGGAGCTGAGGGCCGCCTTTCAGGCATTCCTGTCATTTCGCCATCTCATGGAAGGTTCATCTGTGATGCTAAGGTTGGACAATACAACTGTGGTGGCTTACATAAAGAAGCAAGGTGGAGCTCGCAGCCGGTCTCTGCTACAGGAAGTGGAGCCAATAATGAACTGGGCTCAGAAGTATTTGTCCAACATCTCGGCAGTTTACATTCCGGGGATCCAGAATGTACAGGCGGACTTCCTCTCAAGAGTGCAAATGGACAACAATGAGTGGTCTCTCCACAGAGAGGTGTTCGAGTGGCTTCTGACCCTGGGAGTACTTCCAGAGGTCGATCTATTTGCTTCTCCATGCAATCACAAAATGCCCAGATATTATTCGAGGTTCAGAGACCCTCAGGCTTACGGGATAGATGCTCTCTCAGATCATTGGAAGTTTCAGAAGGCTTATGCCTTCCCTCCGGTACCGGTGATTCTGCAATTCCTCCGGAGGCTCAGAACAGAGAAGGTGGAGATCATTGCAGTGATTCCTTTCTGGCCCAACAGGCCGTGGTTTCCTCTGTTATCACTCCTGAGTTATCAAGACCCAGTTCCCCTTCCTCTCAGGCCGGATCTACTGTCGCAAGGCTCGACGTTACACCCATGCCCATCTTGCCTACACCTCAGGGTGTGGTTCTTGAGAGGGAAAGGCTTGAATCCCTAGGCTGTCCGGAAGAAGCTATTCCAACTCTTCTTAGTGCCGGAGGGGAAGTACAAACAGAGTATACGAACGGATATGGTCTAAATTCTCTGATCATATGTCTTCCCGGTCAAATCCGTGTAATTCTCCAGCAGTACAGGACATTCTAAGTTTTCTCCAATCAGGGCTGGACCTATCTTTAGCAGTCAGCTCACTAAGAGTGCAAGTTTCAGCCATCTCGGCCTTCACAGGAGTATCTTGGGCTAATCACACATTAGTCCGTCAATTCTTTAAAGGAGCTATCAGGCTTAAACCTCAAAGAAGACCCAGGTTCCCCAAATGGGACCTTCCTATTGTCTTGGATTTTCTCTCCAATCTCGGATCAGATCCTGACAAACCTCTTTCCATGAGAGATCTCACGCTCAAGACCACCTTCTTAGTAGCTGTGACATCGGCTAAAAGAGTGTCAGAGATTAGAAATCTAGGTTCAGAAGAACCTTTCCTAACCTTCTTTCCAGATAGGGTAGTGTTGATTCCCATGCTTGGGTCAAACCCTAAAGTGACCTCAGTCTTTCATGAAAATCAAGAGATTGTACTTCCTACTTTCAGAACAACGGACGATCAGGATGTTCATCCACTTGATGTAGGCCACACTCTAAAGCAATATCTGGAGGTCACGGCTCCATTCAGACAAACGGAATTCCTTTTCGTTCTTCCCCATGGTAAAAACAAAGGAAGGCGAGCTTCGGTCAGATCAATTTCTTCTTGGATTGTGCAGACCATTCAGAGGGCATACAAGGCAAAGGGCTTGGCTCCCCCAGAGGCAGTGACAGCTCATTCGACTAGGAGTATCTCGACCTCGTGGGCAGCTTCCCGGCATGTCGCGCCTGAAATCATTTGTAGAGCGGCTTCCTGGTCTTCTATTAACACATTTGTTTCTCATTATTGTGTTGAGCCTGCTGCTCTGTCATCTATTAATTTTGGTTTACAAGTATTGTCGGTTGACAATGTAAAATAAATTTGGTTTCTTTGCGCAAACATTTTTGCCCGCCCGTGTGTATTTTTGGGCGAGTTATTTCCCACACGTATGCTGCCATGGAGCCTGTCAGGAAAACGGAAAATTTATATCAAATACTTACCATAATTTTCCTTTCCTGATAGGCTCCATGGCAGCAGGAGTCCCTCCCAAAATGTCTGGAGTAGGCTAGTTACGGAACATGGATAGCAGCCTAGAGCAAAGATTTATGGGAGAGGGGGTCCTATTGGGTAGTTATGGAGGCGGAGCCTACCCACACGTATGCTGCCATGGAGCCTATCAGGAAAGGAAAATTACGGTAAGTATTTGATATAAATTTTCCGTTATCCAGAATAGTCATTCTGATTGCTTATTTCAAACAAATCCTTTCCATCACATTTTAGTACCTCATGGACTCAATATATGCAGCAACATTTTTCCCAAATTTCACCCTTCTGTTACCAGCGTGGGCCTAAACACAATATAAGACAACTTGTGTACATTTTAAACACACACTTAAAATACTTTACAAATCAAAATGATACCCTATGCGTTCATTAAACACAATACAATCACTTTCTCATTCCACATTCATTTGGTCAATCCATTCACTCTCCATTTTTTCATATTTTCCCTTTGAACACCTTTTAACTTTAATAAACAGCAGCTATCAAGCTTCTGATGCTGATGTAACTGATTGATTTTTCTATGGATGTGCCACCACCACTGCCTAAGGCCCAATTTTTCTGCCCCTGTTTAACAGTGGCATGTAATTACAATTTTTGATCAAAAATTTCACAGCAGGGCCCGTTCCTGCGCCCAACAAGAGTATCTGTGAGGGGTTACAGTGTTGTGGCACCACCACCACCACCCAAGGCCCAATTTTTCTGCTCCTGTTTAATAGGGGCATGCAATTACAATTTTTGATCAAATATTTAACAGCAGGGCCTATTCCTGTGCCCAACAAGCGTAACTGTGAGGGGTTACAGTGTTGTGGCACCACCAACACCTAAGGCCCAATTTTTTGCAGAGTATATAGGGCAGGCCAATAGTATATATACTTCTGTTCAGAGTATATAGTGCTGGGCTGGGGGGGGGGACCAATGCCATTTTTCTCAATGATTTTCATCTATATTGGCGGCACCCGACAATACATTACAGCCGCAAGCAATGTTAAATGACTTTTATTCCTTTAGAAATGTCATTTTGCTGTGGTATTGTTCTAAACACTGGAAAACTGCACCACTTTACAGGCATACTATAGACCCCCCCCCAGGCATGATATTTAAAGGAATATTTCATTTTTATTGTTTCACTTTAAGCATTTTTAAAATCACTGCTCCCCAAAACAGCCATTTTTAAAACTTTTTTTTATATTGATACATGTCCCCTGGGGCAGGACCCGGGTCCCCAAACACTTTTTATGGCAATAACTTGCCTATGAGCCTTTAAAATGAGCACTTTTGATTTTTCACGTTCATGTCCCATAGACTTTGATAGTGTTCAAACAAATGTTTTGCATGTTCGCATATTCTGCTGCGAACTAAACAGGGGGGTGTTCGGCTCATTCCTATGCAGGATCAGACGTTCCCACAGAGAGATTTGTCTCTTGTACAATGTCAGGACAGGTTATGTGTTGATTATCCAGGATCAGACGTTCCCACAGAAAGATTCTTCTCTTGTACAATATCAGGACAGGTTATGTGTTGATTATCCAGGATCAGATGTTCCCACAGAAAGATATGTCTCTTGTACAATGTCAGGACAGGTTATGTGTTGATTATCCAGGATCAGATGTTCCTACAGAAAGATTCATCTCTTGTACAATGTCAGGACAGGTTATGTGCTGATTATACAGGATCAGATGTTCCTACAGAAAGATTCTTCTCTTGTACAATGTCAGGACGGGTTATGTGTTGATTATTCAGGATCAGACATTCCAGGTGCTGAATGATCACAGGAATAACTGCTGTGGGCTGGGAACCACCACGGCCGGGATTGTCACTTGTAATGTTTACACCATTCAAATCTCTTCCTGCGGCTGAGTATCTCATCACTGTACTGTGCTTGAAGTCTTCTGTAGCTATCTGCGAGTTTTATGTCTTCGTTCACAAGAAACATCATCACCACATGCTTTTCCACGCACACACAAATGCCCTGTACACACGGTCGGACATTGATCGGACATTCCGACAACAAAATCCATGGATTTTTTACGACGGATGTTGGCTCGAACTTGTCTTGCATACACACGGTCACACAAAGTTGTCGGAAAATCCGATTGTTCTGAACGTGGTGACGTAAAACACGTACATCGGGACTATAAATGGGACAGTAGCCAATAGCTTTTGTTTCTTAATTTATTCTGAGCATGCGTGGCACTTTGTGTGTCGGATTTGTGTACACACGATCGGAATTTCCGACAACGGATTTTGTTGTCAGAAAATTTTATAGCAAGCTCTCAAACTTTGCGTGTCGGAAATTCCTATGGAAAATGTGTGATGGAGCCTACACACGGTCGGAATTTGCGACAACAAGGTCCTATCACACATTTTCCATTGGAAAATCCTATCGTGTGTACGGAGCATAACACTGTTATCTGACATCTTGATTAACGGTCTCTGGACTGGCCACAACATGTGTGCCGCCCATCAGTAATAGGACACACTTACCACCTACTACTACATGTAGTACTGCCACGCTAGCATCCCTTATTATACCTGTAACATTAAAAGTCCCAGTTTGACTTGAATGACCCTCCCAGCACAATACTGCATTATCACCACTAGATAGAGCCAAGGAAATCAGTGTATGAAATAAAATACGTCCAATATTCACCATGGCGGGGTGAAAGCAGGTTACATTCATTCAACTAAATATGCATCTACCTGTTTGTGAAAGCTTACACCACAAAATGTACTTAGCCAATGAAAGGTAATGACTCCATTTTTATTTTTCTACTGCTATCAATGACCAACACGGTACAACACTTCAGCCATGTCTTTGGTGATCTCGGATCTCCTTATGAACTGTTTCTTACATGATAAAGGTCAGCAATGGAGTATATCTGAGGTGTATATCAGGGTGTGCTTCTTCCCCACATGAGAGCTGTGATGTCCAGCAACATTCATATAGAAGACATTTCCTGCACTCAAGGCACTAATACACCTCAAGGGTTGTGTGGGATCCCTGATGTAAAGGAAGACAGGACATCAGTGAGGAACAATTCCCTCACTCAAGATAGGAAAGTGGATTCTCTCCCATGTGACATCTCTGATGTCTGTTAAAACTGGAATTGTCTGAAAAACATTTCCCGCACTAAGGACAGGAATACAGCTTCTCCCCTGTGTGAGATCTCTGATGTTTGTAAAGACTGGACTTGTCTGAAAAACATTTCCCGCACTCAGAACAGGAATACGGTTTCTCTCCCGTGTGAGATCTCTGATGTCTGAAAAGATGGGACTTCACTGAAAAACATTTCCTGCACTCAGGACAGGAATACGGCTTCTCCCCTGTGTGAGATCTCTGATGTCTGCAAAGATGGGACTTCTGTGAAAAACATTTCCCACACTCAGGACAGGAATACGGCTTCTCCCCCATATGAGCGCTCTGATGTCTGTAAAGACTGGACTTCTGTGAAAAACATTTCCCACACTCAGGACAGGAATAAGGCTTCTCCCCTGTGTGAGATCTCTGATGTTTGTAAAGATGGGACTTAAAGAAAAAACATTTCCCGCACTCAGGACAGGAATACGGCTTCTCCCCCTTGTGAGATCTCTGATGTGTGTAAAGACTACACTTGCCTGAAAAACATTTACCACACTCAGGACAGGAATACGGCTTCTCACCTGTGTGAGATCTCTGATGTGTGTAAAGAATAGACTTGTCTGAAAAACATTTCCCGCACTCAGGACAAGAATACGGTTTCTCCCCCGTGTGAGATCTCTGATGTATGGAAAGACTGGACTTTACTGAAAAACATTTCCCGCACTCAGAACAAGAATATGGCTTCTCCCCGGTGTGAGACCTCTGATGTCTGTGAAGACAGGACTTCACGGAAAAACATTTCCCACACTCTGGACAAGAATACGGCTTCTCACCCGTGTGAGATCTTTTATGGACGTATAGTTCAGATTTAAAATGGAAACATTTCCCACACTCTGTACAAGAATGCGGCTTCTCACCTGTGTGAAATCTTTTATGAACATTAAGATTGGATTTAGAACGGAAACACCTCTTGCACTCAGTACAGGAAAAGCTCTTATCTGTTGGAAGGACGGCACCGTCCCTCACAGTCTGAGGTTCCTCAGGATAAGAGGAATACAATGGTCCATCTACACTTTGTGGTGCCGGATGGACATTTGAGGTAGCCGGGTTTTCTCCTGGACTATACTGTGTGTTGTCCTCATCTTCTACTTTACAGTCTGGAGACAAAGTGAGACAATCCTCTGAGGTTTTCCTCATCTCTCGTCCGTGTACTAAAATAGAAATAAAAAGATTATTACTAGACAGAATCGGCCCCAAACTGGCTGCCAAGTTGTCCCCCAGGCCCTGCTCATTCTCCTTTCCCAAAATATGTGACAAGGTGGGAACTCTTACACAAAAGACTCAGCGGATTATGGCCATGTTTCATGAATTTTATGCTAAGGGGGAGGAGAGATCCAACCTTCAGGTCTTTCTGCTTTTTTAGATGAGATTCCACTCCCTAAGCTGGAAAAAAGACATAAATCAGCCCTAGATCAACCGGTCGCGGAAGCGGAGATATTGGAAGTGATCAAAAACTTGAAGAAGGGCTCGGCCCCAGGACCAGATGGGTTCTCTACCGGGTACTATACAGTTTTTGCTCCCACTATTACTTCATTCTTAACGAGATTATTCAACTCACTTCATGATGGGTCCTCCTTGGACAACAAGGCCAATCTTGCTTATGTTTCAGCAATCCCTAAACCGGGTAAGGACCACTCTGATGTCAGCAATTACAGGACTATATCTCTGATCAACAATGATCTAAAAATACTGACTAAGATACCGGCCAATAGATTATCTAAATTTATAGGAAGCTATGTCCACAAAGATCAGGTGGGATTCATCCTGGGGAGACAATGCCCAGATCAGTCACGTAGAGCAGTAGATATAGTATCCCTTTTGCAGTCGAAATGGGATGGGGGTCTGCATCAGGAGGGGTTCCTGCTATCAGTAGACCTACAGAAAGCTTTAGACACTGTTGACTCGTCATTCCTATTCGAGGTCCTTAATAGATGGGGATTTGGCCCAAAGTTTGTGCAAATTATATGAGCTCTATATGATCGACCAAGAGCCCAGGTCAAGCTTCAAAGCTGTTACTCAGACCCTTTTCCAACCTCAAAGGGGACTCGACAGGAATGCCTTCTCTCCCCTATAATTTTTGCCATTGCAATAGAAACCCTGGCAATTGCAATTTGGGAGCACCCTGACACTCATGGGGTGAGATGTGGCCAACGTTCGCATAAATGTGCCCTATTTGCAGACAACCTGCTACTGTTCATCGCCTCCCCCCTTATTTCTACTCCTAATATAGTTAAACTCTTAGAGGACTTTGTGATGGTCTCTGGACTTAAAGTAAACATGACAAAATCAGCAGCGTTAAACATTTCCATCCTGGCGCTGTTGGTTGAAAAGACCACGTTGAATTTGTCTGGCATTCGTCACACATTCCTTACCTGGATATCAACTTGGCAACCACTATAGACCAACTATATAATAACAATTACCCTCCTATGTTTACAAAATTGGGTGCGGATATGTCCAGCTGGGGACAGGGTGGCCTGTCATGGCTGGGTAGGGTGCACTCGATCAAAATTACCCTCTTTCCCAAGATCCTATATCGGTTTCGCTCCATTACAATTCCGGTAAAGAAGCATCAATTAGGGAAGTTTCAATCTCAGATAATGAAATTTATTTGGGGAAACAAAGGCTACCGATGCCCTAAAAGCGTACTATATAGAAGATGCACGCGTGGAGGTCTGGGGTTGCCAAACCTCTGGAGATACTACCAGGCAGCTCAATTGGCACAATTTTTTACTGTCTACACTTTTGGCAATAAACCAGATTGGGTCGACATGGAGAGACAGGCAGTTCCATTACATACCATTGGCTTTTTGATATGGGCTCCCCCAAACAGAGACCCCCCAATTCTAGCCCCTACCCTTTCACATTCAAAGGTTTTATGCAATGTTTTATATAAATCTACTCATTTGATATTGGGTATCCGCCCATTAACCCATCTGTTTAACAACCCACAGTTTCCTACTGGTATGGACATTAGGGCATATAAATGATGGACGGACAAGGGCTTATACAGAGTAGGCCACTTCATGTCCTCTATGGGACCTCTGATGCTAAGTCATTGTGTCAGTAAGCTGAAAATGCCCCCTTCCAAAAGGTTTCGCCTACACCAAATTTGCCATTTCTTAACATCCATTTGGGACTCAAAACCCGACCCACCAAGAATTACTATGTATGAAAGATGGTGTTTTGAAGCCATGGATCAGAGAGGAATATCATTAATCTATGCAGCACTGGTGGAGAACCAAGAAAAACCCTCATATGCCCTGAACTGGGAACGTGATGTGGAGGTCAGTTGGGAAGCGGAAACCTGGTTCTCTATATTTCAACAAGTTTTTAAAGTCATGGTAAACACTTCCTTGATGGAAGCCAATCTAAAGATTATTGCATGCCGGGATATGGTTCCCTCTTGCCTGGCCAATATATTCCACCTCCCCACTGTGCTTCAGAGGATGTGACATTTTGGGCTCATTATTTCACACTTGGTGGGAGTGCCCTTGGATTCGGGGATTCTGGAACAAGATTTTCTGTTTGCTGTGCAAAATAACTGGACAAGCTCTGTCAAAAACACCTGAGTTGGCTCTACTGAATAGCAGGCCAGTCAGTTGTAGTAAACCCCTACAGAAACGTATCCATTTCATGTTGTTGGGAGCTAAGATGATGATCGCTCATGCCTGGAAGCGACCCTCAGTATCCTTTGCTGCAGCAAAATGGAAAATATCATGGATAATGACCCAGGAGAAGACAGCTAATCTTCTCCTGGACACCTCTGACAAATCTGTAGCTGTCTGGGAATCCTGGCAGAAATTTCTTAAAGTGCCCTTGCAATAAACATCTGCAAACTATTACTTATAGATGCTCCATATTGCCATTTTATTTCTTCTTTCTCTTTGACCTTTCTCTCTTCTTCTCCTTATCTCGCTCATCCTGTCCAAAGATTATCCTTTCAGCACCCTCATTTGAATACTTGGAACTTGCACTCTGGGTAGTTCCTGTTAGCGATGTAACATGGGATAAGCTGTCGGATTGAAATTTTCACCAAACGTGGTCTCTTACTGCTTTGAATTATGACCTCTAGTTCAGCCCTTTTCTCTTCTTCTATTGTTCATAGAACTGGATGGGTACTGCATAATGGTGTTTCTTTATGAGGAATCGTTCTTGGTGTCTGGTGTGCTCTCTATCCCCTTTGACACAGTTAAATCCCATATGGGGTGTCGGGGTGGGATGGACACTGCCCATTCTCTGATACAAACCCCTCCAGTTGTTCAATTATTTCTCCTGGTCTTATCTCGCAGTACTCACTTCATGGCTGAGCTATTACCTTTGTGTGCATATGTTACTTATCCTACAATGTCACAGGCGGACAGTCAATGCTACTTACAGCCCTCAAATTTTCTACTCGTAAAATGGAAAATGAGGGCTGGGGAGGAGCTGGGCTGCCTGGGGGGGGAGCGAGCACCGCCGCCAGGCTGGGATAAATGGGAGCTTTTCTCCCAGAGAAAGAAGGTGTGGAGGAACACAGAGGGCGGCCGGATCATCATAGCGGAAGAGAGCGTGGAGGAAGAGGAGAGTTGGCTTTATCACAGAGTGGAGTTTGCCTGCTGTAACAGCTTAGATTAGAATTGTAGTCCGCGCGCTGCCACACACAGCCCCGCCCTCCTGACACCGCACCTGTGAAAAACAGAATGCCGGTCCAATGCCAGGGTGCATTCTGGCTGTCACAGGTGCGGGGTCACGAGGGCGGGGCTTTGTGTGATGGCACACAGACTGCAATTGTATTGTAAGCTGTTACAGTGGGCAAACCCCGCTCTGTGATAAAGCCGGCTCTCCTCTTCCTCCATGCTTTCTTCCGCTATGATGACCTGCCTGCCCTCTCTGCACTGGTGAGGCTGCAATGATGGACACAGGTGTGGCTGCACAGGTGAGGCTGCATGATGAACACAGGTGAGGCTGAACAGGTGAGGCTGCATGATGGACACAGGTGAGACAGAATTTGAGGCTGCACTGGTGAGGCTGCAATGATGGACACAGGTGAGGCTGCACGGGTGAGGCTGCAATGATGGACACAGGTGAGGCTGCATGGGTGAGGCTGAAATGATGGACACAGGTGAGGCTGCAATGATAGACACAGGTGAGACTGCACTGGTGAGGCTGCAATGATGGACACAGGTGAGGCTGCATGGGTGAGGCTAAAATGATGGACACAGGTGAGGCTGCAATGATAGACACAGGTGAGACTGCACTGGTGAGGCTGCAATGATGGACACAGGTGAGGCTGCACAGGTGAGGCTGCATGGGTGAGGCTGAAATGATGGACACAGGTGAGGCTTCAATGATGGACACAGGTGAGGCTGCATGGGTGAGGCTGAAATGATGGACACAGGTGAGGCTGCAATGATAGACACAGGTGAGACTGCACTGGTGAGGCTGCATGGGTGAGGCTGAAATGATGGACACAGGTGTGGCTTCAATGATGGACACAGGTGAGGCTGCACAGGCGAGGCTGAAATGATGGACACAGGTGAGGCTTCAATGATGGACACAGGTGAGGCTGCATGGGTGAGGCTGAAATGATGGACACAGGTGAGGCCGCAATGATGGACACAGGTGAGGCTGCACGGGTGAGGCTGCATTGATGGGCACGGGTGAGGCTGCGCTAGTGGGCACTGATCACGCTGCGTTGATGGACATGGGTGAGGCTGCATTGATGGGCACGGGTGATAAAGTTGTTGGTAATTTTTATTTGTGTAACTTAATTCTGCATAAAACATTTAAGTGTCATTTCATGAGAATTTATGAGGGCGTGTATAGGGGCAGGGCATGGTAGGGGTTAGGTGGGGCAACTGGTGGCGAGTAACCCTTAAGGCCTGGGTAGTAGCTCAGGACTTGAAATTTTGAGCCCTGCTACTAATTTGTGTTTGTGAATTGTTAAAATTCAATAAAACTTTGAAACGAAAAGATTATTACTAGTTTATAACCAGATTGGTTCCCCTAAACCAGAACTCAGCCCACATCAGGCAGCTTTGTCTCTGAGGATCTTACAATTCCACTCTCAAGGTAACTAGTAAATGGGTTCTCTGATCTCCTACCAGATCATTTCTTTATTCATGGACCTTAGTCAGAGAGTGAGGAAACAACGAGAACTGTCTTTTATAGGAGTGAAAGTGATAAGAGGATTATAGGACAAGTGTCCCCACCCCCTCTATCACTCATTGCCATCTTCCCAACACAAGAAGTCCTGCCCTTCCTTATTTAGTGCATGATTTAGTCATGAATAACAGCGGGGCTGAGCCCCACCAGAGGTCAGAGAGTGAGGATGGGGAGAACAACCAAGATGAAGACTGGACTGATCCTGAAGACCACCATCATTGGGTTATTAACTCCTCCCTCACTATCGCTTTCTGTTTAAGGTTCCAAAGTTTGGGGATGTTATCACATTATTATCAACATGTAAAAGTCTGTGCTCCAATCAAATCATCCGATATAAAATGTCAGGGGCATATCAGTGGCCGTCGGGCAAATATGCGTGCACGCAGGTGCACAAGAAGCTCTTCCAGGACAATTCCGCTTAATTCCCCACCAGGGGGCGCCGGAGCGCTCCCGCGTGTGAATGTACGCCCGTTCGCGAGTTCGCGCTAGCGCTGTGTTGGCGCCAAGGGCCCTTTAAAAGAATGACAGGTGCTTCTGTCAGGTGCTGTTTGTCTGCAGCTCTGTACCTGAGTTCCTGTTTTCCGCCTGTTGTTGTATTTGCTAGTGACCCGGCTACGTCTGACCATTCTCCAGTCTCCAATCCGACCCGGCTTGTCTGACCTTGTTTATCTTGATTACCTGTTGCCGAACCCCTGCCTGCCTGACTATTCCTGGATCATCCCTTTGTTCATATCTGCCTGATCTCCTGCTGAACGGATTGTCTGACTTTGCTTTGCCTGTGACGCTACTTCCAGCCTGCTTGTCAAGCATCCTGCTGCTGCCTTCTCAGCTACCTGCCTGCCTACCGGCCTGCATCTGCCTACCTACATCCGCAGCTCAGCCATCCCTGAGGGGCATCCTTCCAGACCATCATCTGCTTCTGCCAGAACCGCATCAGGCCCTCCTACCCACTGTGCTCAAGAGACCACTGTTCCCACTTCCAGTGGCTCCTGAACCAGCGCTTAAGAGAGGTCTCCTTCCACCAGTCAGGCTCAACTACCAGATACCTTACATAAAATGTCCATCTGGTAGAAAATGGGTGTAACAAAAGAGAATACATATTATGTTTATATATAGCAGTGGGGAGAGAGCAGAAGTCATGACTATGTAATGTACAACATAGAGTATATAGTGCAGGGGTCAGTAGTATGTAATGTACAATATAAATTATATAGTGTAAGGGTCAGGACTCATAATATTGGTATTCAGTAATCAGTGGAAGATTAAATGTTTACATGAGACAAGTTGCAGAGATCCCACACCACTGCCTCCCATCTCCTGAGACTGCACTCAGTGACTTGGGTCTGAGACTATACAGACATATCCCTCCACCAGGCACAGCCAGCAAACAACAGAACAAGTAACCCTGGGAGAATTGTTCTGTCAGACATCTTACTAGACTCAGGTATGGGGCAGAAGACCCAAAGCACACACCCCAGGTGCAGAGCTGGGAGGAGGGGTGGCTGCTCTGGGCACTGTGGTATCATGTGAGGTGGAGGGGCACCACAAGGAGATTGGAGGGGAGGGATTTTGTGTTGAGAAGGGGAATTTCGGAGGGGGGGGGGGGGTGGCAGGGATAAAAATTGTTCTAGGAGGACAAATTTGTGTGTGTGTGCTAGCAGTGGTAATTTGGGTGGATCTGTGTTGGGAGGGGGTGGGGGAAGAGGATTTGTGCTAGGAGGCTAGGAGGGGGGATTTGTGCTATGAAAGTAATATGGTAGAGAGGAAATATATATATGGTTTTTTTTTGGGGGGGGGGGGCATTGTGCTAGTAAAGATGATTGGGGGAATTTGTGCTGGAAGAGGGAGGATTTGAAGTGAGGAGAGAGGATTTGTGCTAGGAAGGGGATTTTTTTGTGGATTTGTGCTGGGGACATATGGGGAGAGAGAGGATTTGAGCTGGGGGGGCAAAGATTTGTGCTGGGAGAGGAAATTTCACCCGGGGGGTATGTACTGCTTACAGTGTGAGCATGCATATTAGTGCTTTTTTTTGGGGGGGGTGATTTTCGCTGATGTTCATACATCTTGGGGGGGGCTAAGGTGCAATTTGGCATATTCGCCCTGGGCTCTGGGAGACCTTGTCCCAGCACTGCCCAGGTGCCTAGGTCGAGTAACGCCTATGGTGAAAATGAACATTTTACTGCCAGCTGAACCCCAGAATCTCCATAAATCCAGTCTAGATAGATAGATGGTGTCTGCAGCACAAAGAAGGAAGATTATCCAAGAGAAATACAGGATGACCCACCTGTGCTGATCTCTGTAGGAGTGTCCTCCTCTATAAATGTCCTCGTTATTCCATCCTCCTCCATAGACTGCTGATCATCCCTCACATACCTCTCTTCTTCTTCTTCTGCTTTAACCTCAAATTCTATATCGATTGGATCTCCACTCTAAATCAAGAAAATGAGAGTGAATATCATCTGTAAAATATAAACTTGCATTAAAAAATCCACACATTATCTCCACAAATCCATGTTCTAGATACTTCGTCCCACCAACCTTGTAACAGTGAGGGATGGTGTGATCTTCCTGTGTGGAATCCCAGGAATACAGAGGATGGGGACATCTCTCTGGTGGGTTCCTGGTATTAGGTGGCTCCATCATATCCTTGTGTCCTTCTGAAAACTCCTCCATCACTCCATACTCCTCATCCTCCTCTTTAAACTCTTCTTTAACATCAATATTATCATCCCTGAGGTTTCCACTCTGAATGATGCAATAAAACATTCATTGTAACAAACATGCTGTGTATAAATCAGAATTACCAAAAATTGTCATCATCTACCTGATGATGGTGAGGGATGGTGTGATCTTCCTGTGTGGAGTTCCGAAAATACAGATTATGGGGACATCTCTCTGGTGGGTTTCTGTAGGTGGATGACTCCACCATGGTGTCCTGGTACAGATCTTTGTGTTCTTTTAGAGACTCTGACTGCTCCATCACCCCATCCTCATCATCCTCCTCTTTTATCTCTTCTTGAACTTCAACTTTAGAATCTCTCAGGTTTCCACTCTGAATATATAATAAAAATTACATCAAAGGTAACAATGCAGATAATGTACAGATCCTAAAGATACTATCAGTGATTGTTCCTCATCTACCTGATGATGGTGAGGGATGGTGTGATCTTCCTGTTTGGAATCCCGGGAATACAGAGGATGGGGACATCTCTCTGGTGGGTTCCCATTACTGGATCCATCTGGAGGGAACACACACACTGACTGAATACATTGTTTCTATGTGTTTATCAGATGATGGGGGATCTAGGTGGAGCCTCCGTACTGCTCTCTTCTCTCCTTTACAATAAAGTCTCCTCTTACCCGGTGATGTGAGGGGTTGCTGATTGTCCATCATGAGGTCCTTGTAGAGATCCTTGTGTCCTTCTAAATACTCCCACTCCTACACGGAGAAATAGACAGTGACATCCTGACACCTTATAGGAACCTGACACACACAATGATACAGTCACCATCCAGACACATCCCTTGTCTGTTACTGGATAATGTCCCAGAATTCCCAGCACTGCTCACCTCTCCTCCATGATCTCTCTGGTGACTTCTAGAATCTTCTTTTTAAATCTCTATTCTATCAGGGAGGGAGGTGGAGGCAATGTGATAGTCTTATGATCACCAGACTTCTCAGGTGGAAAACTCTAGGATATGAACACAAATAGTAAAATCAAATGATATTCCCAGAATCCTTCTCACCTCACTATTTATGTCTCTATTTTATTAAAGCCCCACTTCAGACTGAGGTATAATTTACCCACACAGGACCCCCATACTCCGCAGGTTCAAAGCTTGTTTCAGGCATTCTGACATCATTACATACAATGCAGGGCCAACAGTCCCACTTTGCTAGTAAGGATGCCAAGGGTCCGCCCACATCCTAAGAGTATCAGAAAACAAAAAAAGATGGAGGGACATTGGGAGAAGGGGCTGATAGATCAGTGTGATGTCATAGGACATATAGCCTCTGGATGGAGGGACATTTGGATGGGGAGATTTGAGGGGTCCTCTATATGAGCTCCCATGCAAACCAAATCATTGTTCCTGGGTGTGTCCTACCTCTCCTAAACTGAAGAGTGAACTTTGACCTTTACCATACAGAAATCTGTCAGGAATCTGTGAAAGTAAGCTCTCATGTGATCAGGTGATGTGCGGAGGAACGGAGTGTAAATAGCAGACAATTTTCTCCAGAGCTCCTAATGGTGGGGATGGATTTTGCTGAGTGCTGGTGCCAAGTTTCCACCCCCCAGGATCACTGCAGATGTGGAGAAAAGCTGTGTAAGAGGATATGGAGGAGAGATGAGGAGGAGATCCAGGAATCAGGATAAAGGTCAGGACAAGCAACAGACGAGCGCATCCAAGAGATGAAGCCGGGGTCACTACACAGAAAATCAATCCAAGGAAACAACAGGCAGGACGAGGAATAGCAAGAAGGAGCTCAGAGACAAATGAGAATATTGCTCAGCCAATGGGAGATTATCTCAGCATGACTTACATAATGAAGGAGATGAGGGGGAGGGGAGGAAGTCACTTATGGTGACCATAGAGACATGGAAATTCAGCTGGTTCAGCAGGGATCGGTCACATTTCCATCCATGTGTGGTCACTGCCGGATAAAAGTCACTCGATCAGCGGCTGCAGCCAATAGCTTCATCACTGATCTGTGTATTCTGAGAGCGGAGGAGCACCCCCCATTGTCAGAATACAATAGTGCAGCGGGGAGGATTCCCCCATCCCCCTCCAATGTGTGGATGGGGGAATCACTTCAGTTTTTTTCACTCATCCTGCTGGATGAACGATAAAACTGAACCATGTATGGCCAGCTTTGGAAGGAAGATATATTAATCATCAACTGATCCCCCTGAATGGGGTTAATCTACATATTACCTCCTCTGCCGCCAGATTCTGCAGCGTCTTCTCTCTACGTTCTACCAAATTGAATGCCCTAGCTTTACCTGACATCACTTCCTGTCTGCATCTGACATCACTTCCTGTCTGTATTCCATAGAGACTTTTTTTACTGGGAAGAGGTGAGATCACCACCTTGTGGAGCTCAGAGGAACTGCAGCTCAAGAAACGTCTCGTAGTGTGAACACGGCCTTGTGCTGTGTGTGTATGTACTGTATATCCTTCCCCTTTCTCTCCTCTCTGAGTGTGTATGAAGAGGCGGAGCCCTGAGTGTGTATGAAGAGGCGGAGCCCTGAGTGTGTATGCAGAGGCGGAGCTCTGGGCTGTTTCATGTATAGAAATGAAGAAACACTGCAAGCTGTTTGAGGAGTCATGTTGAATTGTATAACAGGAACAGCAAACACAAAACAGGAAACAGGAAGTACAAGCTATGCAATATTACCGTAGAGTATATTACAATAGAGTCACTGTATTTGTATAAAAACTTCATAACGTCTCCTTTTTTACATTCAATCCAAAAATCTGTAAACAACCTAAAAACAGATTGTGAACAGTCTTAAACATAACATATACTGGTAGATACACTACAGATTGAGTCTATTTGGCAGTCTTGAAACTCAAACCCTGCGCAAGGCCACAGTGATTTTGCCTGGGGAATGCTGTTCAGCTCCAGAAGGTGTTGAAGAGCTGCTCTCTTTCCTGGCTGGTGTGTTTGGTACAGAAGAACTTACTGGTATATGAGGCTTCATTATGTCATCCTCATGGTATGCTTCAGATATGACCGTAGTATTGTCTCTGCCTTGCTTACATGGTCCAGTAGGACAAGGGGCATTGTAGGGCTAGGGGCATTGAGCGCCTCAGGAGCCATGGCGTCCCTAGGGGGGGCAGAGGGGGCCCTGACCCCCCCAACATTATGCTGTGCCCCCCAATTTAAAAAAATGTTATTTTTTTTACAAAAAGGCCATGTATTTTTGTTTGCTTTCTAAGAGGATGCGCCGTATCTTACTCGGGCCACCGCTGGAGTAACACAGTCTCTATTGAGAGGGAGAGCATCCCCAGTCATCTCCCCCCTCCCTCTGCTTGCTGACACTGCATAATGCGAGCGCTCACACAACCACGGCCGCCCGATCTGCTCTTTCCCCTGCATCCTCACTGGCAGAGAGAAGAGCGAGTTGCAGGAATGACTCCACCAGGACTCTCAGTTACTGAAAAAACAGACTGATTTCTACTGTCCTTATGGTTGAAGATGTAGCATGTAAATTCCAAGAGATGCCAGACTAGCGCTGTCAATAGCAGGGGCAGGACAGCAAGAGGAGGATGGGGAACCCCACAGTGTCAGAACACCAGGGCCCGGTGGCAAGACAACCTTTGCAACCCTGATAGTTCTCCCACTGCTTTGGACCCTTATATTTTCTTGGTATGCTGGTGACATCTATCTCTTGTTTTATGCCACCCTGGGGGGCCCCAATAGAGTAGGAAGGGAGCTCACTGCAGAACATGTGAAAGGGCCCGCTGTGGGATCGTAGTAAAGGGCCCCAGGATATACAGTCAGGTCCATAAATATTGGGACATTGACACAATTCTAATCTTTTTGGCTCTATACACCACCACAATGGATTTGAAATGAAATGAACAAAACGTGCTTTAACTGCAGACTTTCAGCTTTAATTTGAGGATATTTACATCCAAATCAGGTGAACTGTGTAGGAATTACAACAGTTTGTATATGTGCCTCCCACTTTTTAAGGGACCAAAAGTAATGGGACAGATTAACAATCATCTATCAAACTTTCACTTTTTAATACTTGGTTGCAAATCCTTTGCAGTCAATTACAGCCTGAAGTCTGGAACACATAGACATCACCAGACGCTGGTTTCATCCCTGGTGATGCTCTGCCAGGCCTCTACTGCAACTGTCTTCAGTTCCTGCTTGTTCTTGGGGCATTTTCCCTTCAGTTTTGTCTTCAGCAAGTGAAATGCATGCTCAATCGGATTCAGGTCAGGTGATTGACTTGGCCATTGCATAACATTCCACTTCTTTCCCTTAAAAAACTCTTTGGTTGCTTTCTCAGTATGCTTCGGGTCATTGTCCATCTGCACTGTGAAGCGCCGTCCAATGAGTTCTGAAGCATTTTGCTAAATATGAGCAGATAATATTGCCTGAAACACTTCAGAATTTATCCTGCTGCTTTTGTCAGCAGTCACATCATCAATAAATACAAGAGAACCAGTTCCACTGGCAGCCATACATGCCCACGCCATGAGACTACCACCACCATACTTCACTGATGAGGTGGTATGCTTTGGATCATGAGCAGTTCCTTTCCTTCTCCATACTCTTCTCTTCCCATCACTCTGGCACAAGTTGATCTTGGTCTCATCTGTCCATACGATGTTGTTCCAGAACTGTGAAGGCTTTTTTAGATGTTGTTTGGCAAACTCTAATCTGGCCTTCCTGTTTACATCTTGTGGTGAACCCTCTGTATTCACTCTGGTGAAGTCTTCTCTTGATTGTTGACGTTGACACAAATACACCTACTTCCTGGAGAGTGTTCTTGATCTGGCCAACTGTTGTGAAGGGTGTTTTCTTCACCAGGGAAAGAATTCTTCGGTCATCCACCACAGTTGTTTTCTGTGGTCTTCCGGGTCTTTTGGTGTTGCTAAGCTCACTGGTGCGTTCTTTCTTTTTAAGGATGTTCCAAACAGTTGATTTGGCCACACCTAATGTTTTTGCTATCTCTCTGATGGGTTTGTTTTGTTTTTACAGCCTAATGATGGCTTGCTTCACTGATAGTGACAGCTCTTTGGATCTGATATTGAGAGTTGACAGCAACAGATTCCGAATGCAAATAGCACACTTGAAATTAACTCTGGACCTTTTATCTGCTCCTTGTAAATGGGATAATGAGGGAATAACACACACTTGGCCATGGAACAGCTGAGCAGCCAATTGTCCCATTACTTTTGGTCCCTTAAAAAGTGGGAGGCACATATACAAACTGTTGTAATTCCTACACCGTTCACCTGATTTGGATATAAATACCCTCAAATTAAAGCTGAAAGTCTGCAGTTAAGGCACATCTTGTTCGTTTCATTTCAAATCCATTGTGGTGATGTATAGAGCCAAAAAGATTAGAATTGTGTTGATGTCCCAATATTTATGGACCTGACTGTAAATATATATATATCTATATATATATAATCATTGCATTTTAAAGTTGCCCCCCTACTTTTGTCCCTGTCCCCCCCCTAAATATGAAAGCTGGAGACCCCACTGCTCAGGAGGATCATGTGCAGGATGCTCATGGGCTTGTGCTGTGAGTTGTTCTGCCACTCGCAGGTCCACTTGATTGCGGCGTTAGAGATTGCCTTCCACAACTACAAGATATGAGTAAGGAGAAACTCTCTGAACAGAGGTGCCCAGTCTCCAGTGACCAGTCCTGTCACCAGGCAGCAGCTTCCTATGGATTGACTCTCCAATGGTAAGTCTTTGGCAGACACATCATATGTCAGTTTGGAGATCTGATTCCTATGTCACAGTTTCTCCAGTACACCTGTAACCACATAAGGTTCAAGCAATTTGTTTGCCACAGGTAATGAAGTCTTCAGTCTCCTTGACATCAAGCGCTGTGCAGGACTACTGTCCATGCCTTCGGTTGGGGTGTTCCTCCAATGTAGAATGGCTTTCCATGGGTCATTACCATCATATTGGGACTTGCAAAGATTCTTTACTATCTTTACAGCTGATTCTGCTTTGCTATTAGCTTGTGGGTAGCCGCAGGGATGAGATAAGATGTTCAAACCCCCAATCTGTAGAGAACTGTCTAAATTGCTCTCGTGCAAATTGAGGTTCCTTATCCTAGATTACTCTGTCTGGCAGGCCATAATGTGCAAACTGTACTTCACAATGCTTGATTGTAGTTTCAGCAGACAGGTCAGGAAGGTGCGCAATCTCCCAAAAATCTGAATAGTGATCCACAATCAGTAGAAAATGTTGCCCAGCATAATTCAGTAAATCCATGCTTACAATTTGCCAAGGCCGGGTGGGCAGTACATGTGACATCATGGGTTCTTTCTGTTGTGTCTGTGCATATTCATTGCATGCTGAGCAACGGCTAACAAAGTCTCTAATCTCATTTTGCATGTTGGGCCAATATAAGGTATCTCGTGCCTGTCTATAGCATGCTTCTCTATGAATGTGACTGGCATGAATGCGTGTCACCGATCTTAGAGAATTAGGAATGATGGCTCTTGACCCCTTGTAAAGTATGGCATCCTAAATGCTGATTTAATCTCTGAAAGTCCAATATTCTCTCACAAGTAATGGCACTTCCATCTTTGTGTAGCAAGGTCTCCGGCCTCCTTCGCTCTAATGAGAGCTAGACATGTGCGCTGTCAATAAATTAGTTTCGTTACGTTATGTTTCTTATTAGCTGTTAATTCGTATTTCATAATTCGTGTCCGAAATTCAATTTGAATTTGTATGAAATACGAATTTTCGTTAGGTTCATTAACTTTTCGTAACAATTACGAACGTTCGTTATGATGAATTTAAAAAGCAGAAAATACCTTTCTCAATATGGCAGTCATCGGACTCATTATGAGGGGCTTCCACCATCCCTGTGCTGTGCTGACTTCCTCCTGGGGCTGTACGCCTGCTGTGCTCATTATGAGAAGCTCCCACCATTCCTGTGCTGTGCTGACTTCCTCCTGGGGCTGTACCCCTGCTGTGCTCATTATGAGGGGCTCCCACCATCCTTAAGTAGTTGCAAGTTCGATTGGCAGTCTCTGAGACTTTGAGACTTCAATAGCAGGACAGCCATGCAGGGAAAGGCCCCAGTAAGATGCCACATCTGCACTGGCAGGATTACTGTCTCCTATGGCAATAGTCTTTAACAGTTCCTAACACAAAGCATAACAGTTCTTTCACCTTCACTACAACTTCTCCTTCTCCGTTCAATTAGCAGACTCCAAGACTTCAATAGGAGGACAGCCATGCAGGGAAAGGCATCCAGCAAGACACCACATCTGCACATGCAGGAATGCTGTCTCTTATGGCAACAGTCTTTATCAGTTCCTAACACAAAGCATAACAGTTCTTTCAGCTTCACTACAACTTCTCCTTGTAGTTCTTCAGCCCACTGAGCTCCCGGTCTCTCACTAGACCCACTGATTCACTGTCACTGAATTCCTTGAACTCCTCCAATCTTCACAGTGGTATCTTCCTCAAGAGTCACCCCCGCTTCACTGCTGGGTCCCTAGCTTGGCACTCCAGATATTTCTCAGGCTTCACCCCACTGGCCTGCTCGGTCCCCGACTTGACACACAAGGCTGCTCTGCAAGCGTCACCTCTGCTGGCTGGGTCCCTGACTTGATCACCGCCTGAGGTTTCCTGATTCTCCACCGTGCCCATTCGGTGAGTATGCGCTGCGCTGCTCTCCTGCTTCTGGATAGGCCCTCAGACAGCCTATCAGCCAGATGCTCCTGGGATAGGCCAAATCTCTGGCCTAGCAGCCCAGGGCAGTACGAGACAAGTCCACCCAGTCAGCCATCCAGGTGGCACAGAACATAGATCACCTGACTCCACCGAATATATAGGTGCTCCCAGAAGGCCATGGTATTCAAAGAAACCCTTGCCTATTGCCTGGGATACCCACATACCCATCACTTGACCTTGTGCTGCCCTTGTCAGGCCACCTAGTGGTAGTAGAGACAAGTGCAACCAGGCCAAACTTAGGGAGGAATCAATAGATCTCTAACAATCAACCAGGATAACTACTCCTGGTAAGTACATTTCTGATGAGCTCCCTATCTAAACTCCAGGGTGCTACATTTGAATCTGACCAACCATTCAGAACAGCAGATTTACATGCTTGCAAACTCTCGTCATTTCTGTGGGCAGTTTTATCTGAAGCAAACGCTGGTCTGTGACGTTTGGATGGTCTGAATAATTGATCTGTGACAGGACATCCAGGTCCTGTAGAACATTGTAGACTGTGTTGTGCACATTCAGGTGTGCCACCTGCTGCTGTAGCTCTGCTAAGAGCATCCCTATTGAACATTTCAGGTCCAGGTTTATAGACAACATTCGGGCAATAGTTTTGTAATGTTACCAACATACTCTGTAGGTGTTTGGGTGCACACAAAAGTGTTTTCTTGAAAATAGATATCAGAGGCTTATGATCAGTTTCTGCCTGGATCTCATCACGACCATAGAGGTAGTGATGAAAGCGCTGGCAGACAAACGCAATACTCAGACATTCCTTTTAAATTTTGTGTAGTTTTGCTTAGTAGGGGGTCAGTGCCCCTGAAGCAAATGCGATAGTCTGGCCAGCTTGCAATAGGCAACACCCGAGTCGACTTTTGCTTGTATCACTTTGAATAGTTACAGGTTCTGTAACATCATAGTACTTAAGGACAGGTGTATCTGTGAGCAAACGTTTGATTTCCTTCACTGCATTACCATGCTTAGGAAGCCAATGCCAAACCACATCCTTGTCCAGAAGCCTTCTCAATGGCCAATAGACTTCTGAGAGACGTGGTAGGAATTTTTCTTAAATAAGTAACAAATCCTATGAAGCGCTGCAGGGATTTTACATCATTAGATGGCTGTGGCATATCCAGTATAGCCCTAATTTTATGTGGGTCAGCCTTCAAACCCTTCAAAGATAGTATACATTATGTGCATGGAAGCAAACTTCTTTGACCTTGAATGTAATTTTTTTCATGCCAAGTCTTAGTTTCACCTGCCTACAATGATTCAATTCCAGCAGTTTGCCATCATGATTTTGCTCTGCTTCTCCATTCGTATCCCCACAGCCTATCACAAGTATGTCACCAGCAACTGGTTCAATACCATTGAGTCCAGCCAATAGTTCATGTTGTTTATGTTGATACACCTCTGGTGCAACTGATCCTTCAAAAGGCAGATTGAGCCACCTTTTCCTGCCTCAGGGAGTTCAGAAAGTTGTCATGTAGCTACTTGATGTATCCAACTTAAAGACAGTTAAAAAGACATGTCCCCCAGGGCAGTACCCAGACCCCCATATCCCTTTTATGGCCAATCACTTGCATATAATGCCGTTTTTTTTAAATTGTTTTTACCAACACTGATGACTCATTGGTTGTTAAGGACGCAGCGGCCAGCTTCTTGGCCCCGTTCCTTAAAAACCAGCTTACACTGTGCCCTGATTGGGCAAAGCTTTGCCCAATCAGGGCACAGAATGCACTGTGCAGCACTCAGTGCATTGCAGGGTGTTCGTCTGGGTGAACACACTGCAAATTAGGATGTTCGGCGAACAAACAGGAAAATGTTCGGCCCCAACTCATGCTCGGGCCAAACTGTTCACCCATCCCTGGTCACGGGGTAGTGTTGGAATGCTGACAGTAAACTACCCGCTTTTTAAAGGCCATTTTTTTGTCTTTAACTACTTGCCGACCGCTCGCTATGTACGAATCGCAGTAGCTGTAAGGCGGGCACTTTAAGGAGTATAGGGGGTTCATGCATGCCACGTCACTAAGGAGTCGATCGCTCCTGACAGAGTGAGAATGGGGGGTTGTGTGTGTAAACACACAAATCCACGTTCTGTCAGGGGTGAGGAGACTGATCTGTTGTTCCTAGTAATTAGGAACAACGATTGGTCTCCTCCCCCAGTCAGTTCTATCCCCCCACAGTTAGAAACACTCCCTAGGAAACACATGTAACCCCTTCCCTGCCAATTACATTTACAGTGCCTCGCAAAAGTATTCACCCCCTCTTGGCATTTTTCATGTTTTGTTGCCTCACAACCTGGAATTAACATGGATTGTTTGAGGATTTACATCATTTAATTTACAGAACATGCTCACAACTTTTTTTTATTGTGAAGCAAACAAATAAGACAAAATAACAGAAAAAGTCAATGTGCATAACTATTTACCCCCCTAAAGGCAATAATTTGTAGAGCCACCTTTTGCGGCTATCACAGTTCCAAGTCACTTTGGATAAGGCATTATGAGCTTGCCAGATCTTACCACTGGGATTTTTGCCCATTCCTTCTTGCAAAACCTCTTCAGCTCCTTCAAGTTGGATGGTTTGCGCATGTGTACAGCAATCTTTAAGTCTGACCACAGATTTTCTATTGGATTGAGGTCTGGGCTTTGACTAGGCCATTCCAACACATTTACATGTTTCCCCTTAAACCACTCAAGTTTTGCTTTAGCAGTGTGTTTGGGGTCATTGTCCTGCTGGAAGGTGAACCTCCGTCCTAGCCTCAAATCACACACAGAGTGGTACAGGTTTTTCTCAAGAATATCCCTGTATTTAGCACCATCCATCCTTCCCTCAACTCTGACCAGTTTCCCAGTCCCGACTGCTGAAAAATATCCCCACAGTATGATGCTGCCACCACCATGTTTCACTGTGGGGATGGTGTTCTTTGGGTGATGTGATGTGTTGCGTTTGTCCCAGACAGTGTTTTCTTTGATGGCCAAAAAGTTAAATTTTAGTCTCATCAGACCAGAGCACCTTCCTCCATACATTTTGGGAGTCTCCCACATTTGCAAACTCAAAACGTGCCATTTTGTTTTTTGCTGAACATAAAGGCTTTCTTCTGGCCACTCTGCCATAAAGCCCAACTCTATGGAGCGTACACCTTATTGTCGTCTTATGTACAGATACTCCAGTCTCTGCTGTGGAACTCTGGGTTACCTTAAGTCTCTGTGCTGCCTCTCTGATTAATGCCCTCATTGCCCGGTCTGTGAGTTTTGGTGTGCGGCCGTCTCTTGGCAGGTTTGCTGTTGTGCCGTGTTCTTTCCATTTGGTTATGATCAATTTGATGGTGCTCCTAGGGATCATCAAAGATTTGGATATTTTTTTATAACCTAACCCTGACTTGTACTTCTCAACAACATTGTCAGTTACTTGTTTGGAGAGTTCCTTGGTCTTCATGGCAGTGTTTGGTTAGTGGTGCCTCTTGCTTAGGTGTTGCAGCCTCTGGGGCCTTTCACAAAAGTGTGTATATGTAATGACAGATCATGTGACACATATATTGCACACAGGTGGACATCATTTCACAAATGTTGTGACTTCTGAAGGTAATTGGTTGCACCAGAGCTTTTTATGGGTTTCATATCAAAGGAGGTGAATACATACGCTCATGCTAATTATCAGTTTTTTTATTTCTAAAAAAATATTTTTATGTATATATTTTTCTAATTTTACTTCACCAGACTATTGTGTTCTGATCCATCACATATAATTCAGATTAAAAAAACATTGGCTAAAGGCCGTAATGTAACAAAATAGGTAAAAAGCCAAGGGGGGGGGGTGAATATATTTTGTATACAGTAATCAGTACATTTGTATAGCACTGATCGCTGTATAAATGTCAATGGTCCCAAAAATGTGTCAAAAGTCTCCGATCTGTCCGCCACAATGTCACAGTCCCGATAAAAATCGCTGACCACTGCCATTACTAGTAAAATAAATAAATAAATAAAAATACCATAAATCTATCCCCTATTTTGACACTATAACTTTTGCGCAAACCAATCAATATACGCTTATTACGTTTTTTTTTTACCAAAAATTTGTAGAAGAATATATATCGGCTTAAACTGACGAAGAAATTTGTTTTTGTTTTTTTACAAATTTGGGGATATTTATTTTAGCAAAAAGTTAAAAATATTGTGCTTTTTTTTCAAAATTGTCGGTCTTCTTTTGTTTATAGCGCAAAAAATAAAAACCGCAGAGGTGATCAATTACCACCACAAGAAAGCTCTATTTGTGGGAAAAAAAAAGGACATCAATTTTGTTTGGGTACAACGCCACACGACCTTGCAAGTGTCAGCTAAATCGAAGCAATGCCATATCGCAAAAAATGGCCTGGTCAGGAAGGGGGTAAATCCTTCCAGGGCTGAAGTGGTTAATAAGACTTTTTACACTACTGTTTACCACCCTGGTTTAACCTTTGTTCTTCTATATTTATTGCCCATTGGAATGCACTCAGCGATACCTTTAATTAATATGTTCCTGAAGCATTCTGATTCTTCTTCTGTGTTTAACCACTTCAGCCCGAAAGAATTTACCCCCTTCCTGACCAGAGCACTTTTTGCAATTCAGCACTGCGTCACTTTAACTGACAACTGCTCTGTCGTGCGGCATTGGACCCAAACAAAATTGACGCCCTTTTCTTCCCACAAATAGAGATTTCTTTTGGTGGTATTTGATCGCCTCTGCGGTTTTTATTTTTTGCGCTATAAACAAAAGAAGAGCGACAATTTTGAAAAAAAACACAATATTTTGTACTTTTTGCTATAATAAATATCCCCTTTTTTTTTAAAAAAAAAGCATTTTTTTTTCTCAGTTTAGCCCGATATGTATTTTTGGTAAAAAAAAAAATCGCAATAAGCGTACATTGATTTGTGCAAAGGTTATAGCATCTACAAAATAGGGGATAGATTTATAGCATTTTTATTACTTATTTATTTTGGTGGCAATCTGTGATTTTTATCGGGACTGCGACATTATGGCGGACACATCGGACAATTTTGACACATTTTTGGGACCATTGGCATTAATACAGCGATCAATACTCTAAAAATGTCACTGGCAGTGAAGGGGTTAACACTAGGGGGCGATCAAGGGGATAATTGTGCTCCCTGGGAGGTGATTCTAACTGAAGGGGGAGGGGACTGACTAGAGGAAGTGACGGATCGTGGTTCCTAGGTAATAGGAACACACAATCTGTCACTCCTGTCAGAACAGAACAGGGAAGTGTGTGTTTACATTCACTCGTCCCTGTTCTGTGTCTCCTGCTCACGAATGCTTGTGGCCAGCGGTCATCGCGGCCGTCGGCCATGAGCATCGGCACCCCCGCTGTGCAGCAGGTGCACGGGCCTGCTACCCCGATCCAACGTATAGCTACGACGGCTCACGCAGGGGAGCCAACCTGTCGCAGTATAACTGTGGCGGTTGGTTGGGAAGCGGTTAATGTATCTAAGATTTGGTCCCATTTAATATCTTGCATCATTGAGCGCCAATTTGAAAATGTGGCTTGCCTGAAATTTAGTGTTCGTGTGCTACCCTCCTGCCTCCTTTTCCTATGATTTATTCTGAAAGTGAACACCCGCTGATCGCTAGATCCCAAGTTGTCCCGTACTTCCATATCTGTGATCAGATCTGAGTCACTTGTAATTAATAGATCTAGTAATGCATCATTTGTAGTCGGGGAATCCACCAATTGGGACAGGAAGTTGTCCTGTAGGACATTTAAGAAATAACAGGCCTTTATTGAGTGAGCTGTCCCTGCTGCCTAGTCAATATCGAGATAGTTGAAGTCCCCCATTATGATGACATTTTCCTGCCTTGGCGCTATTTCTCACTGTGAAAGGAGATCCAACTCCTCCTCTTCCTTCAGGGTGGGGGGCCTGTAACATACCCCCACTAGGGATGAGCCGAACACCCCCGGTTCGGTTCGCACCAGAACCTGCAAACGGACCGAAAATTCACACGAACGTTAGAACCCCATTGACGTCTATGGGACTCGAACGTTCGAAATCAAAAGTGCTCATTTTAAAGGCTAATTTGCATGGTATTGTCCTAAAAAGGGTTTGGGGACCTGGGTCCTGCCCCAGGGGACATGTATCAATACAAAAAAAAGTTTTAAAAACAGCCGGGAGCAGTGATTTTAATGATGCTTAAAGTGAAAAAAAAAGTGAAATATTCCTTTAAATATCGTACCTGGGGGGGTGTCTATAGTATGCCTGTAAAGTGGCGCGTGTTTCCCGTGTTTAGAACAGTCCCTGCACAAAATTACATTTTTAAAGGAATAAAAGTCATTTAAAACTGCTTGCGGCTTTAATGTAATGTCGGGTCCTGGCAATATGGATGAAAATCAGGGAGACAAACAGCATGGGTACCCCCCAGTCCATTACCAGGCCCTTTGGGTCTTGTATGGATATTAAGGGGAACCCTGCACCCAAATTAAAAAAGGAAAGGTGTGGGGCCCCCAGGCCCTATATACTCTGAACAGCAGTATACAGCCGGTGCAAACAAGACAGGGACTGTAGGTTTGTTGTTAAGTAGAATCTGTTTGTAATTTTGAACTGGTACATTTTTAACGTGTTTAGCTCCAGCCAAAAAATCTATTTTAAGCTTTTTGGAAAACATAGGGAAGGGTTATCACCCCTGTGACATTTGTTTTGCTGTCTGTGCTCCTCTTCAGAAGATTTCACGTCACTTTTTGTCCCAATGACAAGTGTTTTTTGAAAATTTGGGTTTTTTAGTAAAACAAGGATTGGTGATAAAGCATCAGTGTAAAGGAGAAAAGTTTTTCCCATATTAACTCTTACAGGAGAGAATTTCCCTTCCTAGGGGTAGATTTCATCTCACTTCCTGTTGTCTCCTTCCGTTTGCAAGTAGGAGTCGTTTGTAAGTTGGATGTTTGAAAGTAGGGGCCTGCCCTATATACTCAGCAGAAATTTGGGCCTTAGGTGTTTTTGTGGCCACAACACTGTAAGCCCTCACAGGGCCCTGCTGTGAAATATTAGATCAAGAATTGTAATTACATGCCCCTCTTGAACAGGGGCAGAAAAATTGGGCCTTTGGTGGTGGTGGTGCCACAACACTGTAAGTCCTCACAGTTACTCTTGGTGGGCACAGAAACGGGCCCTGCTGTGAAATATTAGATCAAGAATTCTAATTACATGTCCCTGTTGAACAGGGGCTGAAAAATTGGGCCTTAGGCACTGGTGCTGGTGCCACAACACTGCAACCCCTCACAGATACTCTAGTTGGAGCGCAGGAACTAGCCCTGCTGTAAAGAATTGCATCAAAAATTGTAATTCCACGCCCCTGTTAAACAGGGGCTGAAAAATTGGGCCTTAGGCACTGGTGGCGGTGCCCAGAACCAAAAATGTTCTTACAAGCTATTAGCATGATTATTGAGGAGGAAGAGGATAATTACTCAGCATAACAGGATAGTCACTCAGCATCAGCATAGGCAGTCTTTGAAGGGATCTGACATTTCAAAAAAAATTATTCGGTTACATCAGCATCAAGTGCATGGTAGCTGGTGGTGATCCAAGACTGATTCATTTTTATGAAGGTCAGTCGATCGACTGAGTGGGTGGACAGACGCACTCTGTGATCGGTTACAAAGCCTCCAGCAGCACTGAATGCGCGTTCCGAAAGAACGCTGGCTGCAGGACAGGCCAGTAGCTCAATTGCATACTGTGCAAGCTCTGGCCAGTGATCCATCCTCAAGACCCAGTAACCCAGAGGATTTTCGGTGGAAAGGTGTCCAAGTCAGATCTTGCCCCTAGGTATTCCTGCACCATGTAAAACAGACGCTGGTGATGGTTGCTGGAACCGTTCATACCTTGGGGCTGCAGACTAAAAAAATTGTCTGAATGCATCGGTCAGAAGGCCACCTTCTCCACCGCTCCTTCTCTGACTGACCGAAGCCTCAGCAGCACGTTGTCCAGAAACAGCAGTTTGTAACCTCCCAGTCTCTGGGAACGCATTGCACAGACCTTTCTGCAAGGCCTCCCGAAGATGTTTTTTCCTCTGCTCCCTCTGTGATGGCAAGATAAGATCCGCAACCTTACCCTTGTAACGTGGATCAAGGAGGGTTGCCAGCCAGTATTGTTCCTTCTCCTTGATACCACGAATACAAGGATCCTTCCGCAGGCTTTGCAGGATCAGGGAGGCCATGCAGCGTAGGTTTGCTGAGGCATTCAGTCCGGAGTCTTCTGGGTCACTAAGGATGACATGATCTGCAGCCACCTTCTCCCAGCCACGTACAAGTCCATGTGTTTCTTGGGACTGTAAATGATCCCTTAAAGACTGCTGCTGATGCTGAGTGCCAGGCTCCAACTCCATACTGACACAATCCTCCTCATCCTCCTCTTCCTGTGTGATCGGCGGGCACGCAGGAACACTGTCCGGATAAAGGGGGCCTTGAGAGGTAAGGAAGTCCTCCTCTTCCTGACTCTGTTCTGCCTCAAGTGCCCTGTCCATTATTCCACGCAGCGTGTGCTCCAACAGGTGGACAAGGTGGACAGTGTCACTGATGCATGCACTGTCACTGCTCACCATCCTCGTGACCTCCTCAAATGGTGACAGGATAGTTCATGCATCCCTGATCATGGCCCACTGGCGTGGGGAAAAAAAGCAAGCTCCCCTGACCCTGTCCTGGTGCCATAGTCACATAGGTACTCATTGATGGCCCTCTGCTGTGTGTGCAGCTGCTGCAGCATGGCCAGCGTTGAGTTCAACCTGGTGGGCATGTCACAGATTAGGCGGTTCTTGAGCAGGTTTAATTCCTTTTGGAGGTCTGCCAGCCGAGCACTGGCATTATATGACCGGCGGAAATGCACACAGACTTTCTTGGCCTGCCTCAGGACATCCTGTAAGCCCGGGTACCTGCCCAAGAACTGCTGCACCACCAAGTTAAGGATGTGAGCCAAACAGGGCACATGGGTCAGTTGTCCCTGTCGGAGGGTGGAGAGGAGGTTGGTGCCATTGTCGCAAACCACCGTTCCTGCCTTAAGTTGGCGTCGCGTCAACCACCTCTGACCCTGCCCCTGCAGAGCTGACAGAACCTCTCCCCTAGTGTGGCCCCTTCCCCCAAGCACACCAGCTCAAGCACCGCATGGCATCTTTTGGCCTGCGTACTTGCGTAGCCCCTTGAACGCCTACAGAGTACCACTGGTTCCGAGGACAAAGCACAGGAAGAGGCCATGGAGGAAGAAGAAGAGGAGGGTGGAGGAGAGAGGTGTGTCAGAATCACTAGTAGTGGCATTTTGGAGGCGTGGTGGCGGAACAACCTCCAACACTACTGTACCTTGTCCTGCATCCTTCCCAGCTGCCAGAAGTCACCCAATGCGCCGTGAAACTTAGGTAACATCCCTGTCCATGCCTGCTAGACCATGAGTCAGCGGTAATATGCACCTTACCACTGACCGCCCTGTCCAGCAAGGCCAAGACATTGCCTTCCACATGCCGGTAGAGAGCCGGAATCGCCTTCCGTGAGAAAAAGTGGCGTTTGGGAACCTGCCACTGAGGAACTGCACATTCCACAAACTCACGGAAGGGGGCAGAACCTACCAACTGAAAAGGTAACAGTTGAAGTGCTAGCAATTTTGCCAAGCTAGCATTCAACCGCTGGGCATGTGGATGGCTGGGAGCGAATTTCTTTTTGAGGTGCAGCAGCTGGGGCAGGGAATTTTGACTGATACAATCTGATGTCGGTGTACTGATAGCAAATTGCCCGCAAGTACTTGGCTGTGACACACCTAATTCTACACCTTCATTCCTCTCAGTGCAGGTCTCAGAGAGGACTGAAGGTATAGTGGGGTTGGAGATCCCAGCTGATGAGGAGTAAGGAGAGGTCCTCTTTGTTTTTTGGTGTGTGTCTTTTAGGTACGCTTGCCAGCGAACTGCATGGCAGGTCAACATATGTCTGGTCAAGCATGTGGTGCCCAAGCGGGAGATGTTTTGGCCACGCGAGATACGCTTAAGACATATGTTGCAAATAGCAGTGGTGCCATCTGATGCACTCGTCTCAACAAAGGCCCACACCAAAGAACTTTTGGAATAATGGGCAGAGACAGCAGCGCCCTGCACATGCAGAGCTCTGAGGTGTGATGCAGTCAGTGTCCTGCCCTTAGGCTGGCCCCTGGAGGGCATCCTGCCTCGTCGGTGATGTGCCTTCTCCTCTCTCCTACCAGGCACCCACGTTGAGTCAGTGAATTCATCATCCCCTCCCTTCTCATCACTGGAGCAAACCTGGCAGTATGCTGTAGCAGGGGGAGCATGACTGCCAGATTGCTGTCTTTCTTATGCACCCTCTCTGTCTGTGCTCACGTTACTGCCTTCATCTAGCTCAGTATCATCATCAGAGCCTTCTAAATGCTGGGCATCCTCCTGGAGCATGTACCCAACACTGTGGTCAAACAGTTCGAGGGACTCCTCAGGAGGACATGGTGGGGCTAGGGAAGGAGTCACTGATGCCATTGAGCCGAGGGAAGAGGCCGCGTTGGCAGCTGCTTTGCCAAAGTACCCTGACCATGGGTGAGAGAGGATGAGGAGGATGAGGACGGCTTGGTCATCCACTCGACCAAGTCTTCCGCATGTTGCAGCTCAACATGGCCAGCTGCTGAAAAAAAGGCCAAGCATGTCCCGCGGCCACGTGCTGATGAGGCTGCACCGTGTCCACGAACAGCACTGTTGCCTCTAGACACAGAGCCTGCTTGCCCTCTTTTATTGGCTTGTGACTGTCTGCCTCTCCTTGTTGGCCTTCCAGACATACTAATGGCCTGCAGTGATATGTAGCTGCACTAAGCTGGGATATATATATATATATATATTTTGATACTGCAGCTAGCAAAATCAACTGCCTGCCTGTAGTATTATTAGTATGAGAGCAACACCAATCTTCTACAGGTAGCTTTAGCTGAACAATGCAGAGGTCGCACTACACTAACTTGTAGCTTTAGCTGAACACTGTGCAGAGGTCGCACTACACTAACTTGTAGCTTTAGCTGAACACTGTGCAGAGGTCGCACTACACTAACGTGTAAATAATGTAGCTGCCTGCTGTAGTGATAGGATCAGGAAAACAACACCAACCTTCTACGGGTAGCTTTAGCTGAACACTGTGCAGAGGTCGCACTACACTAACATGTAAATAATGTAGCTGCCTGCAGCAATGATAGGATCAGGAAAACACCACCAAACTTCTACAGGTAGCTTTAGCTGAACACTGTGCAGAGGTCGCACTACACTAACTTGTAGCTTTAGCTGAACACTGTGCAGGGGACGCACTACACTAACGTTTAAATAATGTAGCTGCCTGCGGTAGTGATAGGATCAGGAAAACACCACCAACCTTCTACAGGTAGCTTTAGCTGAACACTGTACAGAGGTCCCAATACACTAACGTGTAATTAATGTAGCTGCCTGCGGTAGTGATAGGATCAGGAAAACACTACCAACCTTCTACAGGTAGCTTTAGCTGAACACTGTGCAGAGGTTGCACTACACTAACTTGGAGCTTTAGCTGAACACTGTGCAGAGATCGTACTACACTAACTTGGAGCTTTAGCTGGACACTGTGCAGAGGTCGCACTACACTAACTTGGAGCTTTAGCTGAACACTGTGCAGAGGTCGCACTACACTAACGTGTAAATAATGTAGCTGCCTGTGGTAGTGATAGGATCAGGAAAACAACACCAACCTTCTACAGGTAACTTTAGCTGAACACTGTACAGAGGTCGCACCATACTAACGTGTAAATAATGTAGCTGCCTGCAGTAGTGATAGGATCAGGAAAACAACACCAACCTTCTACAGGTAGCTTTAGCTGAACACTGTGCAGAGGTCGCACTACACTAACGTGTAAATAATGTAGCTGCCTGCAGCAATGATAGGATCAGGAAAACACCACCAACCTTCTACAGGTAGCTTTAGCTGAACACTGTGCAGAGGTCGCACTACACTAACTTGGAGCTTTAGCTGAACACTGCAGAGGTCGCACTACACTAACTTGGAGCTTTAGCTGAACACTGTGCAGAGGTCGCACTACACTAACTTGGAGCTTTAGCTGAACACTGTGCAGAGGTTGCACTACACTAACTTGTAGCTTTAGCTGAACACTGTGCGGAGGTCCCACTACACTAACTTGTAGCTTTAGCTGAACACTATGCAGAGGTTGCACTACACTAAAAAATAATGTAGCTGCCTGCGGTAGTGATAGGATCAGAAAAACACCATCAATCTTCTACAGGTAGCTTTAGGTGCTCACTGTGAAGAGGACGCACTACACTAACTGTAAATACTGTAGCTAATAGGACTAATAGGATCAGAAGAACACCAGCAATTTTCTTCAAATACTGTAACATCACCTGCCTGCCAGTAGGAAGATAATAACAGGAACGGATCTAGCTAAACTGAATACAGTGTATATATATATATATATATATACACATACACACACACACACAACACCTGGGATGCATATATATATATACACAATACACTGTAAGTGCAGCTAACTCACTGACTGTCCTGCCTAATCTATCTAACTTAAATCAAATTACACTGTCTGTCTTTCAACGCCGGAACACACTACACAGGGCCGACGTGCAGGCGGCCTTATATAGTGTGGGGCGTGTACTAAACCCCCTGAGCCATAATTGGCCAAAGCCACCGTGGCTTTGGCCAATTACAGCTCTCTGTACAGACGGCCCTGTGATTGGCCAAGCATGCGGGTCATAGTGCATGCTTGGCAAATCATCAGCCAGCAAGGCACTGCAGTGAATTATGGGCCGTGACACGCCACTCAAATTTGGCGCGAACGGCCCATATCGTTCGCAATTCGGCGAATGATCAAACAGACGATGTTCGAGTCAAACGTGGGTTCGACTCGAACACGAAGCTCATCCCTAACCCCCACTAGTAATTTTCCACTTGCTTCTTGCCTTTGAAGTTCCACCCACACGTATTCCACCCCCCCTTCCCTAATGTAATTTCTCTCCTTCACATATATATCGTTCTTTGATATATAGGCACACCCCTCCTCCATTTCTACCTTCCCTGTCCCTCCGATACAAGGAATACCCCGGATATTTGCCAGCCAGTCATGTGAGCTGACAAGCCAAGTTTCTGTTATTCCCACAGAATCCACATCCTCCTCGTGTAACAGCAGCTCTAGTTTCTCCATTTTGTTAGCTAGGCTCCTGGCATTTGTGAACATGCCCCTTAGTTTTGTAAGGGTGCATATTATTATCTCCTTAGGTTTGCTGAGGCTGCGATTTTGATCTGTCCACTCATTCACCATGGGATTAGATGTTATGGGTATAATATCCCTAGTGCCTCCATTATTACCCTCTGTCCTACGCTCAAAGCTGGCTCTCTTCTTCTAAACCCTCCACCCAACACCTAGTTTAAAAGCCCCTTCAACTTCTCAGACATCTTTTTTCCAGCAGAGCTGCACCCCCCCATTAAGGTGCAGCCCGCCCCTACTAAAGAGTCAATAACTGACTGAAAAGTCAGCCCAGTTCTCCAGGAACCTGAATCCCTCCTTCCTACACCAGCTCCTCAGCCACTTGTTCAGTTCCCTAAGCTCCTGCTGCATCTCTGGTGTGGCTCGAGGCACAGGTAGTATTTCTGAGAAAACCACCTTGGAGGTCCTTCTATTCAATCTATTCCCTAAGTCCCTGAAATAATTTTTTAGGACTCTCCACCTTCCTCTCACTTTGTCATTGATACCAACATGTACCATGACAGCTGGGTCCTCCCCAGCCCCGCTCAAAAATCTGTCCACCCAATCCGCGATGTGCCGAATCCAAGCGCCCAGTAAGGAACATACAGTTTGGCAACCAGTCTGTGACAGATTGCCCTCTCTGTCCTTCTAATAACTGAGTTCCCTACTACCAGTACCTGTCTAACCTTGCCCCCGTTCTTACTGGAGCAGTCATTCACCTGGCAGCTAGGGAGGGAGGCTGCTCCAGCAATGCCACCCCTGAGCTGATATCCCCAACATGACACAATTTGGTACATTTGTTGGAGTGTACCAACTCAGGACTGGCCTCCCCAGTGCTTTTCCCTCTACCCCTCTTTGTATTCGTCACCCAGCCACCTACGTCTGGCTCCTGTACCTCCATTTCTCCACCCCCTCTATACTGGCCCAATCCAGCACCTGCTGGGGAATGTCCAAGCTCCTTTTCAGGTTGTTGATGCTGTGCAGTGTTGCCACCTTGTTTTCTAGAACTGGGCTTCCAGAGAAACAACTCGCTCACACAGCAGTATTCGCCCTCGAATGGCTTATCAAGGAACGCATACATGGAGCAATATGTGCACTGGGTCACATCACCAATCCTGTTGGACCTTTTAATATTTGTAATAAAGATTTATATTTTATGTAATTTTTGTGTTCGTCCTTTTTGTACCAATAAAGTCCAACATACAAGTTTTTATATATATATATATATATTTTTTTTTTTTTTTTAATAAATCTCTAAGTGTTTGTAAAAGCTTACCCCACAAAATGTACTCAGCCAATGAAAGGTAATGACTCCATTTTTATTTTTCTACTGCTATCAATGGCCAACACAGTACAACACTTCATCCATGTCTTTGGTGATCTCTGATCTCCTTATGAACTGTTTCTTATATGATGAAGATCAGACATGGAGTATATCTGAGGTGTATATCAGGGTGTGCTTCTTCCCCACATGAGAGCTGTAATGTCCAGCAACATTCATATAGAAGACATTTCCCACACTCAAGGCACTAATACACCTCGAGGGTTGTGTGGGATCCCTGATGTACAGGAAGACAGGACTTCAGTGAGGAACAATTCCCTCAGTCAGACCAGGAAAGTTCATTCTCCTCCATGCCCAATCTCAGATGACTGTAAACAGAGGACTTCTGTGGGTTATATTTCCGCCAATCAGAACAGGAATGTAGATCTACATCCGTGTGCAATTTCTCATGTTTGTTAAGATGTGACTTCTTAATAAAACCTTTTCCACACTCAAAACAGGAATATGGCTTTTCCCCTGTGTGCAATCTCTGATGTATCTGAAAATATGACTTCTCTGTAAAACATTTCCCACACTCAGGACAGGAATATGGTTTTTCCCCCGTGTGATACCGCATATGATTGGAAAGAGAGGTTTTCCGAGAAAAACATTTACCACACTCCGGACAGGAATAAGGTTTTTCACCCGTATGAGACCTCTGATGAAAAATAAAATGTGATTTAATTGAAAACTTTTTCCCACACTCCGCACAGGAATAAGGCTTCTCCCCTGTGTGTACTCTCTGATGCATGGTAAGATTGGACTTCCATGAAAAACTTTTGCCGCACTCAAGGCAAGAATAGGGCTTCTCACATGTGTGAGACCTTTTATGAAGATTAAGCCTGGATTGAGTGTGGAAACACTTCCCGCACTCAGGACAGCAATATCGTTTCTCCCCTGTGTGCGATCGCTGATGTAGGGAAAGATTGGACTTGCATGAAAAACATTTCCCACACTCAGGGCAGGAATACAGCTTCTCTCCTGTGTGAGATCTTTTATGAACATTAAGATGGGATTTAAAACAGAAACACTTCCCGCACTCAACACAGGAATACGGCTTCTCCCCTGTGTGAGATATCTGATGTCTGTAAAGATTGGACTTCTGTGAAAAACATTTCCCACACTCAGGACAGGAATACGGCTTCTGCCCCGTGTGAGATCTCTGATGTGTGTAAAGATCAGACTTCTGTGAAAAACATTTCTCGCACTCAGGACAGGAATACGGCTTCACTCCTGTGTGAGATCTTTGATGTCTGCAAAGATTGAACTTCTGTGAAAAGCATTTCCCACACTCAGGACAGGAATACGGCTTCTGCCCCGTGTGAGATCTCTGATGTGTGTAAAGATCGGACTTCTGTAAAAAACATTTCCCGCACTCAGGACAGGAATATGGTTTCTCCCCTGTGTGAGATCTTTTATGTTTGTAAAGACTGGACTTCTCTGAGAAACATTTCCCGCACTCAGGACAGGAATGTGGCTTCTCTCCTGTGTGAGATATTTTATGCACCTTAAGACCAGATTTAGATTGGAAACCCTTCCCGCAGTCAGTACAGGAAAAGCTCTTATCTGTTGGAAGGACGGCACCGTCCCTCACAGTCTGAGGTTCCTCAGGATAAGAGGAATACGATGGTCCATCTACACTGTGTGGTGCCGGATGGACATTTGAGGTAGTCGGGTTTTCTCCTGGACTATACTGTGTGATGTCCTCATCTTCTACTTTACAGTCTGGAGACAAAGTGAGACAATCCTCTGAGGTTTTCCTCATCTCCCGTCCATCTACTAAAATAGCAATAAAAAGATTATTACTAGACATGAGCAGATTGGTTCCCCTAAACCAGGACTCCGCCCACATCAGGCAGCTTTGTCTCTGAGGATCTTAAAATTCCACCCTCAAGGAAACTAGTTAATAGTCTTGAATATCTATATGCAGCGGTAAATATAAATATCTAGGTATATAGTTGGATATTTAATCCACTCTGAGAATAACAGACAGATAGATGTATTATTAGAGGGTGAATCTGCTACATCAGAATCAGAGATCAACATTATTAAAATATAAAAAAAGACGTAAAACGCTGTTTTGCAGATGATCAGACAGGAGTGTAATATAATATGATGGATGACAGACTCCCTTGTCATAGGCAGGTAGGTGGGTACAAGCTCCTTGCACCTGATGTCACTTATGCTGGCCGTACACAAACTAATTTTTATTTAGAAAATTCATCCAACTTTCTAACCATTAGTGGGGTCAAATCGGCATTCAATTTCGACCACAGTGATGGGAAAATTCGAAGGAGCGGAACAGTAAACCTTTCCCGATCAAATCAATTTTCAAATAGTGTATGTGATTTTTGCTCAGAAGTTACATTCCATTCATCAAATGTACAAATAATTTTCGTACAAATATTTGTGTGAATATTCTCATCCAAAAATGGATCCGTGTGTGGCCAGCACAAGACATTTAGTAGCAGCAGCATGATTTTTTTTTTTAATCATCTGTTATGATGGGGTTAAAAAAATAGTCCTTTATATTACAAAAACAGCAGATAATCATTACTATAAGACCCCTTTCACACCGAGGGCGTTTTGCAGGTGCTATAGCGTTAAAAATAGCGCATGCAATCCACCCTCAAACAGCTGCAGCATTGTCTCCAGTGTGAAAGCCCGAGGGCTTTCACACCGGAGCGCTGCGCTGGCAGGACGTCAGGAAAAGTCCTGCCAGCTTCTTTGGAGCGGTGAAGGAGTGGTGTGTTTACTGCTCCTCCACCGCTGCTCCCCATTGAAATCAATGGGGCAGCGCTGGCATACTGCCGGCAAAACGCCGCTATTGCGGGCGGTCTTAACCCTTTCTTGGCCGCTAGCGGGGGTAAAAGCGCCCCGCTAGTGGCCGAAATGTGCCGCAAATCCGACGGTAAAACGCCGCTAAAAATAGCGGCGTTTTACTGCCGACGCTATAGGCGGCTCGGTGTGAAAGGGGTCTAAGGGATTCATTTATACTGTGAAATAGTGAAAGTAATATATCTTATATCATATATATAATAATAAATATACCCAGAAGTAGGATATATGGCCTATATATCCTGGGAGTCACACATGAAGCTATATGGAGGTTAGAATTTTTTTAAAAAATATGTTATGTTATGTTCTTTTAAATTATATTAAAGTAGTACTGAGAGCTGAGACTTTTTTCATGGATATAATAATCTTAATTATTATGCACAATACTAGTAAACTTTTACTTGATGTAATAGTAATGCCTTCTATGACCTCCAGTCTGTCAGCCTCCACCTTCTCTGGGTTCAGTTGCTGATCTTCCCAGCACAGAGACCTTAAAGTCATTGTAAATGTTGATTTTTTTTTTAAACAAACTTGTCATACTTACCTGCTCTGTGTAATGGTTTTCCACAGAGCAGCCCTGATTCTCCTCTTCTGGACCCCTCCCCCTCCCGGGCACTTCTGGCTCCTCCTGCTTCAAAGTTCCCCTATAGGAAGCCGCAATGTATAGTATAGAGTTCCCCTATAGGAAGACACAAAGTATAGTATAGAGTTCCCCTATAGGAAGCCGCAAAGTATAGTATAGAGTTCCCCTATAGGAAGCCACAAAGTATAGTATAGAGTTCCCCTATAGGAAGGTACAAATTATAGTATAGAGTTCCCCTATAGGAAGGTACAAAGTATAGTATAGAGTTCCCCTATAGGAAGCCACAAAGTATAGTATAGAGTTCCCCTATAGGAAGCCACAAAGTATAGTATAGAGTTCCCCTATAGGAAGCCACAAAGTATAGTATAGAGTTCCCCTATAGGAAGGTACAAATTATAGTATAGAGTTCCCCTATAGGAAGGTACAAAGTATAGTATAGAGTTCCCCTATAGGAAGCCACAAAGTATAGTATAGAGTTCCCCTATAGGAAAGTATAAAAAACTTCTCCCTTTAGAATGATTTGCTTCCTTCTCCTACCCAGGACTACATGTCCCATGAGGCATTGCTCCTCACACATTCACGTTCTCAGGCATTTACTGACATGTATGGATGGTGTACTGAGCTATATTTTCTGATATGTAAAGAAATAATGAATTCTGTATGCAGGCCAATTAATCCACTGACCAACTAATCAATTATGAAAATAGTTGACAACTATTTTCATAATCGATTATGATGATTAGTTGTTTCAACCCTACATCTCTGAATCTCCTACCAGTTCATTTATTTATTCATGGACCTTAGTCAGAGAGTAAGGAAACAATGAGAACTGTCTTTTATAGGAGTGACAGTGATGAGGGGATTATAGGACGAGTGTCCCCACCCCCTCTATCACTCATTGCCATCTTCCCAACACAAGAAGTCCTGCACTTCCTTATTTAGTCCATGATTTAGTCATGAATAACAGCGGGGCTGAGCCCCACCAGAGGTCAGAGAGTGAGGATGGGGGGAGAACAACCAAGATGAAGACTGGACTGATCCTGAAGACCACCATCATTGGGTTATTGACTCCTCCCTCATTATCACTTTCTGTTTAAGGTTCCAGAGTTTGAGGATATTATCACATTATTATCAACATGTAAAAGTCTGTGCTCCAATCAAATCATCAGATATAAAATGTCCAGCTGGTAGAAAATGGGTGCAAAAGAAGTCAGGACTATGTAATGTACAACTTATTACATAGGATACAACAGTTAGGATTTTATAGTATCGGAATGATGTAATGTATAACATAGAGTATATTGTGCAGGGGTCAGGAGTATGTAATGTACAATATAAATTAACAGTGTAAGGGTCAGGACTCATAATATTAGTAATCAGTGGAAGTTTAAATGTTTACATGAGACAAGTTGTAGAGATCCCACACTGCTGCCTCCCATCTCCTGAGACTGCACTCAGTGACTTGGGTCTGAGACTATACAGACATATCCCTCCACCCGGCACAGCCAGCAGACAATAGAGCAAGTAACCCTGGGAGAATTGTCAGTCAGACATCTTGCCATATCGGGTATGGGGCAGAAGACCAAAAGTTCATACCCTATCTGCCTAGGTCTAGTAACGCCTATAGTGAAAATCAACATTTTGCTGCCAGCTGAACCCCAGAACCTCCATAAATCCAGTCTAGATACATAAATTGTGTCTGCAGCACAGAGAAGGAAGATTACCTGAGATAAATACAGGAATACAGGACGAAGAACACAGCTCAGGAAAGTGACCAGGGGATTACAGGCTGATATCACCCAGTTATTGCCCTACTCTGGACCAATCAGTGAGCAGTATGGGTGGAGGAATGCATTTAGTGTTAACCCCCCTAGCGGTATTCCCGAGTCTGGCTCGGGGTGGATTTTCAATACCAAAAGCGGTATCCCCGAGCCAGGAATTGCATCGCAGGATTCTTGTAGAGGTTGCTTACCTTGTCCCCAGGATCCTGCGATGTCTCCCCGCTGTGATCTGCGAGCCGCCATGTCTTGCTCGATTCACAGTGCCGAGCTCTGTTCCCTGCGAGCGTTGCGACACACGGGGATGGAGTTCGGCGCTAAATTTAAAAAGTAAAACACACAGTATAGATACAGATTGCAGTACTGTATCAAATAATTACACATCCCCTTTGTCCCTAGTGGTCTGCCCAGTGTCCTGCATGCAGTTTTATATTATAAAAACTGTTCTTTCTGCCTGGAAACTGGAGACTGTCCATAGCAACCAAAACTGTCCCTTTACATCAAAAGTGGTTTTAGACCAGCTAGAAAACAGCGATAATAAATTAGAATCACTTGCAGAATTGAGTGATAGTGATTTGTGGGGAAATCCGTCATCAAACACTAAAAGTAACGAAAGCGACAATTCTGCAACTGAGCAAATTTCAGTGTTTTTGATTTCATTACATTATTGAATAATTTTTATTATTATTATATTATTATTTGTTATAATTATTTATAGTTATTTATTATGTTATAATTTTTTATTTCGTTTTTCAAACTTTATCATACATGGGATGTCTACTAGACTCTTGTTTGGACAGATTTAAGTGAATTATTCCTAAGAATTACAGGCCTATAATATAAAATGCCAAATTTCCATGCAAAATAATTGTACAGCTTTCAGCATCAAAAATCTGAAATAATCATACCGCCAGGGAGGTTAATGACCCACCTGTGCTGATCTCTGTAGGATTGTCCTCCTCTATAAATGTCCCCGTTATTCCATCCTCCTCCATAGACTGCTGATCATCCCTCACATACATCTCTTCTTCTTCTTCTGCTTTAACCTCAAATTCTATATCGATTGGATCTCCACTCTAAAACAAGGAAATGAGAGAGAATATCATCTGTAAGATATAAGCTTTAATATTGTCTCTATAAGTATGTTTTATAAGCTGCATCCCACCAACCTTGTAATAGTGAGGGATGGTGTGATCTTCCTGTGTGGAATCCTGGGAATACAGAGGACGGGGACATCTCCCTGGTGGGTTCCTGGTATTAGGTAGCTCCATCATATTCTTGTGTCCTTCTGATAACTCCTCCATCACTCCATACTCCTCATCCTCCTCTTTATACTCTTCTTTAACATCAATATTATCATCCCCAAGGATTCCACTCTGAATATATAATAAAACATTTATTGTAACAAACATGCTGTGTATAAATCAGAACTACCAATAATTGTCAATCATCTACCTGATGATGGTGAGGGATGGTGTGACCTTCCTGTGTGGAATCCTGGGAATACAGAGGACGGGGACATCTCTCTGGTGGGTTTCTGTAGCTGGATGATTCCACCATGGTGTCCTGGTACAGATCTTTGTGTTCTTTAAGATACTCTGACTCCTCCATCACCCCATCCTCATCATCCTCCTCTTTTATCTCTTCTTTAACCTCAACTTTAGAATCTCTCAGGTTTCCACTCTAAATATAAAATAAAAATGACATCAATTGTAACAATGCAGATAATGTACAGATCCTAATGATACTATCAGTGATTGTTCCTCATCTACCTGATGATGGTGAGGGATGGTGTGACCTTCCTGTGTGGAATCCCAGGAATACAGAGGATGGGGACATCTCTCTGGTGGGTTTCCATTACTGGATCCATCTGTAGGAAACACACACACTGACTGAATACATTGTTTCTGTGTGTTTATCAGATGATGGGGGATCTAGGTGGACCCTCCGTATTGCTCTCTCCTTTACAATAAAGTCTCCTCTTACCCGGTGATGTGAGGGGCGGCTGATTGTCCATCATGACGTCCTTGTAGAGATCCTTGTGTCCTTCTAAATACTCCCACTCCTCCATGGAGAAATAGACAGTGACATCCTGACACCTTATAGGAACCTGACACACACAATGATACAGTCACCATCCAGACACATCCCTTGTCTGTTACTGGATAATGTCCCAGAATTCCCAGCACCGCTCACCTCTCCTCCATCATCTCTCTGGTGACTTCTAGAATCTTCTTTGTATTTCTCTATTCTATCAGGGAGGGAGGTGAAGGCAATGTGATGGTCATATGATCTCCAGACTTCACAGGAGGAAAATTCTAGACCTAAACACAAATAAAACAATTTAAATGATTTTCCCAGAATCCTCCTCACCTCACCATTCAGGTTTCCAACAGGCAGGACGAGGAATAGCAAGAAGGAGCTCAGAGACAAATGAGAATATTGCTCAGCCAATGGGAGATTATCTCAGCATGACTTACATAATGAAGGAGATGAGGGGGAGGGGAGGAAGTCACTTATGGTGACCATAGAGACATGGAAATTCAGCTGGTTCAGCAGGGATCGGTCACATTTCCATCCATGTGTGGTCACTGCCGGATAAAAGTCACTCGATCAGCAGCTGCAGCCAATAGCTTCATCACTGATCTGTGTATTCTGAGAGCGGAGGAGCGCCCCCCATTGTCAGAATACAATAGTGCAGCGGGGAGGATTCCCCCATCCCCCTCCAATGTGTGGATGGGGGAATCACTTCAGTTTTTTTCACTCATCCCACTGGCTGAACGATAAAACAGAACCATGTATGGCCAGCTTTGGAGGGAAGATATATTAATCATCAACTGATCCCCCTGAAGGAGTTAATCTACATATTACCTCCTCTGCCGCCAGATCCTGTCTTCTCACTATGTCTATGTCCTAGCAAATGTAACATCCTGTCTGTTCCTGACATCACTTCCTGTCTGTATTCCATAGAGACTTCCTGTCTGGGTAGAAGTGAGATCACCACCTTGTGGAACTCAGAGGAACTGCAGCCCCAAGAAACATCTCGTAGTGTGAACACGGCCTTGTGCTGTGTGTGTATGTACTGTATATCCTTCCCCTTTCTCTCCTCCCTGAGTGTATATGAAGAGGCGGAGCCCTGAGTGTGTATGAAGAGGCGGAGCTCTGAGTGTGTATGAAGAGGCGGAGCTCTGAGTGTGTATGAAGAGGCGGAGCTCTGAGTGTGTATGAAGAGGAGGAGCTCTGAGTGTGTATGAAGAGGAGGAGCTCTGAGTGTGTATGAAGAGGCGGAGCCCTGAGTGCGTATGAAGAGGCGGAGCTCTGAGTGTGTATGAAGAGGAGGAGCTCTGAGTGTGTATGAAGAGGCGGAGCTCTGAGTGTGTATGAAGAGGCAGAGCTCTGAGTGTGTATGAAGAGGAGGAGCTCTGAGTGTGTATGAAGAGGAGGAGCTCTGAGTGTGTGTGAAGAGGCGGAGCTCTGAGTGTGTATGAAGAGGCAGAGCTCTGAGTGTGTATGAAGAGGAGGAGCTCTGAGTGTGTATGAAGAGGCGGAGCTCTGAGTGTGTATGAAGAGGCAGAGCTCTGAGTGTGTATGAAGAGGAGGAGCTCTGAGTGTGTATGAAGAGGCGGAGCTCTGAGTGTGTATGAAGAGGCGGAGCTCTGAGTGTGTATGAAGAGGAGGAGCTCTGAGTGTGTATGAAGAGGAGGAGCTCTGAGTGTGTATGAAGAGGAGGAGCTCTGAGTGTGTATGAAGAGGCGGAGCCCTGAGTGTGTATGAAGAGGCGGTGTCAGAGCCCCCTGTGTGTCAGAGCCCCCCTGTGTGTCAGAGCCCCCTGTGTGTCAGAGCCCCCCTGTGTGTCAGAGCCCCCCTGTGTGTCAGAGCCCCCCTGTGTGTCAGAGCCCCCCTGTGTGTCAGAGCCCCCTGTGTGTCAGAGCCCCCCTGTGTGTCAGAGCCCCCTGTGTGTCAGAGCCCCCCTGTGTGTCAGAGCGTGTCCTCCTCATTCTCTTTCCCATGTTGACTTTAGACAGCAGAGCAGAAAGTAGAGGAGTCCAGTGTGCTGAAGTGTGGAGAATGTGTGATCCTGTTTTTCATAGGCTATTGAGTTTGGCTAAATCTGCTAGTACATCTAACACTACCCTCCTTCCCAGACTGACTATGCTGCTATCAGCTGTGCCTTCTGTGCTCCTTTATCCAGATTGGGGGCACTCTAATACAGGACATATGCCACTGGCCAGATCGCCAGGTGAAAACAGAGGGGAAAAGCCTAAAATAAAACTAATGCAGCCACCACATCTAATGATTGTTAAACTGCAATATATAACATATTGGGTTTTATACCAGTCTTCTGAACCCTATTTCCACAATCCTTAATATGTTTTTTTTTTCCATTCCTGAGCTCTGCATCACTTGCTACTGAACCCTTGCACTGTAAATGGGGGGGGGGGGCGCAATCTGGTATGTTCGCCCTGGGCACTGGGTGACCTTGTCCCGGCACTGATAGGCAGCATTGGAAATCACACCCGCACGCTGCTGGGCTTGAAGGGGCGCTCTCTGCTCTACCACACTTGCGCACAAGCTGTAGCTATCTTAATCGGCTGGTACAGAGCAGCAGCAACTGAGCCGCTAATAGGGGTCAAGTAGGCGCAATCCGGGCACCCATTCATGTAGAGTAGGCATAATTCAGGCGCAAATAGTGGACAACCCAGGCGCTAGTAAATGTAGGTAACAAAATATTAAATGAATGTAGCGCTCAATCAAATTAAAATATAAATGGTGTAAAAAACTGATGATTAAGTGACGCTCAAAAAAGTATAATAAATATTGCTCAAAAAAATGAATATAATAGAAATGTAAAACAACCACGTGAATGGAGGTTCTATAGGGAAAATCCTATGCGGTGTTAGGACGAGAGATCCCTAGGAGAGTCATTTTGAGGAGGATCGTGGAGCTGTTTTATCAATTTTGATTGTATCGTCTATGGGACCTTTTTACCAAGGGCACGTTTCTTCACTGATCTAAGCACCTTTTTGATACCATTGGACTTAATTATTATTTATTGCACTTGTGTGGATTTTTATCTGTCATTATTTATATATATTTATTCTATATTATTATTGCACAGATCACATAGTTGCACTACCATTACTTATTTTAGAGTGCCGTATTTATTGCTTTTTTATATTCTATTTGCACAGTGGTTCTATGGATTCATTAGTTACACTTAATATGGAGTTTCGTTTGTTTTTTTTTGTCACTTTTTGGATTATTATTATTGGAAGAAAAGCTCTGGGAATCGTAAGGGGGGCTCCACTGGGGACTCCTGATGCGAGCGGGGGCTCCGCCGGGGACTCCTGATGCGAGGGGGGGCTCCGCCGGGGACTCCTGATGCGAGGGGGGGCTCCGCCGGGGACTCCTGATGCGAGCGGGGGCTCCGCCGGGGACTCCTGATGCGAGGGGGGGCTCCGCCGGGGACTCCTGATGCGAGGGGGGGCTCCGCCGGGGACTCCTGATGCGAGGGGGGCTCCGCCGGAGACTTCTGATGCGAGGGGGGGCTCCGCCGGGGACTCCTGATGCGAGGGGGGCCTCCGCCGGGGACTCCTGATGCGAGGGGGGCTCCGCCGGGGACTCCTGATGCGAGGGGGGCTCCGCCGGGGACTCCTGATGCGAGGGGGGGCTCCGCCGGGGACTCCTGATGCGAGGGGGGCCTCCGCCGGGGACTCCTGATGCGAGGGGGAGCTCCGCCGGGGACTCCTGATGCGAGGGGGGGCTTCCCTGGGGACTCCTGATGCGAGGGGGGGCTCCGCCGGGGACTCCTGATGCGAGGGGGGGCTCCGCCGGGGACTCCTGATGCGAGGGGGGGCTCCGCCGGGGACTCCTGATGCGAGGGGGGGCTCCGCCGGAGACTTCTGATGCGAGGGGGGGCTCCGCCGGGGACTCCTGATGCGAGGGGGGGCTCCGCCGGGGACTCCTGATGCGAGGGGGGGCTCCGCCGGGGACTCCTGATGCGAGGGGGGGCCTCCGCCGGGGACTCCTGATGTGAGGGGGAGCTCCGCCGGGGACTCCTGATGCGAGGGGGGGCTTCCCTGGGGACTCCTGATGCGAGGGGGAGCTCCGCCGGGGACTCCTGATGTGAGGGGGGGGCTCCGCCGGGGACTCCTGATGCGAGGGGGGGGGCTCCGCCGGGGACTCCTGATGCGAGGGGGGGCTCCGCCGGAGACTTCTGATGCGAGGGGGGGCTCCGCCGGGGACTCCTGATGCGAGGGGGGCTCCGCCGGGGACTCCTGATGCGAGGGGGGGCTTCGCCGGGGACTCCTGATGCGAGGTGGAGCTCCGCCGGGGACTCCTGATGCGAGGGGGGCTTCCCTGGGGACTCCTGATGCGAGGGGGAGCTCCGCCGGGGACTCCTGATGCGAGGGGGAGCTCCGCCGGGGACTCCTGATGCGAGGGGGGGCTCCGCCGAGGACTCCTGATGCGAGGGGGGGCTCCGCCGAGGACTCCTGATGCGAGGGGGGGCTCCGCCGAGGACTCCTGGTGTGAGGGGGGCTCCGCCGGGGACTCCTGGTGTGAGGGGGGGCTCCGCCGGGGACTCCTGGTGTGAGGGGGGGCTCCGCCGGGGACTTCTGGTGTGAGGGGGGGCTCCGCCGGGGACTCCTGGTGTGAGGGGGGGGCTCTTTAATCATCCTGACACCATAACAACCATGGTGCCGGGATGATTGAAGTGCTAACACCAGGTGTTTGGAGTAACTTTATTTATTTATTTATTTATTTTATTTCAGGTACTTATATAGCGCCGTCAATTTACGCAGCGCTTTACATATACATTGTACATTCACATCAGTCCCTACCCTCAAGGAGCTTACAATCTAAGGTCCCTAACTCACATTCATACATACTGGGGACAATTTTAGACAGGATCCAATTAACCTACCAACATGTCTTTGGAGTGACTTTATCTGCTGATTGTTAAACTTTCTAGAATACACATATTTTTATTGTGTAGGATCTGGGGCTGCTGTCGCGTCATTTCCCTCTTCCCCTTTCCCCCTCTCCCCCTAATTATTGTACGGCTCCGCCTACAGCCACAAAAGTGTTCCACTTTTCTTTTTTTTTTTTACAATCTTGGCAACTATGATAACCCCTGTCAGATTTTTTTTTTTTTTCACCATTTGTGTCCCAATGCAGGGAGACTTCCCTTCACTTCCTGTCCCATAGCCAAAAAAGGAAGTGAGAGGAAATACCAGAAAATGAGGGGAATCCCTTGGGGACCCCCAGGTCACCAGAACTCATGCCCCATTGGAAGATTTCCCCCTCTATTACTTTTCAGGGGACAATCCAAAAATGTGGGATCTCCTTTTTTTTTTCCTTTTCAATGATAATGGTAAACAGGACAAACAGAGGGAGAATCTCCATAATGGGGGCAGAGACAGCAATCAAAATTGACAGGTGTTCTAATCTCTCTGCCCTCTATCTAAAAAAAAAAAAACAAAAAACAAAAGTTTTGCCTTTAGTTATACTTTAACCACTTGAGGTCCGTGCTGTAGCCGAATGATGGCCCCAGCGTTGACCTGAATTTCTGGGAGGCCATCATAGGACGTCCTCCCCTTTGCGCGCTCCCAGCGCTCCCCCTGCAGGGCACGCGCGGCGTGATTAACCGAGACTCGGGTGATCACCGATCCGAGTAAGGGGCCGATCGCGGCCCCTTACCACGTAATCAGCTGTCAGCCAATGACATCTGATCACGTGTGTAAACAAAAGCTCGGTAATTGTTTTTTTTTTCTCCTCACGCTGACAGTGTGAGGAGAAAAAAAAGCTGATCACCGGCTTATGTTCAAGGGACATCGGTCCCGAAGAGGAAGGAGGCACATCTGCCTCCTCCTCTGTGCTTGCCAGTGCCACCTGCCAGTGCCACCTGTCAATTCCCACAAGTGCCACCTATCAATGCCCACCAGTGGTGCCAATCAGTGCCACCTAGCAGTGCTGCCTTTCAGTGTAACCTATCAGTGCCCATCACTGCCAGTTATCAGTGCCACCTATCAGTGCCACTTCTCAGTGCCCACCAATGCCACCTATCAATGCCCTTCAGTGCCACCTCTCAGTGTCACCTCTCAGTGCCCACCAGTGCCGCCCTATCGGTGCCCATCAGTGCAGCCCATCGGTGCCTATCAGTGCAGCCTATTGGTGACCATCAGTGCAGCCTCATCAGCGTACATCAATGAAGGAGAAAAATTACCTGTTTGCAACATTTTATAACAAAATATAAAAAAAATATATTTTTTTTTTTAAATTCAGTCTTTTTAAATTTTTTTAACAAAAAATAAAAACCGCAGAGGTGATCGAATGCCATCAAAAGAAACCTCTATTTGTGGGAAAAAATGATAAAAATTTAATTTGGGTACAGTGTTGTATGACCGCGCAATGGTCATTCAAAGTGCGACAGCGCTGAAAGCTGAAAATTGGTCTGGAGGGGGGTTTAAGTGCCCAGTAAACAAGTGGTTAACCACTTCAGCCCTGGAAGATTTGGCTGCTGAATGACCAGGCCATTTTTTGCGATTCGGCACTGCGTCATTTTAATTGACAATTGCGCGGTCGTGCGACGTTGCACCCAAACAAAATTGACGTCCTTTTTTCCCCACAAATAGAGCTTTCTTTTGGTGGTATTTGATCACCTCTGCAGTTTTTATTTTTTGCGCTATAAACAAAAAAAGAGCGACAATTTTGAAAAAAAAACAATATTTTGTACTTTTTGCTGTAATAAATATCCCCATTTTTGGGGATGAGACCAAAATAAACTTACTTGGTTCAGATGGTGTCAAGCCTGTGTGGCGGTACCAGGTGAGGAGTACAAAGACAAGTGTTTTTTGCCTACAGTCAAGCATGGTGGTGGGAGTGTCATGGTCTGGGGCTGCATGAGTGCTGCCAGCACTGGGGAGCTACAGTTCATTGAGGGAACCATGAATGCCAAAATGTACTGTCACATACTGAAGTCGAGCATGATCCCCTCCCTTCAGAGACTGAGCCGCAGGGCAGTATTCCAACATGATAACGACCCCAAACACACCTCCATGACGACCACTGCCTTGCTAAAGAAGCTGAGGGTAAAGGTGATGGACTGGCCAAGCATGTCTCCAGACCTAAACCCTATTGAGCATCTGTGGGGCATCCTCAAACGGAAGGTGGAGGAGTGCAAGGTCTCCAACATCCACCAGCTCTGTGATGTCGTCATGGAGGAGGGGAAGAGAACTCCAGTGGCAACCTGTGAAGCTCTGGTGAACTCCACGCCCAAGAGGGTTAAGGCAGTGCTGGAAAATAATGGTGGCCACACAAAATATTGACACTTTGGGACCAATTTGGACATTTTCACTTTTTCACAATTTTCAGGGGTGTACTCACTTTTGTTGCCAGCGGTTTAGACATTAATGGCTGTGTGTTGAGTTATTTTGAGGGGACAGCAAATTTACACTGTTATACAAGCTGTACACTCACTACTTTACATTGTAGCAATGTGTCATTTCTTCAGTGTTGTCACATGAAAAGATAATAAAATATTTACAAAATGTGAGGGGTGTACTCGCTTATTTTTTATGAATGGCATCAATTCATGTGTCATTATGTATTATTGCAATAGCTGTGATTGGCTATCACATGGTACAGGTGTGCTGTGATTAGCCCTGTCTGTACCATGTGATCACAGGGACCAATCACAGAGATCACAACAGTACACAATGATTGGCTATGACTATAAGCCATTGTGTACATTTGACATGTGATCACTGTGCAGTGCTGCCAACCTACCAGATTGAAATTTACTGACACAACATCCAAAATTTACTGGCACAGCCAAGTTTTTACTGGAATTTTCCAAAAGTAGATATTAACTTCAAAAAAATATATTTCTATCTTATTTTTGATATAGTAAGTAGCTCACGGGGCAAGAAATAAGAATGGGGAGGCACGCACACACATGAAACTGACTCTCACAATGACATTGACAGCAGTGTGCAGCAGCACAGATGATGAGGACACCTCAACGACACGACGCGTCTCCTCCTGAATCACAGTCTCTCTCCACACCAGGTGGTCCCTTCAGTCCAAACAGCACTGACAGCCCCACTCCTGTCCCACAGACCTGCACACGAGGCTCCGGCCGCTCTGCTCAGCTCCCTTGCACCATCACACGACATGCTCAGGCACACCTGTGGTAGACCCGCCCCTGCCGGTGCTGCCCGAACACACTGTAGCAGGCACTTCAATAGTCTCGGCCGGCTCCAGACCAGAATTGTACATGTGCAGTATCAAGCCAACCGTCAGACTTTTTTTACTGGCAACTTCTTCCTGTCACTGGCATTTACTGGCAGTAGAAAAGTGCCTGTTTTTTACTGGCTGCCAGTATAAATACTGATGGTTGGCAACAATGTCATTTCCTATTCCTAGTCATTTCCTATTCCTGATATGTGCCTGCTGTACCATGTACTTGTATGAGAAAGTCTCCTGTTCTCTTTGTTTTGCTTCCTTTATGTGAAATCCCTGGTGTGTCTGTCAGTCCCTCTGCTTTCCTAATAAAAACTGACCACACTAAGCAGGAGAGCACAGCGTGGTCAGTTCTCTAGCTATGATGGGAACTCAGCCTGCTCTCCTCCAATGATCAGACTTGTCCTGCCACCCCCCCCCCCCCCCACTGCACAGCTTTTCACTGAGAAGATCAGTGTGCTGCTGCTTCTCCTCCCCAAGCTCTTATGCAGCTGAGAACAGAGGGAATGTGATCACTTATAAAAAAGGCAACAAAGATATTTATAATTTTTTTATTTTTTATATCTATACACAAATGTTTTGCTTACCATTTCTATTTTAATCGCTTGCTGACCAGCGCACGCTGATGTACATCAGCAGAATGGCACTGGGGGCAAAAGGGCAAACAGGTATGTCCCCTTTAAGAAGCGGTGTTGCGGGCGCGCGAGTGCCACGTCCTCCGTGACAGCGGGTCCCGTGGACTCGATGTCGGTCGGATGCCCGCAATCGTGTCACGGAGAGGTAGAACGGGGAGATACTTTTGTAAACAAAGCATTCTGCCTAGTGACATGACAGAGATCACTGCTCCCTGTCATCGAGAGCAGTGATCACTGTCCTGTGTGTTGAAGCCCATCCCCCCCTAACAGTTAGAATCACTCCCTAGGACACACTTAACCCCTTCACTGCCCCCTAGTGGTTAACCCCTTCCCTGCCAGGGTCATTTACACAGTAATCAGTGCATTTTTAAAGCACTGATCGCTGTATAAATGACAATGGTCCCAAAATAGTGTCAAAATTGTCCGCCATAATGTCGCAGTCACGGTAAAAATCGCAGATCGCCATTGCTAATTAAAAAAAAATAATTAATAAAAGTGCCATAAAACTGTCCCGTTTTGTAGACGCTATAAATTTTGCACAAACCAATCGCTTATTGCGATTTTTTTTAACTAAAATTACGTAGAAGAATTCATATTGGCCTAAACTGAGGAAAAAAAAAGGGTTTTTTTTATATTTTGGGGGATATTTATTATAGCAAAAAGTAAACAAATATTGCTTTTTTTTTCTCAAAATTATCGCTCTATTTTTATGTTTATAGCGCAAAAAATAAAAACCACAGAGGTGATCAAATACCACCAAAAGAAAGCTCTATTTGTGGGGGGAAAAAAAGGACGTCAATTTTGTTTGGGTACAACGTCGCACGACCGCGCAATTGTCAGTTAAAGAGACGCAGTGCCGAATCGTAAAAAGTGCTCTGGTCAGGAAGGGGGTAAAATCTTCCGAGGGCTGAATCGGTTAAAAACCCCTTTTATACTACACCAGGTCTCTTCCTTGTTAGGAATGGTTCCTGGGCCCCAGGGCCCCTGTGAATGGGGCCCCGCTTTCTTAATAATGAGTAAATCTAAAAATAAATAACGGTGTATAAAAATAAAAATGGGTGTGCGATGACATTAATAATAAATAAATATAAATAAAAGATTGTGAATGGAAAAAAATAGGTTAAAAATATAAACAAATAAAAGTAATATAAAATAAAAAAATAAGAGAGTATAAATATACATAAAAAAATAAAGATAATGAATAAAAATGTATATAAAAAAATAAAAAAGGATACATTGATGAATAAATTTAAAGAATAAAGATAAAAAAAAAGGGTGTATAAAATAAATAATAATGATAAATATAATAGTTAATAAATATAAAAATAACTCTAAATAAGGGTGTATAAAAATAAAGAAAAATAATGAGGATAATAATTAATAAATATAAAAATAACTATGAATCAGGGTGTATAAAAATAATAAATGCATATGAAAAATAAAAAATGGTGTAGAAAAAGAAAAAAAATATATAATAATGGGTAAATCTAAAAATAAATAATGGTGTATAAAAATGGGTGCTTGATGAAATGAATAATGAATAAATATAAAGGGGTATAAAAATAATAAATGAAAATCATAAATACCATAAATAAAATGACTAATTAAAAAAATGTAGGAAAAAAATGTGTGTGTTGCACAACCCTATCCACATAGCCCTGGGTAGACTAGAACTCGTGGACGTGCAAGACAGCTTCCGACAAATCCCTGGCTCAGCTCGTCTTCGCCTGGCTTAGATTAAGGACACACGCCACCGCGTCAGGCGAGGTTATAGCAGTGCTCTCTTTATCTTGAAGCTGGATTCACAGTGACGTCATCGGCTCAGCACTGCCATCTATAGGCAGCAGGGCCGGTACAAGGGGTGGGCGGGAGGATCGGCTGCCCTGGGCAGGGTGTGGGAGGAGTGTGGGAGGGGGCTCTAGGTCGCCGACAGCAGCATGAGCATGCAGAGAATATTTAGGTTATGGCTCCACTCAATTGTACAGTCTGCCCAAAAAGTGGGCTGAGGATGCACCCATACATATTGCTTGCCTCCTCTCTACAGCGGCAACCACATTCTGGCACAGAGGGAGAACAATTCATTCTACTGGCCTTGATTTCTCATCAGTCTGGCTGGCTGGATCGGGCTGTGACACTGAGAGCTCCTCTACAGGTGGGCGGAGCAAGATGATACAACAGTGCAGTTCCGATCATTGCTTTCCGCCCCCTGCATACATCATACAGCTCTCCCAACATGAAGATCTCACAGGATGGATGTTAGTTTTCTTCCATGTGAGTCCCCACTGCTCTGCCTTCCAAACTCTACCTGGCTGTGCTGTAAACTCGCCCTGTACTTTGCAGAGCAGGTTTACAAAAAGTGAAGAACAATTCTTATATATGTTGGGAATATACTGGGACTTTTCATTTGTTAATGTTCTCTGCTGATCCATCTAGTACTTGTGTATAGGGAGGGGATCCAGTGCTTAACTAACTCCCCCCAGCTGTCTCCCATCCTAAACACAGGATATGTCTCACTAACAGCAGTGTACTTACTATATTATTTGCCTGATATAAGCTGGGTGCAATGAAAAAATAAATACCTGTCCCTATTAGCTCAGTCTCCTGTCAGTCTATTGAGCCCTCCCCTGCTCTGTCAGCCCCACATTCCCAGAAAAGAGCTGAGGTGTTAGCATAGAGCTCTGTACATGTGCAGACTGGGGATAAAGGCTGGGGAAACATTATTTCAGCAAGCTGCAAATGCCATCGATGTTGTTGGGAATCAGAGCCCCCCTGTGTGTCAGAGCCCCCTGTGTGTCAGAGCCCCCCTGTGTGTCAGAGCCCCCCTGTGTGTCAGAGCCCCCTGTGTGTCAGAGCCCCCCTGTGTGTTAGAGCCCCCTGTGTGTCAGAGCCCCCCTGTGTGTCAGAGCCCCCCTGTGTGTCAGAGCCCCCTGTGTGTCAGAGCCCCCTGTGTGTCAGAGCCCCCCTGTGTGTCAGAGCCCCCCTGTGTGTCAGAGCCCCCTGTGTGTCAGAGCCCCCCTGTGTGTCAGAGCCCCCTGTGTGTCAGAGCCCCCCTGTGTGTCAGAGCCCCCTGTGTGTCAGAGCCCCCTGTGTGTCAGAGCCCCCCTGTGTGTCAGAGCCCCCTGTGTGTCAGAGCCCCCCTGTGTGTCAGAGCCCCCTGTGTGTCAGAGCGTGTCCTCCTCATTCTCTTTCCCATGTTGACTTTAGACAGCAGAGCAGAAAGTAGAGGAGTCCAGTGTGCTGAAGTGTGGAGAATGTGTGATCCTGTTTTTCATAGGCTATTGAGTTTGGCTAAATCTGCTAGTACATCTAACACTACCCTCCTTCCCAGACTGACTATGCTGCTATCAGCTGTGCCTTCTGTGCTCCTTTATCCAGATTGGGGGCACTCTAATACAGGACATATGCCACTGGCCAGATCGCCAGGTGAAAACAGAGGGGAAAAGCCTAAAATAAAACTAATGCAGCCACCACATCTAATGATTGTTAAACTGCAATATATAACATATTGGGTTTTATACCAGTCTTCTGAACCCTATTTCCACAATCCTTAATATGTTTTTTTTTTCCATTCCTGAGCTCTGCATCACTTGCTACTGAACCCTTGCACTGTAAATGGGGGGGGGGGGCGCAATCTGGTATGTTCGCCCTGGGCACTGGGTGACCTTGTCCCGGCACTGATAGGCAGCATTGGAAATCACACCCGCACGCTGCTGGGCTTGAAGGGGCGCTCTCTGCTCTACCACACTTGCGCACAAGCTGTAGCTATCTAAATCGGCTGGTACAGAGCAGCAGCAACTGAGCCGCTAATAGGGGTCAAGTAGGCGCAATCCGGGCACCCATTCATGTAGAGTAGGCATAATTCAGGCGCAAATAGTGGACAACCCAGGCGCTAGTAAATGTAGGTAACAAAATATTAAATGAATGTAGCGCTCAATCAAATTAAAATATAAATGGTGTAAAAAACTGATGATTAAGTGACGCTCAAAAAAGTATAATAAATATTGCTCAAAAAAATGAATATAATAGAAATGTAAAACAACCACGTGAATGGAGGTTCTATAGGGAAAATCCTATGCGGTGTTAGGACGAGAGATCCCTAGGAGAGTCATTTTGAGGAGGATCGTGGAGCTGTTTTATCAATTTTGATTGTATCGTCTATGGGACCTTTTTACCAAGGGCACGTTTCTTCACTGATCTAAGCACCTTTTTGATACCATTGGACTTAATTATTATTTATTGCACTTGTGTGGATTTTTATCTGTCATTATTTATATATATTGATTCTATATTATTATTGCACAGATCACATAGTTGCACTACCATTACTTATTTTAGAGTGCCGTATTTATTGCTTTTTTATATTCTATTTGCACAGTGGTTCTATGGATTCATTAGTTACACTTAATATGGAGTTTCGTTTGTTTTTTTTTGTCACTTTTTGGATTATTATTATTGGAAGAAAAGCTCTGGGAATCGTAAGGGGGGCTCCACTGGGGACACCTGATGCGAGCGGGGGCTCCGCCGGGGACTCCTGATGCGAGGGGGGGCTCCGCCGGGGACTCCTGATGCGAGGGGGAGCTCCGCCGGGGACTCCTGATGCGAGGGGGAGCTCCGCCGGGGACTCCTGATGCGAGGGGGGGCTCCGCCGGGGACTCCTGATGCGAGGGGGGGCTCCGCCGGGGACTCCTGATGCGAGGGGGAGCTCCGCCGGGGACTCCTGATGCGAGGGGGAGCTCCGCCGGGGACTCCTGATGCGAGGGGGAGCTCCGCCGGGGACTCCTGATGCGAGGGGGAGCTCCGCCGGGGACTCCTGATGCGAGGGGGAGCTCCGCCGGGGACTCCTGATGCGAGGGGGAGCTCCGCCGGGGACTCCTGATGCGAGGGGGAGCTCCGCCGGGGACTCCTGATGCGAGGGGGAGCTCCGCCGGGGACTCCTGATGCGAGGGGGAGCTCCGCCGGGGACTCCTGATGCGAGGGGGAGCTCCGCCGGGGACTCCTGATGCGAGGGGGAGCTCCGCCGGGGACTCCTGATGCGAGGGGGAGCTCCGCCGGGGACTCCTGATGCGAGGGGGAGCTCCGCCGGGGACTCCTGATGCGAGGGGGAGCTCCGCCGGGGACTCCTGATGCGAGGGGGAGCTCCGCCGGGGACTCCTGATGCGAGGGGGAGCTCCGCCGGGGACTCCTGATGCGAGGGGGAGCTCCGCCGGGGACTCCTGATGCGAGGGGGGGCTCCGCCGGGGACTCCTGATGCGAGGGGGAGCTCCGCCGGGGACTCCTGATGCGAGGGGGAGCTCCGCCGGGGACTCCTGATGCGAGGGGGAGCTCCGCCGGGGACTCCTGATGCGAGGGGGAGCTCCGCCGGGGACTCCTGATGCGAGGGGGAGCTCCGCCGGGGACTCCTGATGCGAGGGGGAGCTCCGCCGGGGACTCCTGATGCGAGGTGGAGCTCCGCCGGGGACTCATGGTGTGAGGGGGGGCTCCGCCGGGGACTCATGGTGTGAGGGGGAGCTCCGCCGGGGACTCCTGATGCGAGGGGGAGCTCCGCCGGGGACTCCTGATGCGAGGGGGGGCTCCGCCGGGGACTCCTGATGCGAGGGGGGGCTCCGCCGGGGACTCCTGATGCGAGGGGGGGCTCCGCCGGGGACTCCTGATGCGAGGGGGGGCTCCGCCGGGGACTCCTGATGCGAGGGGGAGCTCCGCCGGGGACTCCTGATGCGAGGGGGAGCTCCGCCGGGGACTCCTGATGCGAGGGGGAGCTCCGCCGGGGACTCCTGATGCGAGAGGGAGCTCCGCCGGGGACTCCTGATGCGAGGGGGGGCTCCGCCGGGGACTCATGGTGTGAGGGGGGGCTCCGCCGGGGACTCCTGGTGTGAGGTGGGGGCTCTTTAATCATCCTGACACCATAACAACCATGGTGCCGGGATGATTGAAGTGCTAACACCAGGTGTTTGGAGTAACTTTATCTGATGATTGTTAAACTTTCTAGAATACACATATTTTTATTGTGTAGGATCTGGGGCTGCTGTTGCGTCATTTCCCTCTCCCCCTTTCCCCCTCTCCCCCTCTCCCCCTCTCCCCCTTTCCCTCTCCATCATTCATCTCAGACTCTAACCACACCCTCTTGAGTCACGCCCACCATGTCACGTAAACCACGCCCATTTTTCGCCACGGCGCACTTGTATATTTTTCCTAAGCCACGCCTACAACGAATGCCACGCCCCCTAATTATGGTACGGCTCCGCCTACAGCCACAAAAACCTAGATCAAAAAAAAAAATGAATTGTCTCGACCTTTCCAGCCACGTCACTGGCAATGTTCACTTCCGCCGGCCTGGACGTGATGTCAAAACCTCGCGCCCAGGCCTCCAAAAGTCATAGAGATGACTAGGGACCATCTGGCCACCAGATATCTCTATGCTCAACTTCCAGCAGCCGCTGATTCATTTTCCGGCTTGCCGATCGCACGGGCGAGACGGTAGAAGCACCGGAGAGCAGGTATCTCCATATCAGTGTAGAAATTCAGTGTGAAACTTTTCCTCTGTGCAGGAGCTTCCTGTAAAAAAAAAAAAAAAAAAATAAAAAGAAGAAGAGACCGGCCACTGCTGTGTTTTCTCCCTGTGCAGGGTGACTGGTCTTGTATCCACCCTCTCAGTTTTCTGCAGATATCATGTAGTGGGTGGAGCCTGCTGGTCCCTCCCACAGCTCTGCCACCTGCATAGGTAATAACTGGGTTTGCAATTGCACTTGGTGTACACAAAGTGAATTTATATCACTTGTGGTTATTGCAATAACGTAACAATGTAAACTTCATGCTAATCTGATATCAGGCTAGATTTTCATGTTTTAATCTGTGTTTTTTTTCAGCCAATGGTGAAGTTTTTGTAATTAAAGATGTGGGAGACAGTAGTTCTGGAACAGAAAAAGCTGGAAAAAAAGGTCTTGCTCTCTATACAATTAGAAGCAATCATGGTTGCAATTAGTAGACAAAATCAATGTGTTATAAACCATAACCATTATATATATTTTTTTTTTTTTAACGTAACTGCACTCAAAACTGATCCAAAATTCAGGTGCAGACTGAAAAACCTGCCACTATACAATGTGCAGATGTATGCTCCAAACTATAACAGGCGTGTATCATGATCAAGTACAGTGCAGCATTAAAAGGATGTGATGACAATGCATTTACATTGATGTTCTTTAATCAGAACGTTTCTGCAATTACACAAGGTTTACACCTGCACATCACCTGGTACCTTGACTTTCTTTCTAAATGCAAAACAAAACACACTTAAAGCGGGGGTCCACCTATCTATCGTTTTTTTTTTTTTGGAGTTCATTCACAAACTTTTCTTCTCATGATTATCTACTCACATGTTCTGTGTAATAAGTCCGCCTGTGTCCGATTTCGTTGTAAAGAATAATTTATAAAATTCACTGGAGGCGGTTTCCATCTTCATTGTGGGCATTTGAAGCCCACAAGCATGTATTTCCTGGATGCGGTGAATGCTGTGCTCCCAGCATTCACCGAGATGTTGTGATGACACTGTTGCACAATGCATGCTGGGAAGCCTGGGAGAGGCTAGAAACACGCCTACTCCCATGGGAGGAAAACCAGGAAGATTAGAAAAAAAAAAAAAAGGTAATTACGGCGATTTAAATTTTCGTTTACACAGCATGTCAGCATCTAGGCAAGGAAGAGAATGCATAGAGATAATGTTCAAAATTAATATCTGTATGTATTCTCTTCCTTGCCTAGATGCTGACATGCCATTTAAAAAAATTAAAATCACCGTAATTACCTTTTATTTTTCTATTCTTCTTTGCACTTCCTGGTTCTCCTCCCGTGGGAGTAGGCGTGTTTCTAGCCTCTCCCAGACTCCGCACAGTCTCCTGGGAGCTAGTCTCAGGCTTCCCAGGATGCCACTGAGCATGTGCGGGAACGAGCAGAGAATGCTGGGAGCACAGCATTCACCGCATCCAGGAAATAAATGCTTGTGGGCTTCAAATGCCCACAATGAAGATGGAAACCGCCTGCAGTGAATAATATAAGTTATTCTTTCCGACGAAATCTGACACAGGCGGACATATTACACACAATATGTGAGTATGTAATGCTGAGAAGAAAAGTTTGTGAATGAACTCAAAAAAAAAAAAAAAAAAGCGATAGATAGGTGGACCCCCGCTTTAAAGTGGTTGTAACCTTTCAATTAAAAAAAAAATACACACAAAACATACATGTTATACTGACCTGCTCTGTGTAATGGTTTTGCACAGAGCAGCCCCCATCCTCTTGTTATGGGGTCCCCCGCCAGCGCTTTCGGGCCCCTCCTCAACGGGTACCCCCACGGAAAGATGCTTTTCACGGGGGCACCCCTGTGGGTTTGCTCCCAAGATCCGCTGCTGTGTCCATTGACACAGACAGTGGGACTCGGCCACGTCACAGCTTTTGATTGACAGTAGCGGGAGCCAATGGCTCCTGCTGCTATCAATCTGTCCAATGAGAAGACCGACAGCAGTTGGAGCCTCTGCGCTCATGCGGATCACTGGATCGGATCGGGCTCACTGGGGGAGAGCTGCAGCGCAGAAGGTTTTTCACCTTAATGCATTCTATGCATTAAGGTGAAAAACCTTAAGGCTTTACAACCACTTAAGGAAAAATAGGCCACCGATAAAGGAGTACAATATTGGGGGTGCAGTGTTGACCATAACTACAGAGGAAAAAGATCTGGGGGTGCTTATATTGAAATGATTGTGAAATGAGCAAACAGGGGGGCCAGGTAGTTGGGAATGTAAACAGAACTCTGGTATGCATCAGTAGAAAGATATACAGGTTAAGCCTGTATGCTGACATTTCTTTATGATCTGGACTTGGACTCTGGACTTGTTTTCAGTGCCACATATACTTCTAAGGCCCCTTTCACACATGCGGACCACTCATTTCATCAGTTCAGTCACGTTTTTTCAAAGAAAAAACGGATAAAGTTTACATTAGGTTTACATCAGTTTACCAATCAGTTGCATATTTGTTTTTGTTTTTTTACATCCACTACCAATGCAAAAACGGTCCATTTGTCAATTTACATCTGTTCCCTTTTTTTAACAGAATAAAAATAGGGCTTTCATCAGTATCAAAAAAACGGATGTTGACGGATGTAAACGGATGATCATCCGTTTACATCTGTTTTTCCAAAGAGTTGCATTGATGTCTGTTTTTCATATGTCAATGGATGGATAAAAATAGACAAAAGGTCCGTATGTGTGAAAGGGGCCTTACGCTTTTAGCTCTCATGGTTTTAATTTTTTTAAATCCAATAATTTAAAAAGATAAAAATTCTGATGCTCAGGTTGCCATAATTGTGTGCCCTGTGTGTCAGAGTTCCCAGGAAGCTACATATAGGAAATTATGGCTCCCTGAAAAATCAGTCATTCTAGCAACTTGATAACGACGTTTGTAAGGAGAGATCTGCATTAAATTGTAGCTCTAGCCAAGAAATGTTTATTACGTTTCGGATAGCATAGTTAACATTTCCAACAGAGTTTTTTTTAGCTTTATCCCACTTGGAGAGAGTTACCCTCTCTATTTTCCCTGGGGAGCATTGTCACTGGGACAAAAAGTCATGAGAAATCCAGCATGTTACAGCTTTCACTCAAACAGTAAGTGATGTAAAAAATCTTGTAACGGGCACACCTAGGTAGTGGAGATTCCCTATGACAGGGGTTTCTAACAAATTATACTATTTCTGTTTAGATTGTAAGCTCTAACAATGAGGGCCCTCTGAACACTCTTATATGGAATTGTACTGTCTTCTGCCAAGTGCTGCACAAACAGTTTGCGCTCTATAAATCTGGTAGAATAGGAATATTAAAAAAAAGAAAAAATGTTTTGGTTAAGAGACTTTTTATGACACTCGCCAGCCTGCAGATTCCATAGGTGGAGAAGAGCAAAATATAAGTATTGGTAGGGACAGCTTCTCTGAACAGTCAGTTTTACCTTTTTGGTTTCATGGATGTGATGGCAAACGGTTGCAGCTGTAGCACTGAGGTCCTTCATGCGCAATTCTGTAAAGTTGCAGGAAACAGAGAAAACAGATTACATCTGCAGCCATCAGCATGAACACCAACAATACAATTATCAAGCTATAAAAATCAGCATACAAAGCAGTGTGGCGTCTTAAAATAAACCAGTACTGCCAAGCCCAAGTGAAAGCTCCAAGTTAGCCTGGCTGCAGCCTTTATAGGGATAAGGAACCTCCCTCCCCCTACTACCACAAGGTAAATATAGTAGCAAGTCCTAGTTGCAATCTTGGAACACCCAATAAGAGGATAATATGCAACCGGTCTAAACTACGTGGCATGTTCACCCATCTTGTCCGCCAGGCTAATGGCATTGGTGAACTAGAGATACTGTTGTATTTGGATTTTGTGGGAATTTCAGAGACCTGGTTCAACAGCTCTCATGATTGGCTGGCAAACATTCAAGGGTATACCCTTTATCGCAAGAATAGAGAGGGTAAAAAAGGGGGAGGGGTATGCCTATATATCAAGAATAATGTACAAGAGAATGTGAGAATTGACATCACTAAGGGAGCTAGGGAAGAGGTGGAATCCTTATGGGTAGAGCTCCAAAGGGATGAAGCTAAGGGGAAAATAATACTGGGAGTATGCTATAGGTCCCCTAACCTGAGGGAGGAAGAGACAGATCTATCACAATTTGCATTAGCAGCAAGGATGGGAAGTGTTATAATGGGGGATTTTAATTATCCAGACATATACTGGGCGGAGGGAACCGCGCATTCAAGCTCGCCAGTTCCTAAATGTCTTACAGGACAATTTTATGGGTCAGATGGTAGACGCACCAACTAGAAGTAAAGTGTTACTGGATCTACTGATTAAAATACAGACCTGATCACGGATGTGGAAATACAGGGCAATTTAGGTAACAGCGATCACAGGTCAATTGGCTTCAGTATAATTCACACAAATAGGAAACATAAGGGAAATACAAAGACACTGAATTTCAAAAGAGCCAACTTACCTAAACTAAGAACCTTGCTAGAAGGCATAAATTGGGATAAAATCTTAGGAACAAAGAACATGGAGGAGAGATGGGTTTGCTTTAAGAGCATATTAAATAAGGGCATTAGCCAATGCATCACATTGAGTAATACATTTAAAAGAGCAAACAAAAGTCCTGGATGATTTAACTCCAATGTAAAAATGCATATAAAAGCAAAAGAGAAGGCCTTCAAAAAATACAAGGTTGAGGGATCATCATCAGCATTCAGACTTTATAAAGAATGCAACAAGAAATGTACGGGTGCAATAAGGACAGCCAAGATAGAACATGAAAGGCACATAGCGGTGGAGAGTAAAAAAAATCCCAAGAAATTCTTTAAGTATGTAAACAGTAAAAAAGGGAGGACAGACCATATTGGCCCCATAAAGAATGAGGAAGGACATCTGGTTACAAAGGATGGGGAGATGGCGAAGGTATTGAATTTATTCTTCTCCTCAGTCTTCACAAGGGAATCGGGGGGCTTCAGTAACCAAAACTGCAGTGTTTATCCTCATTACACATCACAGAAAGCACCTCCATGGTTAACGGAGGACAGAATTAAAATTAGACTTGGGAAACTTAACATTAATAAATCACCGGGACCAGATGGCTTGCACCCGAGGGTACTTAGGGAACTCAGTAAAGTAATTGCCAGACCATTGTTCCTAATTTTTACTGACAGTCTACTGACTGGAATGGTACCAGCTGATTGGAGAAAAGCCAATGTAGCACCAATATTTAAAAAGGGCCCAAAATACATCCCTGGAAATTACAGACCAGTTAGCCTAACATCAATAGTATGTAAACTCTTGGAGGGAATGATAAGGGACTATATACAAGATTTTAGTAATGAGAACGGTATCATTAGCAGTAATCAGCATGGATTCATGAAGAATTGTTCTGGCCAAACCAATCTACTAACCTTCTATGAGGAGGTGAGTTGCCAGCTAGATAAAGGAAGGCCCGTAGACGTGGTGTATCTGGATTTTGCCAAAGCATTTGACACAGTTCCCAATAAATGTTTACTGTACAAAACAAGGTCCGTTGGCATGGACCATAGGGTGAGTACATCGATTGAAAAGTGTCTACAAGGGCGAGTTCAGAGGGTGGTGATAAATGGGGAGTACTCGGAATGGTCAGGGGTGGGTAGTGGGGTCCCCCAGGGTTCTGTCCGATTTAATTTGTTCATAAACGACCTGGAGGATGGGGTAAACAGTTCAATCTCTGTATTTGCGGACTATACTAAGCTAAGCAGGGCAATAACTTCTCTGCAGGATGTGGAAACCTTGCAAAAAGATCTGAACAAATTAATGGGGTGGGCAACTACATGGCAAATGAGGTTCAATGTAGAAAGATGTAAAATAATGCATTTGGGTGGCAAAAATATGAATGCAGTCTATAAACTGTGGGGGGGGGGGGGGGGGATCTAGGATGGAAAAGGACCTGGGGGTCCTAGTAGATGATAGGCTCAGCAATGGCATGCAATGCCAAGCAGCTGCTAACAAATCAAACAGAATATTGGCATGCATTAAAAAGGGGATCAACTCCAGAGATAAAACGATAATTCTCCCACTCTACAAGACTCTGGTCCGGCCGCACCTAGAGTATGTTGTCCAGTTCTGGCCACCAGTCCTCAGTGTACTGGAAATGGAGCGAGTACAAAGAAGGGCAACAAAGCTAATAAAGGGTCTGGAGGATATTAGTTATGAGGAAAGTTTGCGAGCACTGAAACTATTCTCTCTGGAGAAGAGACGCTTGAGAGGGGATATGATTTCAATATACAAATACCGTACTGGTGACCCCACAACAGGGATAAAACTTTTTCGCAGAAGGGAGTTTACCAAGACTCGTGGCCACTCATTAAAATTAGAAGAAAAGAGGTCTAACCTTAAACTACGTAGAGGGTTCTTTACTGAGAGCGGCAAGGATGTGGAATTCCCTTCCACAGGCGGTGATCTCAGCGGGGAGCATTGATAGCTTCAAGAAACTATTAGATAATCACCTGAATGACCGCAACATACAGGGATATACAATGTAATACTGACATATAATCACACACATTGGTTGGACTTGATGGACTTGTGTCTTTTTTCAACCACATCTACTATGTAACATGACAGGGCTCATGAACACATGAAACCTACTCCTCTGTGTAAAGTTTAGTACCATTTTTGTGCTGCAAGGCAACGCATCCTGCTTTGTTGCTTAGGTGAGAATTACGTACGGACTCCCTCTGCTTCCTGAGATTGCCACACCACACATCCCAGAGGGTATCGTTGTACAGAGGGCTCATACGAGCCACGAGATTCTGCGTACACGCAGCATTCCTGCACACACGTGTTCCGTTTGCATTTGCGGAAATCTGGATGTTGCAGTGCTCTAAAAAGGTACAGATATCAGAAACTAGTGGAATTGCTCTCATTTGCACAGTAATGCCAAATGTGTGTATGTGTTTGAAAATGCACTGCTGTTATTGTATCACTCTAGTTGGAAACCTAATAAATCTTGATTAAACCAAAAACTGTGGTACCCACAAAAATGGTAAAAAATGCCCAAAATTGTACACATTGATTTTTAAAAACCTTAAAAAAGGCACTTCTGTAACTAGCAGAATAGGCTTTACAATATCTGCATGCTTCTTTTAACCCTTTGATTGCTATGACAAGTAGGCCACATCCTTGGCCGTCAAAGGATAAATATAGGTAATAATGGGTAGAAACATCCGGTTTTATACAACAGCTGGACACACATTAGATTTCAGAAATTGTGCACCATTGCTAAGACACTGAACAAAATTATAAACTTGCTTACCAAGTGCAGGATCGAGCCTGACCTTTTCTGCATTCACAACTGGCTTGTACTGGTTCTGCACGTAAACAATAAAGGATATTAAATCACAGGTCACAAGACATCACTAAACAAATAGGGGTTGATTTACTAAAACTTGAATGTGAAAAATCTGCTGCAGCTTTGCACAGTAGCCAATCAGCATCTAACTTCAGCTTGTTCAACTATGCTCTCCAGTTTTAATAAATCAACCACATAGTGCAAGTAAGGTAGCTGAGTAGTTGGTAGCCTTGTAGTGCCACACTGGGTTCCAGCAATCAACCATAAATTAAATATTGGTATTGGTCCACGGACTTAAAAATATTACTATTTGAATGAACAACATACCAGGATTTCACGCTCCGTTTTTAATGCTTTGACAAAATGACTCAGGATCTTCCTTGGATATCGCTTTCTCTTCATTGAGGTCTCCACCATGGCTTCATCCAATTGGTCTTCTAGTATTTTAATGTCCGGTTCTGCCAGGTGAGGAAATATAGAATAAGCCTGGGTTTCTATAACTATACCAAAGAATATACAGCCATGGCCAAAAGTTGAGAATGACACAAACATTCATTTTCACAAAGTCTGCTGCCTCAGTTTTTATGATGGCAATTTGCATACACTCCAGAATGTTATGAAGAGTGATCAGATGAATTACAATTGCAAATTCCCTCTTTGTCATGAAAATTAACTTACTCCCATAAAAAAAAAAAAAAACACACGATTCCACTGCATTTGTGAAGAAGGCTTCAGGGCGCCCAAAAAAGTCCAGCAAGTGCCAGGACCGTCTCCTACAGTTCATTCAGCTGTGCTATCGGGGCACCACCAGTGCAGAACTTGTTCAGGAATGGTGTGAGTACATCTGCATACACAGTGAGAAGACTTTTGGAGGATGACCTGGTATGAAGAAGGGCAGCAAAGAAGCCACTTCTCTCCAGGAAAAACATCAGGGAAAGACTAATATTCTGCAAAAGGTACAGGGATTAGACTGCTGAGGACTGGGGTAAAGTCATTTTCTCTGATGAATCCCCTTTCCGATTGTTTGGGGCATCTGGAAAAAGCCGTGTCCCGGTCTAGCTGTGTACTTTAGTAAAATAAATACTCAGAATGATGTGCTACACTAAGGCCTAAGCCCAGGGGGCTGGTCTGTTCTATAGTCTTCCAGTCACTTATTTTTTTTTGGGGGGGGGGGGGGGGGGGGGGCGAGCTGGAGCATGTGCAGCAGAGTGAATTACAGCATACTTAGCTTGTCTATCATATTAACTATAGGAACAGCATTCCAGAAGAGATATTTAAAACTCACTGGTGTGTCTCTGGAGGGGTAAACCATATGGACCTCCAATGTTATATAGGATTAATATGTCTCTCTATGTATATTCATAAACCTAGAATTTTTTCTACAGACATAATGCAGTTGATGTTCAGGTACACAGACCTGGTGAGCCAGGAGCAAGGAAACTGGTATCCCCTCCCAAACAGCCATGATCATGAGAAGCACAGTGACAGAGTGATGACATCAATGGGTTTAACAACTTCAATACCGGGATTTTTTGCCCCCTTCCTGCCCAGGCCAATTTTCAGCTTTCAGTGCTATTGCACTTTGAATGACTATTGCGGGGTCATGAAACGCTGTACCCAAAAGAAATTTTATCATATTTTTGAGACAGATAGAGCTTTCTTTTGGTGGTATTTAAAGACAAACTTTTGAAAAAAAAAGTTTTTCTTAGCTAGAAAATGTTGTAAATAAGTAATTTTCCTCCTTCACTGAAGTGCGCTGATGAGGATGCACTGAGAAGATGGCTCTGAAGAGCAATGATGATGTCATATGACAGGGCTTGACAAATTTGCTTGGAATCTAGGAGCCAGCTAAAAAAGTTAGGAGCCAGGTTTTTTTTTTTTTTTTTTTTTTAAAACGACCGACAAAGCTTTATTTTCAATATAAAAATTAACCAATCTTAAATTTACACAGAGACGACTAGAACTAATGTGACTGCTTTTATTTCCTGCCATGCAGGTACACAAGACCACCATATTCTCGCTAAGGATCCAATCAGGTCCGCCTGAAAAACTGACATGCGAACCTGATCAGACAGCCCCTGTGAAAGGGGCCAAGCAGGGAGATGACAAATAATAAATTCATTTTAATTAACCACTTCCTTCCCGCAGGACGACTATATACGTCCTGTCTTTGAAGAGAAATACCGTTGTTATGGTAGCAGCTAGCTACCATAACCCCGGTATCTTCTTCAAGAGCCGGCGGTTCTCTTTCAGATAAAAGTGGTCTCTGCAGCAGATTAGCAGCGAGATCACTTTTATCGGCGGCAGGAGAGGGCCCCCCTACCGCCGCTCTCCGGTGCCCTTCACCGCTTATCGTGGCCGTCGGTAACGGCGGAGGCGATCCGGATCTGTCCCTGGCCTGACATGGAGACGAGTGAGAGGAAGATGGCCCCCCCGCCCATCTCCAAGTCATTGCAGGGCGAAAGCGACGTCAAATCGTCACTTCCACCCATAGCTCTTGAAGGGACATTTTTTTTTTTTTTTTCAAATGACAATTTTTTTTTTAATGCATTTTAGTGTAAATATGAGATCTGAGGTCTTTTTGACCCCAGATCTCATATTTAAGAGGACCTGTCATGCTTTTTTTCTATTACAAGGGATTTTTACATTCCTTCTAATAGGAATAAAAGTGACTTTTTTTTTTTTTTTTTTTAAAAGAACAGTGAAAAAATAAAAGTTAAAATAAATAAGAAAAAAAAAAATTTAAATGTGCCCCATCCCTTGTAATAGAAATAAAAGTGACACAATTTTTATTTTTTTTAAAAACAGTGTAAAAATAAAAAATAAAATATATAAGAAAAAATAATAATTTTTTTAAATGCGCCCCGTCCCGCCGAGCTCGCTTGCAGAAGCAAACGCATATGTGAGTAGCACCCGCATATGAAAGCGGTGTTCAAACCACACGTGAGGTATCGCCACGATCGTTAGAGTGAGAGCAATAATTCTAGTCCTAGACCTCCTCTGTAACTCAAAACATGCAACCTGTAGAATTTTTTAAACGACACCTATGGAGATTTTAAAGGGTAAAAGTTTGTCGCCATTCCACGAGCGGATGAAATTTTGAAGCGTGACATGTTGGGAATCAATTTACTCGGCGTAACATCATCTTTCAAAATATAAAAAAAATTGGGCTAACTTTACTGTTTTCTTATTTTTTAATTAAAAAAAGTATTTTTTCCCAAAAAAGTGCGCTTGTAAGTCCGCTGCGCAAATACGGTGTGACAGAAAGTATTGCAATGACCGCCATTTTATTCTCTAGGGTGTTAGAATAAAAAATATATATAATGTTTGGGGGTTCTAAGTAAAGGGAAGGAGATGAGCAGGCAGTGAAAACAGGTAGGGAAAGCTGCTCCATTAGCATTGGTGGATGTCTTGTCATACCAACGGCCACCACCAGAGGGCGCCCGATTGCAGAAGGAACCAGGAACCATAGGACTGCAGTAGGCCGCAAAGCCGGGGCCTCAATTACCGGCGCGGCCCAGCGCGATCGCGGCGGGAGGGGGGGGGGGGGGGAGGCGAACGGACACAGGATACCAAAGCTGTGCCGCCCCAGGCGCCAGGTCGCTAATTCTAGTCGCAAATGCGACCTGGCGCCCGGGGTTTGTCGAGCCCTGTCATATGATGTCGCCCCAGAACGAGGGCCGCCTTGTGCCCGTCATTTTACTATATGGCGGGAGGTGGTTAAATTAGGTTTGTAATGAAAATAAAAAGGTTTTCTCTAAAAATTAACTTGTTGATTGGGGGGGGGGGGAATGGGAAGCCAAATTATAGGCAGATTAAACTTTAGTTTTAATTATTCCCTATTGCATCCAATGGTAAAGAAAGTTTCATCTGGAGTTGAGCTTTAAAGGAGTTGTAAAGTCAGAAGGTTTTATTTATCTTAATGCATTAAGATAAAAAACCTTGTGTGTAGCAGCCTCCCCAGCACCCCCTAATTACTTACCTGAGCCCCATCTCTCTAACGATGTCCATGAATGTCTAAGTCGTCCGGTTAACTCCTCCTGATTGGCTGAGACATAAACACACAGAGCTGTGACTCGGCATGGGTGCCCCCATAGGAAGCTGCTGACTGTGGGGGCACTCGATAGGAGGGAGGGGCTGGGAGCAGCAAAGAGGGCCCGGGAAGGGGAGGATCTGGGTTGCTCTGTGCAAAACCAACTGCACAGAGGAGGGAAGTATAACATGTTTGTTATTTATTTTTTTTAAAACACGAGACTTTACAATCACTTTAACCGATTCTTACCAGAGTCTTTATCTGGGGCCTCGTGCCATGACAGTCCATTGATGCTGACATTCTCTTGAAAGGCAGATTCAAAGTCCTGAATTTAAACAAAATATCTGTCAAATCAGAACACCAATTCTACCTGTGGAATATGCTGAGGTTTTGTAAGAACTGTATTAAATATCAGTCTAGCCCTATTCCAAAACTGATACTTAAAAGTAGAACTCCAGTTTTGTTCAAGGAGCTCGGGGGTTATTAAAAATAGGAACAGAACAGCTTTTGCTGCAAAACTGCCCCCTCAGTACTTGTTTTCCACTACTTGATGTCACTACTTTCAGCAGTGTTAATCGCCATTGGTTCCTCAAAGACTGCAGGTAAACCGATGTCCCCACAGTCCACAGCAGCTCTCACTGTTTACTTCCATGGACCTCTGTGTCACTACACAGTTCTAAAGTAGAGGTCAGCGAGAGGAAGCATTGAGATCTTACAGGGGACCATGGAAACAGTTTCCCTGTAGATTTGAGGAACCAGTCCTCTGGAATGCATTTGCCTTCAGTGGAAAAGGTAACTATGTGCACCTCTTCTTCTGCAGAGTATTTGTTCCTGGAGATTTCAAATAAATACAGGACAAGGGTTCTTTAGGTCAACTAGTGTACTGGGTTCTATACACCGTTACTCAGATAATAGCAAATCTTTATATGCAAACTGTGGTACCCTTATAGTGCAATTTTTGACACTGACATTCATTGCAGTATGCTGCCCATTCATTTTCATTGGAACCTCAACGTCAGCAAAAAAAAACAAAAACACACACATCTGTGCTTTCCCAAATGCACTGCAAGGCAACCTATATATTCCTTGGTACATGCCATGTCTAATCCAGGAAAGCACAGTTGGTGCCAAAAATGAATGGCAACAAGCATACCCATCGCACTTTGGTTCCCCCGTATGAGGGGTGTGAATTGTTAACTGTTAATTGGGTGTTAACATGTGGTCAGGCTGCTCTAGCACATCATACTGTATACAAAATTTCTTTGGCTGCACACCACCGCCCGTCCAAGAGTGTTTATTGCGTAAATTGTACAATGCGTACTACCATCAGGACACAATCAAATAAATCAGGTTGATGCGTTTCATACAACCATTGTGCTTCCTCAAAACCAGGTTAAACACTCTTGGACCGCCGGTGGTGTGCAGCAGAATTTATTTTGAATCCAGTGTCTCGGTAGTGAGCCAGGGCTAGCATCCAGACCACTGAGTCCATCAGGACATTATATTCACCTGGAGCAGTGGGACTTTCCTTTCTCCCTGACATCATACTGTATACGGTGTATATGTAAGCTAACTAGATTTGAGCACAGATGTTCTGTCAGTTCTATTGCAAAGTGCAGGCCAGTGACCAGAGCTGGTTCCGTAGTTCTCTAAGAGGCAGATACCAGGTCAAATTCAGGTACTTGCATGTAAAAAATACATTTAACTATATATTAACTGCATGCGACCGGCTTACGCAGAAGGGCAAGTATAGGCATACTAACGTACCTGTATGTGGCCCTTTAAGAAGCGGCTTGTGGGCGCGGGTCCCGTGGACACGATGTCCGTCGGGATCTCCGCGATCGTCTCACGGAGAGGAAGAACGGGGAAATGCTGATGTACACAAACATTTCCCCGTTCTGCCTAGTGACACTGATCACAGCTCCCTGTAATCGGGAGTGGTGATAAGTGTCGTGTCACACATAGCCACGCGCCCCCCCCCCCCCCCCAGTTAGAATCACTCCCTAGGACACACTTAACCCCTACAGCGCCACCTAGTGGTTAACCCCTTCACTGCCAATAACATTTACACAGTAATCAATGCATTTTTAATCTCACTGATCACTGTATAAATGTGAATGGTCCCAAAATAGCGCCAAAAGTGTCTGATCTGTCCGCCATAATAAAAAATTGCTGATCGCCGCCATTACTAGTAAAAAAAAAATAAATAAAAATCATTAATAAAAATGCTATAAAACTATCCCCTATTTTGTAGACGCTATAACTTTTGCGCAAACCAATCAATAAATGCTTATTGCGATTTTTATTACCAAAAATATGTAGAAGAATACGCATCGGCCTAAACTGAGGAAAAAAATGTTTTTTATATATTTTTTGGGGATATTTATTATAGCAAAAAGTAAAAAATAATGCGTTTTTTTCAAAATTGACGCTATTTTTTTTTATTTATAGCGCAAAAAAGATCAAATACCACCAAAATAAAGCTCTATTTGTGGGGAAAAAAGGATGTCAATTTTGTTTGGCAATTATCAGCTAAAGCAACACAGTGCTGAATCGCAAAAAGTGCTCTGGTCTTTGGGCAGCAAACGGTTAGTGGTTAATGACTACAGAGCTGCATTAAATATTTAGGGTGCCATTGCTGACCACCTGGAAATAGTATTTCCATGAAAGGTGGTCCGAAATATTAACCTCATATTTTACTTCTTTAACCACTTGCCTACAGGGCATTTACACCCCCTTCCTGCCCAAGCCATTTTTCAGCTTTCAGCGCTGTCGCACAATTGCGCGGTCGTGCTTCACTGTATCCAAACAAATTTTTTTTTATCATTTTCTTCACACAAATAGAGCTTTCTTTTGATGGTATTTAACCACTTCAGCCCCGGAAGATTTTACCCCCTTCCTGACCAGAGCACCAATATCACCAAAAAAAAACATTTTTTTTTCCCTCAGTTTAGGCCAATATGTATTCTTCTACATATTTTTGGTAAAAATCGCAATAAGCGTATATTGATTGGTTTGCGCAAAAGTTAAAGCGTCTACAAAATAGGGCATAGTTTTATGCCATTTCTATTATTCATTTTTTTATTAGTAATGGTGACGATCTGCAATTTTTATCAAGACTGCGACATTATGGCGGACACGTCAGACAATTTTGACACATTTTTGGGACCACTGGCATTTTTACAGTGATCACTGCTATAAAAATGCATTGATTACTGTGAAAATGTCACTGGCAGTGAAGGGGTTAACCACTAGGGGGCAATCAAGGGGTTAATGTGTTCCCTAATGTGTGTTCTAACTGAAGGGGGGATGGGACTGTGTAGGGAAAGAGATAGATCGCTGTTCATACTCTGTATGAACAGACGATCTGTCTCTTCTCCCCTCAGAGAACTGGAAACTGTGTTTACACACACACAGATCCCAGTTCTCCGTGTGTCCCGAGCGATTGCGGGAGCCCGACAGTGATCGCAACCACCAGCGGTGCCATTCTGCCGCAGTACAACTGCGGTGGATGGTCGGCAAGTGGTTAATCACTGCTGGGTTTTTTTATTTTTTACAAGAAAAAAAAAAGACCAAAAATTTTGAAAAAATGTTTTTTTTTTTACTTTTTTTCTGTCAGTAAATTTTGTAACTAATTTTTCGCCTTCACTGATGTGCACTCAGATAGGCTGAACTGGTGGGCATCGATGAGGTGGCACTTATGGGCACTGATTAGGTGGCACTGGTGGGCACTAATAGACGGCACGGATGGGTGGTACTTATGGGCATTGATTGCCAGCAATGACTGGCATCGCTAATGGGCACTGATTGGTGGCCCTTTGTGGGCAGTGGTGGGCACTGATTGCTGCCATTGGTGGGCACTGATTGGTGACACTATATTGCTATATTGTAATCAGGGCACTGATGATCAGTGCCCTGATTACATTCCTAGATGTCCTGCGTGGAGATGCCGCTGATCGTCTCTCCTCGCCACACACTGTCAGTGTGAGGCGAGGAGAGTCTATTACCGGCATCTCCGTGTTTACATGTGACCGGCTGTGATTGGACAGAGGCGATCACATGGTCTCTTTACAGAGATCAGGGTCGCGCCATGTCCCAGAAACACTGCGCGGCTGCCGCTCTGCGGGTGCGCGAGAGTGGCCATTCTGGGACACCGTTCCAGAACGAGAGCCACCCTGCTGTCATTTGACGGTGGGCATGCAGCAAGCACTTAAAGGCCAGTTCACACCACAAGCAGTCCAGTGCAATTATTTTTTTCCTCTCATAACATCTCTACTGAAATTCAGGTTCCAAAGCCAAACACTTCTCACCCAGACCAAGTTCTTGTGATGCTGCTGCTTCTGTTCCTCATTCAGATACTGCTGACTATCCACAATTTCTTTGCAGATTCCTGTACACATCCCCAGCACCTCCTGCAGCAACTGCTTGGAACAACAGTGCACTTTATAGTCTCTGGCAGCCTCTCCTGCATTGCTCTCCATGGTCAAGTTAGAAGGATGCCTCTCATCAACAGGGTCCTGGAGATTTTTATTTTTTGTTACGTTTTTCCTGGGACTGATGTTCCCCCTAGGATTCCCCAAAACATCCCCACTCGGGGTTACAGGTTCACTTTTCCCAGTCCTTTCTTTGGAAGGTGTACCATAACCTTCTCGTATTGCCTCACCACTGATGCCAGAGCCATCACAGCTTCTCCTTGGTCTTAAGTTTTTACCCGGACTTCTAACCCCACCAGAGATGTCTAATGTCTCCTCCCTTTGGTTGCTGGGCCTCATTACACTTTTAACTAAAGGTGAAAGAGTATCACTGTCCCTTTTATTGGCAGCAGTGGAAAGTCCAGCTTTCTCGTAGTCTTTTTGTCCCCTGGTGCCTCCGCTGATTAAATCACACCTTTCAGTGGAAGAACTGGGTCCTCTGGAGCTGTTCTGTACATTACTGCTGGAGCCCTTAGGGCTCCTCAGTCTTTGTAAGCTTCTATTGTGGCTGCTACTCCCAGAGTCCCCAGATCCTTTTTCCTCTTGAAAGTTTATTGCTTTACTGGATCTGGTCTCTCTGGTGAATGAAGCATTGGTAGCAGTGGACAAAGCGGCTTCTCTGGGGCTGTCCTCTACATTAACATTGGTGCTACTAAGGTTTCCCTTTGGTTGTGAGCTTCTATTATGACCGCTGCTCCCACCAGGGTCCTCAGATCCTTCCCCTTGTTGAGAGTTGGCCTTGGCTTTGTTTTCATTCTTCTGCTGGCTTGAGTCTAAACCATCACCTCCTCTCCCGACCGCAATGGAGACTCCAGGTTCATCAATGTCCTTTGCTCTGCTGGCTCTGGTCTTTCTGCTAGACAATGTACTAGTTACGGTGGATGAGGTGGCTCCTTTGTGGTCATCCTCTACATTAAAGCCGGAGCCCTCATGGCTTCTTTTATGACTGCTGCTCTCCTCAGGGTTCTCTTGTTTTTGAGAGTTGGGCTCCACAAGGTCTACATTTTCCAATATCGCTTTGCTTGAAATGGCATCTTTACCTCTGATGGCCATGGAGGCTTCAGATCCCTCCTGCATTCTTCCTGCACTGGATCTGGTCTCTCTCTTCAGCGATGCATTAGTTACAGCAGCGGCTCCTCTGAAGCGGTTCTCTTCGTTAATGCTGGAGCCGTCGCGGCTTCTCCTTGGTCGCCGACTACTGTCATGGCTGCTGCTCTCAATAGAGACCTCAGAGCCTTGGGTTTTTTCAGAGCTGGGCTCAGCAAGGCGTGCTTTGTCTTTGCTTGAGATTGCACCTTCACCCAGTCCTCTTACTGCAGCAGAGGCTCCAGGCTGCTCTTGGCTTTTAGCTTTGCTGGATCTGGTCTCTCTGCTGAGGGAGGCATTAGTGGTGGGGGAAGAGGTGGCTCCTTGCGGGTTGTCCACTATGTTAACACTGGAGCTGTCCTGGCTTCTCCGTGGTCGTAGGCTTCTACCGTCATCACCTCTAGGAGAATGAGAGGCACTTTTGGGCCCCTCGGGGTGCGCGCTCTCGGCAGCGTTGGGCCCCTTGGGGTGCGCCCTCTCGGCAGCGTTGGGCCCTTTGGGGTGCGCCCTCTCGGCAGCGTTGGGCCCTTTGGGGTGCGCCCTCTCGGCAGCGTTGGGCCCTTTGGGGTGCGCCCTCTCGGCAGCGTTGGGCCCCTCGGGGTGCGCCCTCTCGGCAGCGTTGGGCCCCTCGGGGTGCGCCCTCTCGGCAGCGTTGGGCCCCTCGGGGTGCACCCTCTCGGCAGCGTTGGGCCCCTCGGGGTGCACCCTCTCGGCAGCGTTGGGCCCCTCGGGGTGCGCCCTCTCGGCAGCGTTGGGCCCCTCGGGGTGCGCCCTCTCGGCAGCGTTGGGCCCCTCGGGGTGCGCGCTCTTTGAGTCTCTTTTCTCCTTCCTTCCTGTGGAGGGCGCTCTGTTATTGGGCTCCTGGTCTGTTTCATTCTTACCCTGAGGAGTCCCTTTAATGGGGTCTTGCTTCCTCCTGAGTAGCTCTTCGCTTCTCCTCTTGCCTAGGGACCCCTGTTGTGCCGAGAATGGTTCCCCGTCGAAATCTGTTCCCCCTGTCTCTCGGCGGAGATCGGAACTCCGCCTCTCCAGCCCTCTGCACTACCGCTCCTCCTACTCTTCCCCGAATGCTAATCATCCTTCTACCGTCCCCGCCCCCGTGCGCGTCCCCTGTACAATGTTATTAGTCCATCCACACAAATATATATGTATATATTATCACTCCTATATATGTATATATTATCACTCCTATATATGTATATATTATCACTCCTTATAAAATATAATATTATTACTCCTTCCATATATATATATATATATATATATATCTAAATATATATATATATATATATATATATATATATATATATATATATATATATCTAAATATATATATATATATATATATAGATATATATATATATACACATACACACATATATATATTATATATATATATATATATATATATATATATATATATATATATATATAATATAAATAAATAAAATATAAATAAATATATATATATAAACTATACACATGTCATCATTATTATCCCTTCATATTAATGTGTCTAATTTATTCTTACCCCTCCTACGTCTTCATTAGTATCCCCGCCTATTATTTAATATTATTTATTGAACACTGGAAATTCTCCCCACAGTCCCTATTATTATTATTATTATTATTATTCCTACCACCTATTATATATCTATCAGTATACACGTCATCATTATCATCTCTTCCTATTATTTTATCTAATTTTTTTATTGCCCCTCCTATTATTTTATTTATTATTACACCTCCTATTATTTTATATTCATTGTTAATCCTTCTATTATTTTATATTATTGTTACACCTTCTATTCATTTTATCTAATTTATTATTACCCCCTCCCAGTGGCAGATGGTGCTGAAAATTTTTTGGGGGGGGCGCAAACAAACTGAAAAAATCGGAAAAAAAAAATCTTTAAACACAGCCACTGTGCACATCTGTTTCTCTGACTGCTCTACTCTTTGTATCGATCATCCTCACTCTTCTTTCTTACCCCAGACCCTTTCTGTCCAGGGGAAGCGGATTTTGATAGCAAGCTGACTATTGCTATCGAATCTGGTTCCCCCTCCCAATATAGCTTCCACAGCATTTCAAGGGTTAAAAACACTTGTATATGGCTTCTCTGACTGCTCTACTCTTTGTATCAATCATCCCCATTCTTCCTTCTTACCCCAGACTCTTTCTATCCAGGGGAAGCTGATTTTGATAGCAAGCTGACTATTGCTATCGAATCTGGTTCCCCCTCCCAAAACAGCTTGCACGGTATTTCAGGGGTTAAAAAGACTTGTATATGGCTTCTCTGACTGCTCTACTCTTTGTATAAATCATCCTCACTCTTCCTTCTTACCCCAGACCCTTTCTGTCCAGGGGAAGCGGATTTTGATAGCAAGCTGACTTTTGCTATCGAATCTGGTTCCCCCTCCCAATATAGCTTCCACAGCATTTCAAGGGTTAAAAACACTTGTATATGGCTTCTCTAACTGCTCTACTCTTTGTATCAATCATCCCCATTCTTCCTTCTTACCCCAGACTCTTTCTATCTAGGGGAAGCAGATTTTGATAGCAAGCTGACTATTGCTATCGAATCTGGTTCCCCCTCCCAATATAGCTTCCACAGCATTTCAAGGGTTAAAAACACTTGTATATGGCTTCTCTGACTGCTCTACTCTTTGTATCAATCATCCTGACTCTTCTTTCTTACCCCAGACCCTTTCTGTCCAGGGGAAGCGGATTTTGATAGCAAGCTGACTATTGCTATCGAATCTGGTTCCCCCTCCCAATATAGCTTCCACAGCATTTCAAGGGTTAAAAATACTTGTATATGGCTTCCCTGACTGCTCTACTCTTTGTATCAATCATCCCCATTCTTCCTTCTTACCCCAGACTCTTTCTATCCAGGGGAAGCGGATTTTGATAGCGAGTTGACTCTTGCTATCGGATCTGGTTCCCCCTCCCAATATAGCTTCCACAGCATTTCAAGGGTTAAAAACACTTGTATATGGCTTCTCTGACTGCTCTACTCTTTGTATCAGTCATCCTCACTCTTCTTTCTTACCCCAGACCCTTTCTGTCCAGGGAAAGCGGATTTTGATAGCAAGCTGACTATTGCTATTGGATCTGGTTCCCCCTCCCAAAACAGCTTGAATGGCATTTCAGGGGTTAAAAACACTTGTATATGGCTTCTCTGACTGCTCTACTCTTTGTATAAATCATCCTCACTCTTCCTTCTTACCCCAGACCCTTTCTGTCCAGGGGAAGTGAATTTTGATAGCAAGCTGACTATTGCTATCGAATCTGGTTCCCCCTCCCAAAATAGCTTCCACAGCATTTCAAGGGTTAAAAACACTTGTATATGGCTTCTCTGACTGCTCTACTCTTTGTATCAATCATCCTCACTCTTCTTTCTTAAACCAGACCCTTTCTGTCCAGGGGGAATGGATTCTGGTAGCAAGCTGACTGTGTGTTAAATTTGGTATTATCGCTCTCACTCTCTCATACTGGTCACTGGAAGTTGAACTAAAATTTTTTAAAAAAACTGCGTGGGGGTCCCCCTAAATTCCATACCAGGCCCTTCAGGTCTGGTATGGATATTAAGGGGAACCCTGCGCCAAAATAAAAAAAAAGGCGTGGGGTCCCCCCATAAATCCATACCAGACCCTTATCCGAGCACGCAACCTGGCAGGCCGCAGGAAAAGAGGGGGGAACGAGAGAGTGCCCCCCCTCCTTAACCATACCAGGCCACATGCCATCAACATTGGGAGGGTGCTTTGGGGAGAAGGACCTCATCCCCACAAACCTTGCCCGGTGGTTGTGGGGGTCTGCGGGCAGGGGGCTTAGCGGAATCTGGAAGCACCCATTAACAAGGGGACCCCCAGATCCCGCCCCCCCCCCCGTGTGAATTGGTAATGGGGTAAAAATGTACCACTACCATTTCACAAAAAAAGTGTCAAAAAGGTTAAACGCATGAGACGGTTTTTGACAAGTCCTTTATTAGTTTCTTCTTCTTTCCGCTTCTTCTTCCATCTTCTTTCGTCTGGTCTTCCTTCGGTGTTCTTTTTCTTCTTCCTCCATCTTCTTCTTCTCCATCTTCTTCTTCTTTTTCTCCATCTTCTTCTTCTCCATCTTCTTCTTCCTCCGCTCTTTTCGTCCTGCATCTTCCTGCGGCTTCTTCTCCGCTCCGTCCGCATGATCCGCCTCAGTGGGAGTCTTCTGCCGCATGACGCTTCGGTTCTTCTGACACTTCTTACATAACGAAGGGCGGGGCCACCCGGTGACGCACAGGGACTTCCTGGGACTTTCCTATGGCTTTCCCCGTGTTGTCAGAGGGGGCGGGGACATGCCCGCCCTCCATTATATAAGAAGTGTCAGAAGAACCGAAGCGTCACACAGCGGAAGACTCCCACTGAGGCGGATCGTGCGGATGGAGCGGAGGAGAAGCCGGAGAAAGATGCGGGACGAGAAGAGCAGAGGAAGAAGAAGAAGATGGAGGAAGTAGAACACCGAAGGAAGACCAGAAGAAAGAAGCGGAAAGAAGAAGAAATTAATAAAGGACTTGTCAAAAACTGTTTTGTGTTTTTTAACCTTTTTGACACTTTTTTTGTGAAATGGTAGGGGTACATTTGTACCCCATTACCAATTCACACAGGAGGGGCGGGATCTGGGGGTCCCCTTGTTAAAGGGGGCTTCCAGATTCCGATAAGCCCCCGCCCGCAGACCCCCAAAACCACCGGGAAAGGGTTGTGGGGATGAGGCCCTTCTCCCCATCAACATGGGGACAAGGTGCTTTGGGGGGCTACCCCAAAGCACCCTCCCAATGTTGAGGGCATGTGGCCTGGTATGGTTCAGGAGGGGGGGGCGCTCTCTCATTCCCCCTCTTTTCCTGCGGCCTGCCAGGTTGCGTGCTCGGATAAGGGTCTGGAATGGATTTTTGGGGGGACCCCACACCATTTTTTTTTTAATTTTTGGTTCGGGGTTCCCCTGTGGGGAAATTCCATGCTGTATGCCAGACCGACAGTTCATCATAGCCGGCGCTAGCGATAGTAGTTTTACATGACTTTTTTTCCTTTAGAAATGTCATTTTGCTGTCAGACTGTTCTAAACACAGGAAACATGCGCCACTTTAAAGGCATACTATAGACACCCCCCAGGTACGAAATTTAAAGGAATATTACACTTTTATTGTTTCACTTTAAGCATTATTAAAATCACTGCTCCTGAAAAAACGTCAGTTTTTAAAACTTTTTTTGCATTGATACATGTCCCCAGGGGCAGGACCCAAGTCATCAAACACTTCTTATGACAATAACTTGCATATAAGCCTTTAAAATGAGCACTTTTGATTATTCATGTTCGTGTCCCATAGACTTTAACGGTGTTCGCACTAATTTTTTGCCTGTTCGCATGTTCTGAATGCGAACCAAACCGGGAGGTGTTCGGCTCATCCCTAGCCATGAGGTGCCATGTTGAACTTCCAGTGACCAGAATGAGAAGGTAAGAGCGATAACACCAAATTTAACACACAGACAGCTTGCTATCAGAATCCGTTTCACCTGGACAGAAAGAGTCTGGGGTAAGAAGGAAGGCTAAGGATGATTGATACAAAGAGTAGAGCAGTCACAGAAGCCATATACAAGTGTTTTTAACCCTTGAAATGCTGTGGAAGCTATATTGGGAGGGGGAACCAGATTCGATAGCAATAGTCAGCTTGCTATCAAAATCTGCTTCCCCTGGACAGAAAGAGTCTGGGGTAAGAAAGAAGAGTGAGGATGATTTTTACAAAGAGTAGAACAGTCAGAGAAGCCATATACAAGTGTTTTTAACCCTTGAAATGCTGTGGAAGCTATATTGGGAGGGGGAACCAGATTCGATAGCAATAGTCAGCTTGCTATCAAAATCCGCTTCCCCTGGACAGAAAAAGTCTGGGGTAAAAAGGAAGAATGGGGATGATTTATACAAAGAGTAGAGCAGTCAGAGAAGCCATATACAAGTCTTTTTAACCCCTGAAATACCGTGCAAGCTGTTTTGGGAGGGGGAACCAGATCTGATAGCAAGAGTCAACTCGCTATCAAAATCCGCTTCCCCTGGATAGAAAGAGTCTGGGGTAAGAAAGAAGAGTGAGGATGATTTATACAAAGAGTAGAACAGTCAGAGAAGCCATATACAAGTGTTTTTAACCCTTGAAATGCTGTGGAAGCTATATTGGGAGGGGGAACCAGATTCGATAGCAATAGTCAGCTTGCTATCAAAATCCGCTTCCCCTGGACAGAAAGGGTCTGGGGTAAGAAAGAAGAGTGAGGATGATTTTTACAAAGAGTAGAACAGTCAGAGAAGCCATATACAAGTGTTTTTAACCCTTGAAATGCTGTGGAAGCTATATTGGGAGGGGGAACCAGATTCGATAGCAATAGTCAGCTTGCTATCAAAATCCGCTTCCCCTGGACAGAAAGAGTCTGGGGTAAAAAGGAAGAATGGGGATGATTTATACAAAGAGTAGAGCAGTCAGAGAAGCCATATACAAGTCTTTTTAACCCCTGAAATACCGTGCAAGCTGTTTTGGGAGGGGGAACCAGATCTGATAGCAAGAGTCAACTCGCTATCAAAATCCGCTTCCCCTGTACAGAAAGGGTCTGGGGTAAGAAAGAAGAGTGAGGATGATTTATACAAAGAGTAGAACAGTCAGAGAAGCCACATAGAAGTGTTTTTAACCCTTGAAATGCTGTGGAAGCTATATTGGGAGGGGGAACCAGATTCGATAGCAATAGTCAGCTTGCTATCAAAATCCGCTTCCCCTGGACAGAAAGGGTCTGGGGTAAGAAGGAAGAGTGAGGATGATTTATACAAAGAGTAGAGCAGTCAGAGAAGCCATATACAAGTCTTTTTAACCCCTGAAATACCGTGCAAGCTGTTTTGGGAGGGGGAACCAGATCTGATAGCAAGAGTCAACTCGCTATCAAAATCCGCTTTCCCTGGATAGAAAGAGTCTGGGGTAAGAAGGAAGAATGGGGATGATTGATACAAAGAGTAGAGCAGTCAGAGAAGCCATATACAAGTGTTTTTAACCCTTGAAATGCTGTGGAAGCTATATTGGGAGGGGGAACCAGATTCGATAGCAATAGTCAGCTTGCTATCAAAATCCGCTTCCCCTGGACAGAAAGGGTCTGGGGTAAGAAGGAAGAGTGAGGATGATTTATACAAAGAGTAGAGCAGTCAGAGAAGCCATATACAAGTCTTTTTAACCCCTGAAATACCGTGCAAGCTGTTTTGGGAGGGGGAACCAGATCTGATAGCAAGAGTCAACTCGCTATCAAAATCCGCTTTCCCTGGATAGAAAGAGTCTGGGGTAAGAAAGAATAGTGAGGATGATTGATACAAAGAGTAGAGCAGTCAGAGAAGCCATATACAAGTGTTTTTAACCCTTGAAATGCTGTGGAAGCTATATTGGGAGGGGGAACCAGATTCGATAGCAATAGTCAGCTTGCTATCAAAATCCGCTTCCCCTGGACAGAAAGGGTCTGGGGTAAGAAAGAAGAGTGAGGATGATTTATACAAAGAGTAGAGCAGTCAGAGAAGCCATATACAAGTGTTTTTAACCCCTGAAATGCTGTGGAAGCTATATTGGGAGGGGGAACCAGATCCGATAGCAAGAGTCAACTCGCTATCAAAATCCGCTTCCCCTGGACAGAAAGGGTCTGGGGTAAGAAAGAAGAGTGAGGATGATTTATACAAAGAGTAGAACAGTCAGAGAAGCCATATACAAGTGTTTTTAACCCTTGAAATGCTGTGGAAGCTATATTGGGAGGGGGAACCAGATTCGATAGCAAAAGTCAGCTTGCTATCAAAATCCGCTTCCCCTGGACAGAAAGGGTCTGGGGTAAGAAGGAAGAGTGAGGATGATTTATACAAAGAGTAGAGCAGTCAGAGAAGCCATATACAAGTCTTTTTAACCCCTGAAATACCGTGCAAGCTGTTTTGGGAGGGGGAACCAGATCTGATAGCATGAGTCAGCTTGCTATCAAAATCCGCTTCCCCTGGATAGAAAGAGTCTGGGGTAAAAAGGAAGAATGGGGATGATTGATACAAAGAGTAGAGCAGTCAGAGAAGCAATATACAAGTCTTTTTAACCCTTGAAATGCTGTGGAAGCTATATTGGGAGGGGGAACCAGATTTGATAGCAAAAGTCAGCTTGCTATCAAAATCCGATTCCCCTGGACAGAAAGGGTCTGGGGTAAGAAGGAAGAGTGAGGATGATTTATACAAAGAGTAGAGCAGTCAGAGAAGCCATATACAAGTCTTTTTAACCCCTGAAATACCGTGCAAGCTGTTTTGGGAGGGGGAACCAGATCTGATAGCATGAGTCAGCTTGCTATCAAAATCCGCTTCCCCTGGATAGAAAGAGTCTGGGGTAAAAAGGAAGAATGGGGATGATTGATACAAAGAGTAGAGCAGTCAGAGAAGCCATATACAAGTCTTTTTAACCCCTGAAATACCGTGCAAGCTGTTTTGGGAGGGGGAACCAGATCTGATAGCATGAGTCAACTCGCTATCAAAATCCGCTTCCCCTGGACAGAAAGGGTCTGGGGTAAGAAAGAAGAGTGAGGATGATTGATATAAAGAGTAGAGCAGTCAGAGAAGCCATATACAAGTGTTTTTAACCCTTGAAATGCTGTGGAAGCTATATTGGGAGGGGGAACCAGATTCGATAGCAATAGTCAGCTTGCTATCAAAATCCGCTTCCCCTGGACAGAAAGGGTCTGGGGTAAGAAAGAAGAGTGAGGATGATTGATATAAAGAGTAGAGCAGTCAGAGAAGCCATATACAAGTGTTTTTAACCCTTGAAATGCTGTGGAAGCTATATTGGGAGGGGGAACCAGATCCGATAGCAAGAGTCAGCTTGCTATCAAAATCCGCTTCCCCTGGATAGAAAGAGTCTGGGGTAAGAAAGAAGAGTGAGGATGATTGATACAAAGAGTAGAGCAGCAGAGAAGCCATATACAAGTGTTTTTAACCCTTGAAATGCTGTGGAAGCTATATTGGGAGGGGGAACCAGATTTGATAGCAAAAGTCAGCTTGCTATCAAAATCCGATTCCCCTGGACAGAAAGGGTCTGGGGTAAGAAGGAAGAGTGAGGATGATTTATACAAAGAGTAGAACAGTCAGAGAAGCCATATACAAGTGTTTTTAACCCCTGAAATGCTGTGGAAGCTATATTGGGAGGGGGAACCAGATCCGATAGCAAGAGTCAACTCGCTATCAAAATCCGCTTCCCCTGGATAGAAAGAGTCTGGGGTAAGAAAGAAGAGTGAGGATGATTTATACAAAGAGTAGAACAGTCAGAGAAGCCATATACAAGTCTTTTTAACCCTTGAAATGCTGTGGAAGCTATATTGGGAGGGGGAACCAGATCCGATAGCAAGAGTCAACTCGCTATCAAAATCCGCTTCCCCTGGACAGAAAGGGTCTGGGGTAAGAAGGAAGAGTGAGGATGATTTATACAAAGAGTAGAGCAGTCAGAGAAGCCATATACAAGTGTTTTTAACCCCTGAAATGCTGTGGAAGCTATATTGGGAGGGGGAACCAGATCCGATAGCAAGAGTCAACTCGCTATCAAAATCCGCTTCCCCTGGATAGAAAGAGTCAGGGGTAAGAAAGAAGAGTGAGGATGATTGATACAAAGAGTAGAGCAGTCAGAGAAGCCATATACAAGTGTTTTTAACCCCTGAAATGCTGTGGAAGCTATATTGGGAGGGGGAACCAGATTCGATAGCAATAGTCAGCTTGCTATCAAAATCCGCTTCCCCTGGATAGAAAGAGTCTGGGGTAAGAAGGAAGAATGGGGATGATTTATACAAAGAGTAGAGCAGTCAGAGAAGCCATATACAAGTCTTTTTAACCCCTGAAATACCGTGCAAGCTGTTTTGGGAGGGGGAACCAGATCTGATAGCAAGAGTCAACTCGCTATCAAAATCCGCTTCCCCTGGACAGAAAGGGTCTGGGGTAAGAAAGAAGAGTGAGGATGATTGATATAAAGAGTAGAGCAGTCAGAGAAGCCATATACAAGTGTTTTTAACCCTTGAAATGCTGTGGAAGCTATATTGGGAGGGGGAACCAGATTCGATAGCAATAGTCAGCTTGCTATCAAAATCCGCTTCCCCTGGACAGAAAGGGTCTGGGGTAAGAAAGAAGAGTGAGGATGATTGATATAAAGAGTAGAGCAGTCAGAGAAGCCATATACAAGTGTTTTTAACCCTTGAAATGCTGTGGAAGCTATATTGGGAGGGGGAACCAGATCCGATAGCAAGAGTCAACTCGCTATCAAAATCCGCTTCCCCTGGACAGAAAGGGTCTGGGGTAAGAAAGAAGAGTGAGGATGATTTATACAAAGAGTAGAACAGTCAGAGAAGCCATATACAAGTGTTTTTAACCCCTGAAATGCTGTGGAAGCTATATTGGGAGGGGGAACCAGATCCGATAGCAAGAGTCAGCTTGCTATCAAAATCCGCTTCCCCTGGATAGAAAGAGTCTGGGGTAAGAAAGAAGAGTGAGGATGATTGATACAAAGAGTAGAGCAGCAGAGAAGCCATATACAAGTGTTTTTAACCCCTGAAATACCGTGCAAGCTGTTTTGGGAGGGGGAACCAGATCTGATAGCAAGAGTCAACTCGCTATCAAAATCCGCTTCCCCTGGATAGAAAGAGTCTGAGGTAAGAAAGAAGAGTGAGGATGATTGATACAAAGAGTAGAACAGTCAGAGAAGCCATATACAAGTCTTTTTAACCCTTGAAATGCTGTGGAAGCTATATTGGGAGGGGGAACCAGATCCGATAGCAAGAGTCAACTCGCTATCAAAATCCGCTTTCCCTGGACAGAAAGGGTCTGGGGTAAGAAAGAAGAGTGAGGATGATTTATACAAAGAGTAGAGCAGTCAGAGAAGCCATATACAAGTGTTTTTAACCCTTGAAATGCTGTGGAAGCTATATTGGGAGGGGGAACCAGATTCGATAGCAATAGTCAGCTTGCTATCAAAATCCGCTTCCCCTGGACAGAAAGGGTCTGGGGTAAGAAGGAAGAGTGAGGATGATTTATACAAAGAGTAGAACAGTCAGAGAAGCCATATACAAGTGTTTTTAACCCCTGAAATGCTGTGGAAGCTATATTGGGAGGGGGAACCAGATCCGATAGCAATAGTCAACTCGCTATCAAAATCCGATTCCCCTGGATAGAAAGAGTCTGGGGTAAGAAAGAAGAGTGAGGATGATTGATACAAAGAGTAGAGCAGTCAGAGAAGCCATATACAAGTGTTTTTAACCCCTGAAATACCGTGCAAGCTGTTTTGGGAGGGGGAACCAGATCTGATAGCAAGAGTCAACTCGCTATCAAAATCCGCTTCCCCTGGATAGAAAGAGTCTGGGGTAAGAAAGAAGAGTGAGGATGATTTATACAAAGAGTAGAACAGTCAGAGAAGCCATATACAAGTGTTTTTAACCCCTGAAATGCTGTGGAAGCTATATTGGGAGGGGGAACCAGATTCGATAGCAATAGTCAGCTTGCTATCAAAATCCGCTTCCCCTGGACAGAAAGGGTCTGGGGTAAGAAAGAAGAGTGAGGATGATTTATACAAAGAGTAGAGCAGTCAGAGAAGCCATATACAAGTCTTTTTAACCCTTGAAATGATGTGGAAGCTATTTTGGGAGGGGGAACCAGATTCGATAGCAATAGTCAACTTGCTATCAAAATCCGCTTCCCCTGGACAGAAAGGGTCTGGGGTAAGAAAGAAGAGTGAGGATGATTTATACAAAGAGTAGAGCAGTCAGAGAAGCCATATACAAGTGTTTTTAACCCCTGAAATGCTGTGGAAGCTATATTGGGAGGGGGAACCAGATCCGATAGCAAGAGTCAACTCGCTATCAAAATCCGCTTCCCCTGGACAGAAAGGGTCTGGGGTAAGAAAGAAGAGTGAGGATGATTTATACAAAGAGTAGAACAGTCAGAGAAGCCATATACAAGTGTTTTTAACCCCTGAAATACCGTGCAAGCTGTTTTGGGAGGGGGAACCAGATCTGATAGCATGAGTCAGCTTGCTATCAAAATCCGCTTCCCCTGGACAGAAAGGGTCTGGGGTAAGAAAGAAGAGTGAGGATGATTTTTACAAAGAGTAGAGCAGTCAGAGAAGCCATATACAAGTGTTTTTAACCCTTGAAATGCTGTGGAAGCTATATTGGGAGGGGGAACCAGATCCGATAGCAAGAGTCAACTCGCTATCAAAATCCGCTTCCCCTGGATAGAAAGAGTCTGGGGTAAGAAGGAAGAATGGGGATGATTGATACAAAGAGTAGAGCAGTCAGAGAAGCCATATACAAGTGTTTTTAACCCTTGAAATGCTGTGGAAGCTATATTGGGAGGGGGAACCAGATTCGATAGCAATAGTCAGCTTGCTATCAAAATCCGCTTCCCCTGGACAGAAAGGGTCTGGGGTAAGAAAGAAGAGTGAGGATGATTTATACAAAGAGTAGAGCAGTCAGAGAAGCCATATACAAGTGTTTTTAACCCCTGAAATACCGTGCAAGCTGTTTTGGGAGGGGGAACCAGATCTGATAGCATGAGTCAGCTTGCTATCAAAATCCGCTTCCCCTGGACAGAAAGGGTCTGGGGTAAGAAAGAAGAGTGAGGATGATTTATACAAAGAGTAGAGCAGTCAGAGAAGCCATATACAAGTGTTTTTAACCCTTGAAATGCTGTGGAAGCTATATTGGGAGGGGGAACCAGATTCGATAGCAATAGTCAGCTTGCTATCAAAATCCGCTTCCCCTGGATAGAAAGGGTCTGGGGTAAGAAGGAAGAGTGAGGATGATTTATACAAAGAGTAGAGCAGTCAGAGAAGCCATATACAAGTGTTTTTAACCCTTGAAATGCTGTGGAAGCTATATTGGGAGGGGGAACCAGATTTGATAGCAAAAGTCAGCTTGCTATCAAAATCCGATTCCCCTGGATAGAAAGAGTCTGGGGTAAGAAAGAAGAGTGAGGATGATTGATACAAAGAGTAGAGCAGTCAGAGAAGCCATATACAAGTGTTTTTAACCCTTGAAATGCTGTGGAAGCTATATTGGGAGGGGGAACCAGATTTGATAGCAAAAGTCAGCTTGCTATCAAAATCCGATTCCCCTGGACAGAAAGGGTCTGGGGTAAGAAGGAAGAGTGAGGATGATCGATATAAAGAGTAGAGCAGTCAGAGAAGCCATATACAAGTCTTTTTAACCCCTGAAATACCGTGCAAGCTGTTTTGGGAGGGGGAACCAGATCTGATAGCAAGAGTCAACTCGCTATCAAAATCCGCTTTCCCTGGATAGAAAGAGTCTGGGGTAAGAAGGAAGAATGGGGATGATTGATACAAAGAGTAGAGCAGTCAGAGAAGCCATATACAAGTGTTTTTAACCCCTGAAATGCTGTGGAAGCTATATTGGGAGGGGGAACCAGATCCGATAGCAATAGTCAACTCGCTATCAAAATCCGATTCCCCTGGATAGAAAGAGTCTGGGGTAAGAAAGAAGAGTGAGGATGATTGATACAAAGAGTAGAGCAGTCAGAGAAGCCATATACAAGTCTTTTTAACCCCTGAAATACCGTGCAAGCTGTTTTGGGAGGGGGAACCAGATCTGATAGCAAGAGTCAACTCGCTATCAAAATCCGCTTTCCCTGGATAGAAAGAGTCTGGGGTAAGAAGGAAGAATGGGGATGATTGATACAAAGAGTAGAGCAGTCAGAGAAGCCATATACAAGTGTTTTTAACCCTTGAAATGCTGTGGAAGCTATATTGGGAGGGGGGAACCAGATTCGATAGCAATAGTCAGCTTGCTATCAAAATCCGCTTCCCCTGGACAGAAAGGGTCTGGGGTAAGAAGGAAGAGTGAGGATGATTTATACAAAGAGTAGAGCAGTCAGAGAAGCCATATACAAGTCTTTTTAACCCCTGAAATACCGTGCAAGCTGTTTTGGGAGGGGGAACCAGATCTGATAGCAAGAGTCAACTCGCTATCAAAATCCGCTTTCCCTGGATAGAAAGAGTCTGGGGTAAGAAGGAAGAATGGGGATGATTGATACAAAGAGTAGAACAGTCAGAGAAGCCATATACAAGTGTTTTTAACCCTTGAAATGCTGTGGAAGCTATATTGGGAGGGGGGAACCAGATTCGATAGCAATAGTCAGCTTGCTATCAAAATCCGCTTCCCCTGGACAGAAAGGGTCTGGGGTAAAAAGGAAGAATGGGGATGATTTATACAAAGAGTAGAGCAGTCAGAGAAGCCATATACAAGTCTTTTTAACCCCTGAAATACCGTGCAAGCTGTTTTGGGAGGGGGAACCAGATCTGATAGCAAGAGTCAACTCGCTATCAAAATCCGCTTTCCCTGGATAGAAAGAGTCTGGGGTAAGAAGGAAGAATGGGGATGATTGATACAAAGAGTAGAACAGTCAGAGAAGCCATATACAAGTGTTTTTAACCCCTGAAATGCTGTGGAAGCTATATTGGGAGGGGGAACCAGATCCGATAGCAAGAGTCAACTCGCTATCAAAATCCGCTTCCCCTGGATAGAAAGAGTCTGGGGTAAGAAAGAAGAGTGAGGATGATTTATACAAAGAGTAGAACAGTCAGAGAAGCCATATACAAGTGTTTTTAACCCTTGAAATGCTGTGGAAGCTATATTGGGAGGGGGAACCAGATTCGATAGCAATAGTCAGCTTGCTATCAAAATCCGCTTCCCCTGGACAGAAAGGGTCTGGGGTAAGAAAGAAGAGTGAGGATGATTTATACAAAGAGTAGAGCAGCAGAGAAGCCATATACAAGTCTTTTTAACCCCTGAAATACCGTGCAAGCTGTTTTGGGAGGGGGAACCAGATCTGATAGCAATAGTCAACTCGCTATCAAAATCCGCTTCCCCTGGATAGAAAGAGTCTGGGGTAAGAAGGAAGAATGGGGATGATTGATACAAAGAGTAGAGCAGTTAGAGAAGCCATATACAAGTGTTTTTAACCCTTGAAATGCTGTGGAAGCTATATTGGGAGGGGGGAACCAGATTCGATAGCAATAGTCAGCTTGCTATCAAAATCCGCTTCCCCTGGACAGAAAGGGTCTGGGGTAAGAAAGAAGAGTGAGGATGATTTTTACAAAGAGTAGAACAGTCAGAGAAGCCATATACAAGTGTTTTTAACCCTTGAAATGCTGTGGAAGCTATATTGGGAGGGGGAACCAGATTCGATAGCAAAAGTCAGCTTGCTATCAAAATCCGCTTCCACTGGACAGAAAGGGTCTGGGGTAAGAAGGAAGAGTGAGGATGATTGATACAAAGAGTAGAACAGTCAGAGAAGCCATATACAAGTGTTTTTAACCCTTGAAATGCTGTGGAAGATATATTGGGAGGGGGAACCAGATTCGATAGCAATAGTCAGCTTGCTATCAAAATCCGCTTCCCCTGGACAGAAAGGGTCTGGGGTAAGAAAGAAGAGTGAGGATGATTTATACAAAGAGTAGAGCAGTCAGAGAAGCCATATACAAGTGTTTTTAACCCCTGAAATGCTGTGGAAGCTATATTGGGAGGGGGAACCAGATCCGATAGCAAGAGTCAACTCGCTATCAAAATCCGCTTCCCCTGGACAGAAAGGGTCTGGGGTAAGAAAGAAGAGTGAGGATGATTTATACAAAGAGTAGAACAGTCAGAGAAGCCATATACAAGTGTTTTTAACCCCTGAAATACCGTGCAAGCTGTTTTGGGAGGGGGAACCAGATCTGATAGCATGAGTCAGCTTGCTATCAAAATCCGCTTCCCCTGGATAGAAAGGGTCTGGGGTAAGAAGGAAGAGTGAGGATGATTTATACAAAGAGTAGAGCAGTCAGAGAAGCCATATACAAGTGTTTTTAACCCTTGAAATGCTGTGGAAGCTATATTGGGAGGGGGAACCAGATTTGATAGCAAAAGTCAGCTTGCTATCAAAATCCGATTCCCCTGGACAGAAAGAGTCTGGGGTAAGAAAGAAGAGTGAGGATGATTGATACAAAGAGTAGAGCAGTCAGAGAAGCCATATACAAGTGTTTTTAACCCTTGAAATGCTGTGGAAGCTATTTTGGGAGGGGGAACCAGATCCGATAGCAAGAGTCAGCTTGCTATCAAAATCCGCTTCCCCTGGACAGAAAGGGTCTGGGGTAAGAAAGAAGAGTGAGGATGATTTATACAAAGAGTAGAGCAGTCAGAGAAGCCATATACAAGTGTTTTTAACCCCTGAAATACCGTGCAAGCTGTTTTGGGAGGGGGAACCAGATCTGATAGCAAGAGTCAACTCGCTATCAAAATCCGCTTCCCCTGGATAGAAAGAGTCTGGGGTAAGAAAGAAGAGTGAGGATGATTGATACAAAGAGTAGAACAGTCAGAGAAGCCATATACAAGTGTTTTTAACCCCTGAAATGCTGTGGAAGCTATATTGGGAGGGGGAACCAGATCCGATAGCAAGAGTCAACTCGCTATCAAAATCCGCTTCCCCTGGACAGAAAGAGTCTGGGGTAAGAAGGAAGAGTGAGGATGATTTATACAAAGAGTAGAGCAGTCAGAGAAGCCATATACAAGTGTTTTTAACCCCTGAAATACCGTGCAAGCTGTTTTGGGAGGGGGAACCAGATCTGATAGCAAGAGTCAACTCGCTATCAAAATCCGCTTTCCCTGGATAGAAAGAGTCTGGGGTAAGAAGGAAGAATGGGGATGATTGATACAAAGAGTAGAGCAGTCAGAGAAGCCATATACAAGTCTTTTTAACCCCTGAAATACCGTGCAAGCTGTTTTGGGAGGGGGAACCAGATCTGATAGCAAGAGTCAACTCGCTATCAAAATCCGCTTCCCCTGGACAGAAAGGGTCTGGGGTAAAAAGGAAGAGTGAGGATGATTTATACAAAGAGTAGAGCAGTCAGAGAAGCCATATACAAGTGTTTTTAACCCTTGAAATGCTGTGGAAGCTATATTGGGAGGGGGAACCAGATCCGATAGCAAGAGTCAACTCGCTATCAAAATCCGCTTCCCCTGGATAGAAAGAGTCTGGGGTAAGAAGGAAGAATGGGGATGATTGATACAAAGAGTAGAGCAGTTAGAGAAGCCATATACAAGTGTTTTTAACCCCTGAAATGCTGTGGAAGCTATATTGGGAGGGGGAACCAGATTCGATAGCAATAGTCAGCTTGCTATCAAAATCCGATTCCCCTGGACAGAAAGGGTCTGGGGTAAGAAGGAAGAGTGAGGATGATTTATACAAAGAGTAGAGCAGTCAGAGAAGCCATATACAAGTCTTTTTAACCCCTGAAATACCGTGCAAACTGTTTTGGGAGGGGGAACCAGATCTGATAGCAAGAGTCAACTCGCTATCAAAATCCGCTTCCCCTGGATAGAAAGAGTCTGGGGTAAGAAGGAAGAATGGGGATGATTGATACAAAGAGTAGAGCAGTCAGAGAAGCCATATACAAGTGTTTTTAACCCTTGAAATGATGTGGAAGCTATATTGGCAGGGGGAACCAGATTCGATAGCAATAGTCAGCTTGCTATCAAAATCCGCTTCCCCTGGACAGAAAGGGTCTGGGGTAAGAAAGAAGAGTGAGGATGATTTATACAAAGAGTAGAACAGTCAGAGAAGCCATATACAAGTGTTTTTAACCCTTGAAATGCTGTGGAAGCTATATTGGGAGGGGGAACCAGATTCGATAGCAATAGTCAGCTTGCTATCAAAATCCGCTTCCCCTGGACAGAAAGGGTCTGGGGTAAGAAAGAAGAGTGAGGATGATTTATACAAAGAGTAGAGCAGTCAGAGAAGCCATATACAAGTCTTTTTAACCCCTGAAATACCGTGCAAGCTGTTTTGGGAGGGGGAACCAGATCTGATAGCAAGAGTCAACTCGCTATCAAAATCCGCTTCCCCTGGACAGAAAGGGTCTGGGGTAAAAAGGAAGAGTGAGGATGATTTATACAAAGAGTAGAGCAGTCAGAGAAGCCATATACAAGTGTTTTTAACCCTTGAAATGCTGTGGAAGCTATATTGGGAGGGGGAACCAGATCCGATAGCAAGAGTCAACTCGCTATCAAAATCCGCTTCCCCTGGATAGAAAGAGTCTGGGGTAAGAAGGAAGAATGGGGATGATTGATACAAAGAGTAGAGCAGTTAGAGAAGCCATATACAAGTGTTTTTAACCCCTGAAATGCTGTGGAAGCTATATTGGGAGGGGGAACCAGATTCGATAGCAATAGTCAGCTTGCTATCAAAATCCGATTCCCCTGGACAGAAAGGGTCTGGGGTAAGAAGGAAGAGTGAGGATGATTTATACAAAGAGTAGAGCAGTCAGAGAAGCCATATACAAGTCTTTTTAACCCCTGAAATACCGTGCAAACTGTTTTGGGAGGGGGAACCAGATCTGATAGCAAGAGTCAACTCGCTATCAAAATCCGCTTCCCCTGGATAGAAAGAGTCTGGGGTAAGAAGGAAGAATGGGGATGATTGATACAAAGAGTAGAGCAGTCAGAGAAGCCATATACAAGTCTTTTTAACCCCTGAAATACCGTGCAAGCTGTTTTGGGAGGGGGAACCAGATCTGATAGCAAGAGTCAACTCGCTATCAAAATCCGCTTCCCCTGGATAGAAAGAGTCTGGGGTAAGAAGGAAGAATGGGGATGATTGATACAAAGAGTAGAGCAGTCAGAGAAGCCATATACAAGTCTTTTTAACCCCTGAAATACCGTGCAAGCTGTTTTGGGAGGGGGAACCAGATCTGATAGCAAGAGTCAACTCGCTATCAAAATCCGCTTCCCCTGGACAGAAAGGGTCTGGGGTAAGAAAGAAGAGTGAGGATGATTTATACAAAGAGTAGAACAGTCAGAGAAGCCATATACAAGTGTTTTTAACCCCTGAAATGCTGTGGAAGCTATATTGGGAGGGGGAACCAGATTCGATAGCAATAGTCAGCTTGCTATCAAAATCCGCTTCCCCTGGACAGAAAGGGTCTGGGGTAAGAAAGAAGAGTGAGGATGATTTATACAAAGAGTAGAGCAGTCAGAGAAGCCATATACAAGTCTTTTTAACCCCTGAAATACCGTGCAAGCTGTTTTGGGAGGGGGAACCAGATTCGATAGCAATAGTCAACTCGCTATCAAAATCCGCTTCCCCTGGATAGAAAGGGTCTGGGGTAAGAAAGAAGAGTGAGGATGATTTATACAAAGAGTAGAGCAGCAGAGAAGCCATATACAAGTCTTTTTAACCCCTGAAATACCGTGCAAGCTGTTTTGGGAGGGGGAACCAGATCTGATAGCAAGAGTCAACTCGCTATCAAAATCCGCTTCCCCTGGATAGAAAGAGTCTGGGGTAAGAAAGAAGAATGGGGATGATTGATACAAAGAGTAGAGCAGTCAGAGAAGCCATATACAAGTCTTTTTAACCCCTGAAATACCGTGCAAGCTGTTTTGGGAGGGGGAACCAGATCTGATAGCATGAGTCAACTCGCTATCAAAATCCGCTTCCCCTGGATAGAAAGAGTCTGGGGTAAGAAAGAAGAGTGAGGATGATTTTTACAAAGAGTAGAGCAGTCACAGAAGCCATATACAAGTGTTTTTAACCCCTGAAATGCTGTGGAAGCTATATTGGGAGGGGGAACCAGATTCGATAGCAATAGTCAGCTTGCTATCAAAATCCGCTTCCCCTGGACAGAAAGGGTCTGGGGTAAGAAAGAAGAGTGAGGATGATTTATACAAAGAGTAGAGCAGTCAGAGAAGCCATATACAAGTCTTTTTAACCCCTGAAATACCGTGCAAGCTGTTTTGGGAGGGGGAACCAGATTCGATAGCAATAGTCAACTCGCTATCAAAATCCGCTTCCCCTGGATAGAAAGGGTCTGGGGTAAGAAAGAAGAGTGAGGATGATTTATACAAAGAGTAGAGCAGTCAGAGAAGCCATATACAAGTGTTTTTAACCCTTGAAATGCTGTGGAAGCTATATTGGGAGGGGGAACCAGATTCGATAGCAATAGTCAGCTTGCTATCAAAATCCGCTTCCCCTGGATAGAAAGAGTCTGGGGTAAGAAGGAAGAATGGGGATGATTGATACAAAGAGTAGAGCAGTCAGAGAAGCCATATACAAGTGTTTTTAACCCCTGAAATGCTGTGGAAGCTATATTGGGAGGGGGAACCAGATCCGATAGCAATAGTCAGCTTGCTATCAAAATCCGCTTCCCCTGGATAGAAAGGGTCTGGGGTAAGAAGGAACAGTGAGGATGATTTATACAAAGAGTAGAACAGTCAGAGAAGCCATATACAAGTGTTTTTAACCCCTGAAATGCTGTGGAAGCTATATTGGGAGGGGGAACCAGATCCGATAGCAAGAGTCAGCTTGCTATCAAAATCCGCTTCCCCTGGATAGAAAGAGTCTGGGGTAAGAAAGAAGAGTGAGGATGATTTATACAAAGAGTAGAGCAGTCAGAGAAGCCATATACAAGTGTTTTTAACCCCTGAAATACCGTGCAAGCTGTTTTGGGAGGGGGAACCAGATCTGATAGCAAGAGTCAACTCGCTATCAAAATCCGCTTTCCCTGGATAGAAAGAGTCTGGGGTAAGAAGGAAGAATGGGGATGATTGATACAAAGAGTAGAGCAGTCAGAGAAGCCATATACAAGTGTTTTTAACCCTTGAAATGCTGTGGAAGCTATATTGGGAGGGGGAACCAGATTCGATAGCAATAGTCAGCTTGCTATCAAAATCCGCTTCCCCTGGACAGAAAGGGTCTGGGGTAAGAAAGAAGAGTGAGGATGATTTATACAAAGAGTAGAGCAGTCAGAGAAGCCATATACAAGTGTTTTTAACCCCTGAAATGCTGTGGAAGCTATATTGGGAGGGGGAACCAGATCCGATAGCAAGAGTCAACTCGCTATCAAAATCCGCTTTCCCTGGATAGAAAGAGTCTGGGGTAAGAAAGAAGAGTGAGGATGATTGATACAAAGAGTAGAACAGTCAGAGAAGCCATATACAAGTGTTTTTAACCCTTGAAATGCTGTGGAAGCTATATTGGGAGGGGGAACCAGATCCGATAGCAAGAGTCAACTCGCTATCAAAATCCGCTTCCCCTGGATAGAAAGAGTCTGGGGTAAGAAGGAAGAATGGGGATGATTGATACAAAGAGTAGAGCAGTCAGAGAAGCCATATACAAGTGTTTTTAACCCTTGAAATGCTGTGGAAGCTATATTGGGAGGGGGAACCAGATTCGATAGCAATAGTCAGCTTGCTATCAAAATCCGCTTCCCCTGGACAGAAAGGGTCTGGGGTAAGAAAGAAGAGTGAGGATGATTTATACAAAGAGTAGAGCAGTCAGAGAAGCCATATACAAGTGTTTTTAACCCCTGAAATACCGTGCAAGCTGTTTTGGGAGGGGGAACCAGATCTGATAGCATGAGTCAGCTTGCTATCAAAATCCGCTTCCCCTGGACAGAAAGGGTCTGGGGTAAGAAAGAAGAGTGAGGATGATTTATACAAAGAGTAGAGCAGTCAGAGAAGCCATATACAAGTGTTTTTAACCCTTGAAATGCTGTGGAAGCTATATTGGGAGGGGGAACCAGATTCGATAGCAATAGTCAGCTTGCTATCAAAATCCGCTTCCCCTGGATAGAAAGGGTCTGGGGTAAGAAGGAAGAGTGAGGATGATTTATACAAAGAGTAGAGCAGTCAGAGAAGCCATATACAAGTGTTTTTAACCCTTGAAATGCTGTGGAAGCTATATTGGGAGGGGGAACCAGATTTGATAGCAAAAGTCAGCTTGCTATCAAAATCCGATTCCCCTGGATAGAAAGAGTCTGGGGTAAGAAAGAAGAGTGAGGATGATTGATACAAAGAGTAGAGCAGTCAGAGAAGCCATATACAAGTGTTTTTAACCCTTGAAATGCTGTGGAAGCTATATTGGGAGGGGGAACCAGATTTGATAGCAAAAGTCAGCTTGCTATCAAAATCCGATTCCCCTGGACAGAAAGGGTCTGGGGTAAGAAGGAAGAGTGAGGATGATCGATATAAAGAGTAGAGCAGTCAGAGAAGCCATATACAAGTCTTTTTAACCCCTGAAATACCGTGCAAGCTGTTTTGGGAGGGGGAACCAGATCTGATAGCAAGAGTCAACTCGCTATCAAAATCCGCTTTCCCTGGATAGAAAGAGTCTGGGGTAAGAAGGAAGAATGGGGATGATTGATACAAAGAGTAGAGCAGTCAGAGAAGCCATATACAAGTGTTTTTAACCCCTGAAATGCTGTGGAAGCTATATTGGGAGGGGGAACCAGATCCGATAGCAATAGTCAACTCGCTATCAAAATCCGATTCCCCTGGATAGAAAGAGTCTGGGGTAAGAAAGAAGAGTGAGGATGATTGATACAAAGAGTAGAGCAGTCAGAGAAGCCATATACAAGTCTTTTTAACCCCTGAAATACCGTGCAAGCTGTTTTGGGAGGGGGAACCAGATCTGATAGCAAGAGTCAACTCGCTATCAAAATCCGCTTTCCCTGGATAGAAAGAGTCTGGGGTAAGAAGGAAGAATGGGGATGATTGATACAAAGAGTAGAGCAGTCAGAGAAGCCATATACAAGTGTTTTTAACCCTTGAAATGCTGTGGAAGCTATATTGGGAGGGGGGAACCAGATTCGATAGCAATAGTCAGCTTGCTATCAAAATCCGCTTCCCCTGGACAGAAAGGGTCTGGGGTAAGAAGGAAGAGTGAGGATGATTTATACAAAGAGTAGAGCAGTCAGAGAAGCCATATACAAGTCTTTTTAACCCCTGAAATACCGTGCAAGCTGTTTTGGGAGGGGGAACCAGATCTGATAGCAAGAGTCAACTCGCTATCAAAATCCGCTTTCCCTGGATAGAAAGAGTCTGGGGTAAGAAGGAAGAATGGGGATGATTGATACAAAGAGTAGAACAGTCAGAGAAGCCATATACAAGTGTTTTTAACCCTTGAAATGCTGTGGAAGCTATATTGGGAGGGGGGAACCAGATTCGATAGCAATAGTCAGCTTGCTATCAAAATCCGCTTCCCCTGGACAGAAAGGGTCTGGGGTAAAAAGGAAGAATGGGGATGATTTATACAAAGAGTAGAGCAGTCAGAGAAGCCATATACAAGTCTTTTTAACCCCTGAAATACCGTGCAAGCTGTTTTGGGAGGGGGAACCAGATCTGATAGCAAGAGTCAACTCGCTATCAAAATCCGCTTTCCCTGGATAGAAAGAGTCTGGGGTAAGAAGGAAGAATGGGGATGATTGATACAAAGAGTAGAACAGTCAGAGAAGCCATATACAAGTGTTTTTAACCCCTGAAATGCTGTGGAAGCTATATTGGGAGGGGGAACCAGATCCGATAGCAAGAGTCAACTCGCTATCAAAATCCGCTTCCCCTGGATAGAAAGAGTCTGGGGTAAGAAAGAAGAGTGAGGATGATTTATACAAAGAGTAGAACAGTCAGAGAAGCCATATACAAGTGTTTTTAACCCTTGAAATGCTGTGGAAGCTATATTGGGAGGGGGAACCAGATTCGATAGCAATAGTCAGCTTGCTATCAAAATCCGCTTCCCCTGGACAGAAAGGGTCTGGGGTAAGAAAGAAGAGTGAGGATGATTTATACAAAGAGTAGAGCAGCAGAGAAGCCATATACAAGTCTTTTTAACCCCTGAAATACCGTGCAAGCTGTTTTGGGAGGGGGAACCAGATCTGATAGCAATAGTCAACTCGCTATCAAAATCCGCTTCCCCTGGATAGAAAGAGTCTGGGGTAAGAAGGAAGAATGGGGATGATTGATACAAAGAGTAGAGCAGTTAGAGAAGCCATATACAAGTGTTTTTAACCCTTGAAATGCTGTGGAAGCTATATTGGGAGGGGGGAACCAGATTCGATAGCAATAGTCAGCTTGCTATCAAAATCCGCTTCCCCTGGACAGAAAGGGTCTGGGGTAAGAAAGAAGAGTGAGGATGATTTTTACAAAGAGTAGAACAGTCAGAGAAGCCATATACAAGTGTTTTTAACCCTTGAAATGCTGTGGAAGCTATATTGGGAGGGGGAACCAGATTCGATAGCAAAAGTCAGCTTGCTATCAAAATCCGCTTCCACTGGACAGAAAGGGTCTGGGGTAAGAAGGAAGAGTGAGGATGATTGATACAAAGAGTAGAACAGTCAGAGAAGCCATATACAAGTGTTTTTAACCCTTGAAATGCTGTGGAAGATATATTGGGAGGGGGAACCAGATTCGATAGCAATAGTCAGCTTGCTATCAAAATCCGCTTCCCCTGGACAGAAAGGGTCTGGGGTAAGAAAGAAGAGTGAGGATGATTTATACAAAGAGTAGAGCAGTCAGAGAAGCCATATACAAGTGTTTTTAACCCCTGAAATGCTGTGGAAGCTATATTGGGAGGGGGAACCAGATCCGATAGCAAGAGTCAACTCGCTATCAAAATCCGCTTCCCCTGGACAGAAAGGGTCTGGGGTAAGAAAGAAGAGTGAGGATGATTTATACAAAGAGTAGAACAGTCAGAGAAGCCATATACAAGTGTTTTTAACCCCTGAAATACCGTGCAAGCTGTTTTGGGAGGGGGAACCAGATCTGATAGCATGAGTCAGCTTGCTATCAAAATCCGCTTCCCCTGGATAGAAAGGGTCTGGGGTAAGAAGGAAGAGTGAGGATGATTTATACAAAGAGTAGAGCAGTCAGAGAAGCCATATACAAGTGTTTTTAACCCTTGAAATGCTGTGGAAGCTATATTGGGAGGGGGAACCAGATTTGATAGCAAAAGTCAGCTTGCTATCAAAATCCGATTCCCCTGGACAGAAAGAGTCTGGGGTAAGAAAGAAGAGTGAGGATGATTGATACAAAGAGTAGAGCAGTCAGAGAAGCCATATACAAGTGTTTTTAACCCTTGAAATGCTGTGGAAGCTATTTTGGGAGGGGGAACCAGATCCGATAGCAAGAGTCAGCTTGCTATCAAAATCCGCTTCCCCTGGACAGAAAGGGTCTGGGGTAAGAAAGAAGAGTGAGGATGATTTATACAAAGAGTAGAGCAGTCAGAGAAGCCATATACAAGTGTTTTTAACCCCTGAAATACCGTGCAAGCTGTTTTGGGAGGGGGAACCAGATCTGATAGCAAGAGTCAACTCGCTATCAAAATCCGCTTCCCCTGGATAGAAAGAGTCTGGGGTAAGAAAGAAGAGTGAGGATGATTGATACAAAGAGTAGAACAGTCAGAGAAGCCATATACAAGTGTTTTTAACCCCTGAAATGCTGTGGAAGCTATATTGGGAGGGGGAACCAGATCCGATAGCAAGAGTCAACTCGCTATCAAAATCCGCTTCCCCTGGACAGAAAGAGTCTGGGGTAAGAAGGAAGAGTGAGGATGATTTATACAAAGAGTAGAGCAGTCAGAGAAGCCATATACAAGTGTTTTTAACCCCTGAAATACCGTGCAAGCTGTTTTGGGAGGGGGAACCAGATCTGATAGCAAGAGTCAACTCGCTATCAAAATCCGCTTTCCCTGGATAGAAAGAGTCTGGGGTAAGAAGGAAGAATGGGGATGATTGATACAAAGAGTAGAGCAGTCAGAGAAGCCATATACAAGTGTTTTTAACCCCTGAAATGCTGTGGAAGCTATATTGGGAGGGGGAACCAGATTCGATAGCAATAGTCAGCTTGCTATCAAAATCCGCTTCCCTTGGACAGAAAGGGTCTGGGTTAAGAAAGAAGAGTGAGGATGATTGATACAAAGAGTAGAGCAGTCAGAGAAGCCATATACAAGTGTTTTTAACCCTTGAAATGCTGTGGAAGCTATATTGGGAGGGGGAACCAGATTCGATAGCAATAGTCAACTCGCTATCAAAATCCGCTTCCCCTGGATAGAAAGAGTCTGGGGTAAGAAGGAAGAATGGGGATGATTGATACAAAGAGTAGAGCAGTCAGAGAAGCCATATACAAGTGTTTTTAACCCCTGAAATACCGTGCAAGCTGTTTTGGGAGGGGGAACCAGATTCGATAGCAATAGTCAGCTTGCTATCAAAATCAGCTTCCCCTGGATAGAAAGAGTCTGGGGTAAGAAGGAAGAATGGGGATGATTGATACAAAGAGTAGAGCAGTCAGAGAAGCCATATACAAGTGTTTTTAACCCTTGAAATGATGTGGAAGCTATATTGGCAGGGGGAACCAGATTCGATAGCAATAGTCAGCTTGCTATCAAAATCCGCTTCCCCTGGACAGAAAGGGTCTGGGGTAAGAAAGAAGAGTGAGGATGATTTATACAAAGAGTAGAACAGTCAGAGAAGCCATATACAAGTGTTTTTAACCCTTGAAATGCTGTGGAAGCTATATTGGGAGGGGGAACCAGATTCGATAGCAATAGTCAGCTTGCTATCAAAATCCGCTTCCCCTGGACAGAAAGGGTCTGGGGTAAGAAAGAAGAGTGAGGATGATTTATACAAAGAGTAGAGCAGTCAGAGAAGCCATATACAAGTCTTTTTAACCCCTGAAATACCGTGCAAGCTGTTTTGGGAGGGGGAACCAGATCTGATAGCAAGAGTCAACTCGCTATCAAAATCCGCTTCCCCTGGACAGAAAGGGTCTGGGGTAAAAAGGAAGAGTGAGGATGATTTATACAAAGAGTAGAGCAGTCAGAGAAGCCATATACAAGTGTTTTTAACCCTTGAAATGCTGTGGAAGCTATATTGGGAGGGGGAACCAGATCCGATAGCAAGAGTCAACTCGCTATCAAAATCCGCTTCCCCTGGATAGAAAGAGTCTGGGGTAAGAAGGAAGAATGGGGATGATTGATACAAAGAGTAGAGCAGTTAGAGAAGCCATATACAAGTGTTTTTAACCCCTGAAATGCTGTGGAAGCTATATTGGGAGGGGGAACCAGATTCGATAGCAATAGTCAGCTTGCTATCAAAATCCGATTCCCCTGGACAGAAAGGGTCTGGGGTAAGAAGGAAGAGTGAGGATGATTTATACAAAGAGTAGAGCAGTCAGAGAAGCCATATACAAGTCTTTTTAACCCCTGAAATACCGTGCAAACTGTTTTGGGAGGGGGAACCAGATCTGATAGCAAGAGTCAACTCGCTATCAAAATCCGCTTCCCCTGGATAGAAAGAGTCTGGGGTAAGAAGGAAGAATGGGGATGATTGATACAAAGAGTAGAGCAGTCAGAGAAGCCATATACAAGTGTTTTTAACCCTTGAAATGATGTGGAAGCTATATTGGCAGGGGGAACCAGATTCGATAGCAATAGTCAGCTTGCTATCAAAATCCGCTTCCCCTGGACAGAAAGGGTCTGGGGTAAGAAAGAAGAGTGAGGATGATTTATACAAAGAGTAGAACAGTCAGAGAAGCCATATACAAGTGTTTTTAACCCTTGAAATGCTGTGGAAGCTATATTGGGAGGGGGAACCAGATTCGATAGCAATAGTCAGCTTGCTATCAAAATCCGCTTCCCCTGGACAGAAAGGGTCTGGGGTAAGAAAGAAGAGTGAGGATGATTTATACAAAGAGTAGAGCAGTCAGAGAAGCCATATACAAGTCTTTTTAACCCCTGAAATACCGTGCAAGCTGTTTTGGGAGGGGGAACCAGATCTGATAGCAAGAGTCAACTCGCTATCAAAATCCGCTTCCCCTGGACAGAAAGGGTCTGGGGTAAAAAGGAAGAGTGAGGATGATTTATACAAAGAGTAGAGCAGTCAGAGAAGCCATATACAAGTGTTTTTAACCCTTGAAATGCTGTGGAAGCTATATTGGGAGGGGGAACCAGATCCGATAGCAAGAGTCAACTCGCTATCAAAATCCGCTTCCCCTGGATAGAAAGAGTCTGGGGTAAGAAGGAAGAATGGGGATGATTGATACAAAGAGTAGAGCAGTTAGAGAAGCCATATACAAGTGTTTTTAACCCCTGAAATGCTGTGGAAGCTATATTGGGAGGGGGAACCAGATTCGATAGCAATAGTCAGCTTGCTATCAAAATCCGATTCCCCTGGACAGAAAGGGTCTGGGGTAAGAAGGAAGAGTGAGGATGATTTATACAAAGAGTAGAGCAGTCAGAGAAGCCATATACAAGTCTTTTTAACCCCTGAAATACCGTGCAAACTGTTTTGGGAGGGGGAACCAGATCTGATAGCAAGAGTCAACTCGCTATCAAAATCCGCTTCCCCTGGATAGAAAGAGTCTGGGGTAAGAAGGAAGAATGGGGATGATTGATACAAAGAGTAGAGCAGTCAGAGAAGCCATATACAAGTCTTTTTAACCCCTGAAATACCGTGCAAGCTGTTTTGGGAGGGGGAACCAGATCTGATAGCAAGAGTCAACTCGCTATCAAAATCCGCTTCCCCTGGATAGAAAGAGTCTGGGGTAAGAAGGAAGAATGGGGATGATTGATACAAAGAGTAGAGCAGTCAGAGAAGCCATATACAAGTCTTTTTAACCCCTGAAATACCGTGCAAGCTGTTTTGGGAGGGGGAACCAGATCTGATAGCAAGAGTCAACTCGCTATCAAAATCCGCTTCCCCTGGACAGAAAGGGTCTGGGGTAAGAAAGAAGAGTGAGGATGATTTATACAAAGAGTAGAACAGTCAGAGAAGCCATATACAAGTGTTTTTAACCCCTGAAATGCTGTGGAAGCTATATTGGGAGGGGGAACCAGATTCGATAGCAATAGTCAGCTTGCTATCAAAATCCGCTTCCCCTGGACAGAAAGGGTCTGGGGTAAGAAAGAAGAGTGAGGATGATTTATACAAAGAGTAGAGCAGTCAGAGAAGCCATATACAAGTCTTTTTAACCCCTGAAATACCGTGCAAGCTGTTTTGGGAGGGGGAACCAGATTCGATAGCAATAGTCAACTCGCTATCAAAATCCGCTTCCCCTGGATAGAAAGGGTCTGGGGTAAGAAAGAAGAGTGAGGATGATTTATACAAAGAGTAGAGCAGCAGAGAAGCCATATACAAGTCTTTTTAACCCCTGAAATACCGTGCAAGCTGTTTTGGGAGGGGGAACCAGATCTGATAGCAAGAGTCAACTCGCTATCAAAATCCGCTTCCCCTGGATAGAAAGAGTCTGGGGTAAGAAAGAAGAATGGGGATGATTGATACAAAGAGTAGAGCAGTCAGAGAAGCCATATACAAGTCTTTTTAACCCCTGAAATACCGTGCAAGCTGTTTTGGGAGGGGGAACCAGATCTGATAGCATGAGTCAACTCGCTATCAAAATCCGCTTCCCCTGGATAGAAAGAGTCTGGGGTAAGAAAGAAGAGTGAGGATGATTTTTACAAAGAGTAGAGCAGTCACAGAAGCCATATACAAGTGTTTTTAACCCCTGAAATGCTGTGGAAGCTATATTGGGAGGGGGAACCAGATTCGATAGCAATAGTCAGCTTGCTATCAAAATCCGCTTCCCCTGGACAGAAAGGGTCTGGGGTAAGAAAGAAGAGTGAGGATGATTTATACAAAGAGTAGAGCAGTCAGAGAAGCCATATACAAGTCTTTTTAACCCCTGAAATACCGTGCAAGCTGTTTTGGGAGGGGGAACCAGATTCGATAGCAATAGTCAACTCGCTATCAAAATCCGCTTCCCCTGGATAGAAAGGGTCTGGGGTAAGAAAGAAGAGTGAGGATGATTTATACAAAGAGTAGAGCAGTCAGAGAAGCCATATACAAGTGTTTTTAACCCTTGAAATGCTGTGGAAGCTATATTGGGAGGGGGAACCAGATTCGATAGCAATAGTCAGCTTGCTATCAAAATCCGCTTCCCCTGGATAGAAAGAGTCTGGGGTAAGAAGGAAGAATGGGGATGATTGATACAAAGAGTAGAGCAGTCAGAGAAGCCATATACAAGTGTTTTTAACCCCTGAAATGCTGTGGAAGCTATATTGGGAGGGGGAACCAGATCCGATAGCAATAGTCAGCTTGCTATCAAAATCCGCTTCCCCTGGATAGAAAGGGTCTGGGGTAAGAAGGAACAGTGAGGATGATTTATACAAAGAGTAGAACAGTCAGAGAAGCCATATACAAGTGTTTTTAACCCCTGAAATGCTGTGGAAGCTATATTGGGAGGGGGAACCAGATCCGATAGCAAGAGTCAGCTTGCTATCAAAATCCGCTTCCCCTGGATAGAAAGAGTCTGGGGTAAGAAAGAAGAGTGAGGATGATTTATACAAAGAGTAGAGCAGTCAGAGAAGCCATATACAAGTGTTTTTAACCCCTGAAATACCGTGCAAGCTGTTTTGGGAGGGGGAACCAGATCTGATAGCAAGAGTCAACTCGCTATCAAAATCCGCTTTCCCTGGATAGAAAGAGTCTGGGGTAAGAAGGAAGAATGGGGATGATTGATACAAAGAGTAGAGCAGTCAGAGAAGCCATATACAAGTGTTTTTAACCCTTGAAATGCTGTGGAAGCTATATTGGGAGGGGGAACCAGATTCGATAGCAATAGTCAGCTTGCTATCAAAATCCGCTTCCCCTGGACAGAAAGGGTCTGGGGTAAGAAAGAAGAGTGAGGATGATTTATACAAAGAGTAGAGCAGTCAGAGAAGCCATATACAAGTGTTTTTAACCCCTGAAATGCTGTGGAAGCTATATTGGGAGGGGGAACCAGATCCGATAGCAAGAGTCAACTCGCTATCAAAATCCGCTTTCCCTGGATAGAAAGAGTCTGGGGTAAGAAAGAAGAGTGAGGATGATTGATACAAAGAGTAGAACAGTCAGAGAAGCCATATACAAGTGTTTTTAACCCTTGAAATGCTGTGGAAGCTATATTGGGAGGGGGAACCAGATTCGATAGCAATAGTCAGCTTGCTATCAAAATCCGCTTCCCCTGGACAGAAAGGGTCTGGGGTAAGAAAGAAGAGTGAGGATGATTTATACAAAGAGTAGAGCAGTCAGAGAAGCCATATACAAGTCTTTTTAACCCCTGAAATACCGTGCAAGCTGTTTTGGGAGGGGGAACCAGATCTGATAGCAAGAGTCAACTCGCTATCAAAATCCGCTTCCCCTGGATAGAAAGAGTCTGGGGTAAGAAGGAAGAATGGGGATGATTGATACAAAGAGTAGAGCAGTCAGAGAAGCCATATACAAGTCTTTTTAACCCCTGAAATACCGTGCAAACTGTTTTGGGAGGGGGAACCAGATCTGATAGCAAGAGTCAACTCGCTATCAAAATCCGCTTCCCCTGGATAGAAAGAGTCTGGGGTAAGAAGGAAGAATGGGGATGATTGATACAAAGAGTAGAGCAGTCAGAGAAGCCATATACAAGTGTTTTTAACCCTTGAAATGATGTGGAAGCTATTTTGGGAGGGGGAACCAGATTCGATAGCAATAGTCAACTTGCTATCAAAATCCGCTTCCCCTGGACAGAAAGGGTCTGGGGTAAGAAGGAAGAGTGAGGATGATTTATACAAAGAGTAGAGCAGTCAGAGAAGCCATATACAAGTCTTTTTAACCCCTGAAATACCGTGCAAGCTGTTTTGGGAGGGGGAACCAGATCTGATAGCAAGAGTCAACTCGCTATCAAAATCCGCTTCCCCTGGATAGAAAGAGTCTGGGGTAAGAAAGAAGAGTGAGGATGATTTATACAAAGAGTAGAGCAGTCAGAGAAGCCATATACAAGTCTTTTTAACCCCTGAAATACCGTGCAAGCTGTTTTGGGAGGGGGAACCAGATCTGATAGCAAGAGTCAACTCGCTATCAAAATCCGCTTCCCCTGGATAGAAAGAGTCTGGGGTAAGAAAGAAGAGTGAGGATGATTTATACAAAGAGTAGAACAGTCAGAGAAGCCATATACAAGTGTTTTTAACCCCTGAAATGCTGTGGAAGCTATATTGGGAGGGGGAACCAGATTCGATAGCAATAGTCAGCTTGCTATCAAAATCCGCTTCCCCTGGACAGAAAGGGTCTGGGGTAAGAAAGAAGAGTGAGGATGATTTATACAAAGAGTAGAGCAGTCAGAGAAGCCATATACAAGTCTTTTTAACCCCTGAAATACCGTGCAAGCTGTTTTGGGAGGGGGAACCAGATTCGATAGCAATAGTCAACTCGCTATCAAAATCCGCTTCCCCTGGATAGAAAGGGTCTGGGGTAAGAAAGAAGAATGGGGATGATTGATACAAAGAGTAGAGCAGTCAGAGAAGCCATATACAAGTGTTTTTAACCCTTGAAATGCTGTGGAAGCTATATTGGGAGGGGGAAACAGATCCGATAGCAAGAGTCAACTCGCTATCAAAATCCGCTTCCCCTGGATAGAAAGAGTCTGGGGTAAGAAGGAAGAATGGGGATGATTTATACAAAGAGTAGAGCAGTCAGAGAAGCCATATACAAGTGTTTTTAACCCCTGAAATGCTGTGGAAGCTATATTGGGAGGGGGAAACAGATCCGATAGCAAGAGTCAACTCGCTATCAAAATCCGCTTCCCCTGGACAGAAAGAGTCTGGGGTAAGAAGGAAGAGTGAGGATGATTTATACAAAGAGTAGAGCAGTCAGAGAAGCCATATACAAGTCTTTTTAACCCCTGAAATACCGTGCAAGCTGTTTTGGGAGGGGGAACCAGATCTGATAGCAAGAGTCAACTCGCTATCAAAATCCGCTTCCCCTGGACAGAAAGGGTCTGGGGTAAAAAGGAAGAATGGGGATGATTTATACAAAGAGTAGAGCAGTCAGAGAAGCCATATACAAGTGTTTTTAACCCCTGAAATACCGTGCAAGCTGTTTTGGGAGGGGGAACCAGATTCGATAGCAATAGTCAGCTTGCTATCAAAATCAGCTTCCCCTGGATAGAAAGAGTCTGGGGTAAGAAGGAAGAATGGGGATGATTGATACAAAGAGTAGAACAGTCAGAGAAGCCATATACAAGTGTTTTTAACCCTTGAAATGCTGTGGAAGCTATATTGGGAGGGGGAACCAGATCCGATAGCAATAGTCAGCTTGCTATCAAAATCCGCTTCCCCTGGACAGAAAGGGTCTGGGGTAAGAAAGAAGAGTGAGGATGATTTATACAAAGAGTAGAACAGTCAGAGAAGCCATATACAAGTGTTTTTAACCCTTGAAATGCTGTGGAAGCTATATTGGGAGGGGGAACCAGATTCGATAGCAATAGTCAGCTTGCTATCAAAATCCGCTTCCCCTGGACAGAAAGGGTCTGGGGTAAGAAAGAAGAGTGAGGATGATTTATACAAAGAGTAGAACAGTCAGAGAAGCCATATACAAGTGTTTTTAACCCTTGAAATGCTGTGGAAGCTATATTGGGAGGGGGAACCAGATCCGATAGCAATAGTCAACTCGCTATCAAAATCCGCTTCCCCTGGACAGAAAGAGTCTGGGGTAAGAAGGAAGAGTGAGGATGATTTATACAAAGAGTAGAGCAGTCAGAGAAGCCATATACAAGTGTTTTTAACCCTTGAAATGCTGTGGAAGCTATATTGGGAGGGGGAACCAGATTCGATAGCAATAGTCAGCTTGCTATCAAAATCCGCTTCCCCTGGATAGAAAGAGTCTGGGGTAAGAAGGAAGAATGGGGATGATTTATACAAAGAGTAGAGCAGTCAGAGAAGCCATATACAAGTCTTTTTAACCCCTGAAATACCGTGCAAGCTGTTTTGGGAGGGGGAACCAGATCTGATAGCAAGAGTCAACTCGCTATCAAAATCCGCTTTCCCTGGATAGAAAGAGTCTGGGGTAAGAAGGAAGAATGGGGATGATTGATACAAAGAGTAGAACAGTCAGAGAAGCCATATACAAGTGTTTTTAACCCTTGAAATGCTGTGGAAGCTATATTGGGAGGGGGAACCAGATTCGATAGCAATAGTCAGCTTGCTATCAAAATCCGCTTCCCCTGGACAGAAAGGGTCTGGGGTAAGAAAGAAGAGTGAGGATGATTTATACAAAGAGTAGAGCAGTCAGAGAAGCCATATACAAGTCTTTTTAACCCCTGAAATACCGTGCAAGCTGTTTTGGGAGGGGGAACCAGATCCGATAGCAAGAGTCAACTCGCTATCAAAATCCGCTTCCCCTGGATAGAAAGAGTCTGGGGTAAGAAGGAAGAATGGGGATGATTGATACAAAGAGTAAAGCAGTCAGAGAAGCCATATACAAGTGTTTTTAACCCCTGAAATGCTGTGGAAGCTATATTGGGAGGGGGAACCAGATCCGATAGCAAGAGTCAACTCGCTATCAAAATCCGCTTCCCCTGGACAGAAAGGGTCTGGGGTAAGAAAGAAGAGTGAGGATGATTTATACAAAGAGTAGAACAGTCAGAGAAGCCATATACAAGTGTTTTTAACCCTTGAAATGCTGTGGAAGCTATATTGGGAGGGGGAACCAGATTCGATAGCAATAGTCAGCTTGCTATCAAAATCCGCTTCCCCTGGACAGAAAGGGTCTGGGGTAAGAAAGAAGAGTGAGGATGATTTATACAAAGAGTAGAGCAGTCAGAGAAGCCATATACAAGTCTTTTTAACCCCTGAAATACCGTGCAAGCTGTTTTGGGAGGGGGAACCAGATCTGATAGCAAGAGTCAACTCGCTATCAAAATCCGCTTCCCCTGGATAGAAAGAGTCTGGGGTAAGAAGGAAGAATGGGGATGATTGATACAAAGAGTAGAGCAGTCAGAGAAGCCATATACAAGTCTTTTTAACCCCTGAAATGCTGTGGAAGCTATATTGGGAGGGGGAACCAGATCCGATAGCAAGAGTCAACTCGCTATCAAAATCCGCTTCCCCTGGACAGAAAGAGTCTGGGGTAAGAAAGAAGAGTGAGGATGATTTATACAAAGAGTAGAGCAGTCAGAGAAGCCATATACAAGTGTTTTTAACCCTTGAAATGCTGTGGAAGCTATATTGGGAGGGGGAACCAGATCCGATAGCAAGAGTCAACTCGCTATCAAAATCCGCTTCCCCTGGATAGAAAGAGTCTGGGATAAGAAGGAAGAATGGGGATGATTGATACAAAGAGTAGAGCAGTCAGAGAAGCCATATACAAGTGTTTTTAACCCCTGAAATGCTGTGGAAGCTATATTGGGAGGGGGAACCAGATCCGATAGCAAGAGTCAACTCGCTATCAAAATCCGCTTCCCCTGGATAGAAAGAGTCAGGGGTAAGAAAGAAGAGTGAGGATGATTTATACAAAGAGTAGAACAGTCAGAGAAGCCATATACAAGTCTTTTTAACCCCTGAAATACCGTGCAAGCTGTTTTGGGAGGGGGAACCAGATCTGATAGCAAGAGTCAACTCGCTATCAAAATCCGCTTCCCCTGGACAGAAAGGGTCTGGGGTAAGAAAGAAGAGTGAGGATGATTTATACAAAGAGTAGAACAGTCAGAGAAGCCATATACAAGTCTTTTTAACCCCTGAAATACCGTGCAAGCTGTTTTGGGAGGGGGAACCAGATCTGATAGCAAGAGTCAACTCGCTATCAAAATCCGCTTCCCCTGGACAGAAAGGGTCTGGGGTAAGAAGGAAGAGTGAGGATGATTTATACAAAGAGTAGAGCAGTCAGAGAAGCCATATACAAGTGTTTTTAACCCTTGAAATGATGTGGAAGCTATTTTGGGAGGGGGAACCAGATTCGATAGCAATAGTCAGCTTGCTATCAAAATCCGCTTCCCCTGGATAGAAAGAGTCTGGGGTAAGAAGGAAGAATGGGGATGATTGATACAAAGAGTAGAGCAGTCAGAGAAGCCATATACAAGTGTTTTTAACCCTTGAAATGCTGTGGAAGCTATATTGGGAGGGGGAACCAGATTCAATAGCAATAGTCAGCTTGCTATCAAAATCCGCTTCCCCTGGACAGAAAGGGTCTGGGGTAAGAAGGAAGAGTGAGGATGATTTATACAAAGAGTAGAGCAGTCAGAGAAGCCATATACAAGTCTTTTTAACCCCTGAAATACCGTGCAAGCTGTTTTGGGAGGGGGAACCAGATCTGATAGCAAGAGTCAACTCGCTATCAAAATCCGCTTCCCCTGGATAGAAAGAGTCTGAGGTAAGAAAGAAGAGTGAGGATGATTGATACAAAGAGTAGAGCAGTCAGAGAAGCCATATACAAGTGTTTTTAACCCCTGAAATGCTGTGGAAGCTATATTGGGAGGGGGAACCAGATCCGATAGCAAGAGTCAACTCGCTATCAAAATCCGCTTCCCCTGGATAGAAAGAGTCTGGGGTAAGAAAGAAGAGTGAGGATGATTTATACAAAGAGTAGAGCAGTCAGAGAAGCCATATACAAGTGTTTTTAACCCCTGAAATGCTGTGGAAGCTATATTGGGAGGGGGAACCAGATCCGATAGCAATAGTCAGCTTGCTATCAAAATCCGCTTCCCCTGGATAGAAAGGGTCTGGGGTAAGAAGGAACAGTGAGGATGATTTATACAAAGAGTAGAACAGTCAGAGAAGCCATATACAAGTGTTTTTAACCCCTGAAATGCTGTGGAAGCTATATTGGGAGGGGGAACCAGATCCGATAGCAATAGTCAACTCGCTATCAAAATCCGCTTCCCCTGGATAGAAAGAGTCTGGGGTAAGAAAGAAGAGTGAGGATGATTGATACAAAGAGTAGAGCAGCAGAGAAGCCATATACAAGTGTTTTTAACCCCTGAAATACCGTGCAAGCTGTTTTGGGAGGGGGAACCAGATCTGATAGCAAGAGTCAACTCGCTATCAAAATCCGCTTCCCCTGGATAGAAAGAGTCTGGGGTAAGAAAGAAGAGTGAGGATGATTTATACAAAGAGTAGAGCAGTCAGAGAAGCCATATACAAGTCTTTTTAACCCTTGAAATGCTGTGGAAGCTATATTGGGAGGGGGAACCAGATTCGATAGCAATAGTCAGCTTGCTATCAAAATCCGCTTCCCCTGGACAGAAAGGGTCTGGGGTAAGAAAGAAGAGTGAGGATGATTTATACAAAGAGTAGAGCAGTCAGAGAAGCCATATACAAGTCTTTTTAACCCCTGAAATACCGTGCAAGCTGTTTTGGGAGGGGGAACCAGATCTGATAGCAAGAGTCAACTCGCTATCAAAATCCGCTTTCCCTGGATAGAAAGAGTCTGGGGTAAGAAGGAAGAATGGGGATGATTTATACAAAGAGTAGAGCAGTCAGAGAAGCCATATACAAGTGTTTTTAACCCCTGAAATGCTGTGGAAGCTATATTGGGAGGGGGAACCAGATCTGATAGCAAGAGTCAACTCGCTATCAAAATCCGCTTCCCCTGGACAGAAAGGGTCTGGGGTAAGAAGGAAGAGTGAGGATGATTGATACAAAGAGTAGAGCAGCAGAGAAGCCATATACAAGTGTTTTTAACCCTTGAAATGCTGTGGAAGCTGTTTTGGGAGGGGGAACCAGATTTGATAGCAATAGTCAGCTTGCTATCAAAATCCGCTTCCCCTGGACAGAAAGGGTCTGGGGTAAGAAAGAAGAGTGAGGATGATTTATACAAAGAGTAGAGCAGCAGAGAAGCCATATACAAGTGTTTTTAACCCTTGAAATGCTGTGGAAGCTATATTGGGAGGGGGAACCAGATCCGATAGCAATAGTCAGCTTGCTATCAAAATCCGCTTCCCCTGGACAGAAAGAGTCTGGGGTAAGAAGGAAGAGTGAGGATGATTTATACAAAGAGTAGAGCAGTCAGAGAAGCCATATACAAGTCTTTTTAACCCCTGAAATACCGTGCAAGCTGTTTTGGGAGGGGGAACCAGATTTGATAGCAAAAGTCAGCTTGCTATCAAAATCCGCTTCCCCTGGATAGAAAGAGTCTGGGGTAAGAAAGAAGAGTGAGGATGATTGATACAAAGAGTAGAGCAGCAGAGAAGCCATATACAAGTGTTTTTAACCCTTGAAATGATGTGGAAGCTATTTTGGGAGGGGGAACCAGATTCGATAGCAAAAGTCAGCTTGCTATCAAAATCTGCTTCCCCTGGACAGAAAGGGTCTGGGGTAAGAAGGAAGAGTGAGGATGATTTATACAAAGAGTAGAACAGTCAGAGAAGCCATATACAAGTGTTTTTAACCCCTGAAATACCGTGCAAGCTGTTTTGGGAGGGGGAACCAGATCTGATAGCAAGAGTCAACTCGCTATCAAAATCCGCTTCCCCTGGATAGAAAGAGTCTGAGGTAAGAAAGAAGAGTGAGGATGATTGATACAAAGAGTAGAGCAGTCAGAGAAGCCATATACAAGTGTTTTTAACCCCTGAAATGCTGTGGAAGCTATATTGGGAGGGGGAACCAGATCCGATAGCAAGAGTCAACTCGCTATCAAAATCCGATTTCCCTGGATAGAAAGAGTCTGGGGTAAGAAAGAAGAGTGAGGATGATTTATACAAAGAGTAGAACAGTCAGAGAAGCCATATACAAGTGTTTTTACCCCTGAAATGCTGTGGAAGCTATATTGGGAGGGGGAACCAGATCCGATAGCAAGAGTCAACTCGCTATCAAAATCCGCTTCCCCTGGATAGAAAGAGTCTGGGGTAAGAAAGAAGAGTGAGGATGATTGATACAAAGAGTAGAGCAGTCAGAGAAGCCATATACAAGTGTTTTTAACCCCTGAAATGCTGTGGAAGCTATATTGGGAGGGGGAACCAGATCCGATAGCAAGAGTCAACTCGCTATCAAAATCCGATTTCCCTGGATAGAAAGGGTCTGGGGTAAGAAGGAAGAGTGAGGATGATTTATACAAAGAGTAGAGCAGTCAGAGAAGCCATATACAAGTGTTTTTAACCCTTGAAATGCTGTGGAAGCTATATTGGGAGGGGGAACCAGATTCGATAGCAATAGTCAGCTTGCTATCAAAATCTGCTTCCCCTGGACAGAAAGAGTCTGGGGTAAGAAAGAAGAGTGAGGATGATTTTTACAAAGAGTAGAACAGTCAGAGAAGCCATATACAAGTGTTTTTAACCCTTGAAATGCTGTGGAAGCTATATTGGGAGGGGGAACCAGATCCGATAGCAAGAGTCAACTCGCTATCAAAATCCGCTTCCCCTGGATAGAAAGAGTCTGGGGTAAGAAGGAAGAATGGGGATGATTGATACAAAGAGTAGAGCAGTTAGAGAAGCCATATACAAGTGTTTTTAACCCCTGAAATGCTGTGGAAGCTATATTGGGAGGGGGAACCAGATTCGATAGCAATAGTCAGCTTGCTATCAAAATCCGATTCCCCTGGACAGAAAGGGTCTGGGGTAAGAAGGAAGAGTGAGGATGATTTATACAAAGAGTAGAGCAGTCAGAGAAGCCATATACAAGTCTTTTTAACCCCTGAAATACCGTGCAAACTGTTTTGGGAGGGGGAACCAGATCTGATAGCAAGAGTCAACTCGCTATCAAAATCCGCTTCCCCTGGATAGAAAGAGTCTGGGGTAAGAAGGAAGAATGGGGATGATTGATACAAAGAGTAGAGCAGTCAGAGAAGCCATATACAAGTCTTTTTAACCCCTGAAATACCGTGCAAGCTGTTTTGGGAGGGGGAACCAGATCTGATAGCAAGAGTCAACTCGCTATCAAAATCCGCTTCCCCTGGATAGAAAGAGTCTGGGGTAAGAAGGAAGAATGGGGATGATTGATACAAAGAGTAGAGCAGTCAGAGAAGCCATATACAAGTCTTTTTAACCCCTGAAATACCGTGCAAGCTGTTTTGGGAGGGGGAACCAGATCTGATAGCAAGAGTCAACTCGCTATCAAAATCCGCTTCCCCTGGACAGAAAGGGTCTGGGGTAAGAAAGAAGAGTGAGGATGATTTATACAAAGAGTAGAACAGTCAGAGAAGCCATATACAAGTGTTTTTAACCCCTGAAATGCTGTGGAAGCTATATTGGGAGGGGGAACCAGATTCGATAGCAATAGTCAGCTTGCTATCAAAATCCGCTTCCCCTGGACAGAAAGGGTCTGGGGTAAGAAAGAAGAGTGAGGATGATTTATACAAAGAGTAGAGCAGTCAGAGAAGCCATATACAAGTCTTTTTAACCCCTGAAATACCGTGCAAGCTGTTTTGGGAGGGGGAACCAGATTCGATAGCAATAGTCAACTCGCTATCAAAATCCGCTTCCCCTGGATAGAAAGGGTCTGGGGTAAGAAAGAAGAGTGAGGATGATTTATACAAAGAGTAGAGCAGCAGAGAAGCCATATACAAGTCTTTTTAACCCCTGAAATACCGTGCAAGCTGTTTTGGGAGGGGGAACCAGATCTGATAGCAAGAGTCAACTCGCTATCAAAATCCGCTTCCCCTGGATAGAAAGAGTCTGGGGTAAGAAAGAAGAATGGGGATGATTGATACAAAGAGTAGAGCAGTCAGAGAAGCCATATACAAGTCTTTTTAACCCCTGAAATACCGTGCAAGCTGTTTTGGGAGGGGGAACCAGATCTGATAGCATGAGTCAACTCGCTATCAAAATCCGCTTCCCCTGGATAGAAAGAGTCTGGGGTAAGAAAGAAGAGTGAGGATGATTTTTACAAAGAGTAGAGCAGTCACAGAAGCCATATACAAGTGTTTTTAACCCCTGAAATGCTGTGGAAGCTATATTGGGAGGGGGAACCAGATTCGATAGCAATAGTCAGCTTGCTATCAAAATCCGCTTCCCCTGGACAGAAAGGGTCTGGGGTAAGAAAGAAGAGTGAGGATGATTTATACAAAGAGTAGAGCAGTCAGAGAAGCCATATACAAGTCTTTTTAACCCCTGAAATACCGTGCAAGCTGTTTTGGGAGGGGGAACCAGATTCGATAGCAATAGTCAACTCGCTATCAAAATCCGCTTCCCCTGGATAGAAAGGGTCTGGGGTAAGAAAGAAGAGTGAGGATGATTTATACAAAGAGTAGAGCAGTCAGAGAAGCCATATACAAGTGTTTTTAACCCTTGAAATGCTGTGGAAGCTATATTGGGAGGGGGAACCAGATTCGATAGCAATAGTCAGCTTGCTATCAAAATCCGCTTCCCCTGGATAGAAAGAGTCTGGGGTAAGAAGGAAGAATGGGGATGATTGATACAAAGAGTAGAGCAGTCAGAGAAGCCATATACAAGTGTTTTTAACCCCTGAAATGCTGTGGAAGCTATATTGGGAGGGGGAACCAGATCCGATAGCAATAGTCAGCTTGCTATCAAAATCCGCTTCCCCTGGATAGAAAGGGTCTGGGGTAAGAAGGAACAGTGAGGATGATTTATACAAAGAGTAGAACAGTCAGAGAAGCCATATACAAGTGTTTTTAACCCCTGAAATGCTGTGGAAGCTATATTGGGAGGGGGAACCAGATCCGATAGCAAGAGTCAGCTTGCTATCAAAATCCGCTTCCCCTGGATAGAAAGAGTCTGGGGTAAGAAAGAAGAGTGAGGATGATTTATACAAAGAGTAGAGCAGTCAGAGAAGCCATATACAAGTGTTTTTAACCCCTGAAATACCGTGCAAGCTGTTTTGGGAGGGGGAACCAGATCTGATAGCAAGAGTCAACTCGCTATCAAAATCCGCTTTCCCTGGATAGAAAGAGTCTGGGGTAAGAAGGAAGAATGGGGATGATTGATACAAAGAGTAGAGCAGTCAGAGAAGCCATATACAAGTGTTTTTAACCCTTGAAATGCTGTGGAAGCTATATTGGGAGGGGGAACCAGATTCGATAGCAATAGTCAGCTTGCTATCAAAATCCGCTTCCCCTGGACAGAAAGGGTCTGGGGTAAGAAAGAAGAGTGAGGATGATTTATACAAAGAGTAGAGCAGTCAGAGAAGCCATATACAAGTGTTTTTAACCCCTGAAATGCTGTGGAAGCTATATTGGGAGGGGGAACCAGATCCGATAGCAAGAGTCAACTCGCTATCAAAATCCGCTTTCCCTGGATAGAAAGAGTCTGGGGTAAGAAAGAAGAGTGAGGATGATTGATACAAAGAGTAGAACAGTCAGAGAAGCCATATACAAGTGTTTTTAACCCTTGAAATGCTGTGGAAGCTATATTGGGAGGGGGAACCAGATCCGATAGCAAGAGTCAACTCGCTATCAAAATCCGCTTCCCCTGGATAGAAAGAGTCTGGGGTAAGAAGGAAGAATGGGGATGATTGATACAAAGAGTAGAGCAGTCAGAGAAGCCATATACAAGTGTTTTTAACCCTTGAAATGCTGTGGAAGCTATATTGGGAGGGGGAACCAGATTCGATAGCAATAGTCAGCTTGCTATCAAAATCCGCTTCCCCTGGACAGAAAGGGTCTGGGGTAAGAAAGAAGAGTGAGGATGATTTATACAAAGAGTAGAGCAGTCAGAGAAGCCATATACAAGTGTTTTTAACCCCTGAAATACCGTGCAAGCTGTTTTGGGAGGGGGAACCAGATCTGATAGCATGAGTCAGCTTGCTATCAAAATCCGCTTCCCCTGGACAGAAAGGGTCTGGGGTAAGAAAGAAGAGTGAGGATGATTTATACAAAGAGTAGAGCAGTCAGAGAAGCCATATACAAGTGTTTTTAACCCTTGAAATGCTGTGGAAGCTATATTGGGAGGGGGAACCAGATTCGATAGCAATAGTCAGCTTGCTATCAAAATCCGCTTCCCCTGGATAGAAAGGGTCTGGGGTAAGAAGGAAGAGTGAGGATGATTTATACAAAGAGTAGAGCAGTCAGAGAAGCCATATACAAGTGTTTTTAACCCTTGAAATGCTGTGGAAGCTATATTGGGAGGGGGAACCAGATTTGATAGCAAAAGTCAGCTTGCTATCAAAATCCGATTCCCCTGGATAGAAAGAGTCTGGGGTAAGAAAGAAGAGTGAGGATGATTGATACAAAGAGTAGAGCAGTCAGAGAAGCCATATACAAGTGTTTTTAACCCTTGAAATGCTGTGGAAGCTATATTGGGAGGGGGAACCAGATTTGATAGCAAAAGTCAGCTTGCTATCAAAATCCGATTCCCCTGGACAGAAAGGGTCTGGGGTAAGAAGGAAGAGTGAGGATGATCGATATAAAGAGTAGAGCAGTCAGAGAAGCCATATACAAGTCTTTTTAACCCCTGAAATACCGTGCAAGCTGTTTTGGGAGGGGGAACCAGATCTGATAGCAAGAGTCAACTCGCTATCAAAATCCGCTTTCCCTGGATAGAAAGAGTCTGGGGTAAGAAGGAAGAATGGGGATGATTGATACAAAGAGTAGAGCAGTCAGAGAAGCCATATACAAGTGTTTTTAACCCCTGAAATGCTGTGGAAGCTATATTGGGAGGGGGAACCAGATCCGATAGCAATAGTCAACTCGCTATCAAAATCCGATTCCCCTGGATAGAAAGAGTCTGGGGTAAGAAAGAAGAGTGAGGATGATTGATACAAAGAGTAGAGCAGTCAGAGAAGCCATATACAAGTCTTTTTAACCCCTGAAATACCGTGCAAGCTGTTTTGGGAGGGGGAACCAGATCTGATAGCAAGAGTCAACTCGCTATCAAAATCCGCTTTCCCTGGATAGAAAGAGTCTGGGGTAAGAAGGAAGAATGGGGATGATTGATACAAAGAGTAGAGCAGTCAGAGAAGCCATATACAAGTGTTTTTAACCCTTGAAATGCTGTGGAAGCTATATTGGGAGGGGGGAACCAGATTCGATAGCAATAGTCAGCTTGCTATCAAAATCCGCTTCCCCTGGACAGAAAGGGTCTGGGGTAAGAAGGAAGAGTGAGGATGATTTATACAAAGAGTAGAGCAGTCAGAGAAGCCATATACAAGTCTTTTTAACCCCTGAAATACCGTGCAAGCTGTTTTGGGAGGGGGAACCAGATCTGATAGCAAGAGTCAACTCGCTATCAAAATCCGCTTTCCCTGGATAGAAAGAGTCTGGGGTAAGAAGGAAGAATGGGGATGATTGATACAAAGAGTAGAACAGTCAGAGAAGCCATATACAAGTGTTTTTAACCCTTGAAATGCTGTGGAAGCTATATTGGGAGGGGGGAACCAGATTCGATAGCAATAGTCAGCTTGCTATCAAAATCCGCTTCCCCTGGACAGAAAGGGTCTGGGGTAAAAAGGAAGAATGGGGATGATTTATACAAAGAGTAGAGCAGTCAGAGAAGCCATATACAAGTCTTTTTAACCCCTGAAATACCGTGCAAGCTGTTTTGGGAGGGGGAACCAGATCTGATAGCAAGAGTCAACTCGCTATCAAAATCCGCTTTCCCTGGATAGAAAGAGTCTGGGGTAAGAAGGAAGAATGGGGATGATTGATACAAAGAGTAGAACAGTCAGAGAAGCCATATACAAGTGTTTTTAACCCCTGAAATGCTGTGGAAGCTATATTGGGAGGGGGAACCAGATCCGATAGCAAGAGTCAACTCGCTATCAAAATCCGCTTCCCCTGGATAGAAAGAGTCTGGGGTAAGAAAGAAGAGTGAGGATGATTTATACAAAGAGTAGAACAGTCAGAGAAGCCATATACAAGTGTTTTTAACCCTTGAAATGCTGTGGAAGCTATATTGGGAGGGGGAACCAGATTCGATAGCAATAGTCAGCTTGCTATCAAAATCCGCTTCCCCTGGACAGAAAGGGTCTGGGGTAAGAAAGAAGAGTGAGGATGATTTATACAAAGAGTAGAGCAGCAGAGAAGCCATATACAAGTCTTTTTAACCCCTGAAATACCGTGCAAGCTGTTTTGGGAGGGGGAACCAGATCTGATAGCAATAGTCAACTCGCTATCAAAATCCGCTTCCCCTGGATAGAAAGAGTCTGGGGTAAGAAGGAAGAATGGGGATGATTGATACAAAGAGTAGAGCAGTTAGAGAAGCCATATACAAGTGTTTTTAACCCTTGAAATGCTGTGGAAGCTATATTGGGAGGGGGGAACCAGATTCGATAGCAATAGTCAGCTTGCTATCAAAATCCGCTTCCCCTGGACAGAAAGGGTCTGGGGTAAGAAAGAAGAGTGAGGATGATTTTTACAAAGAGTAGAACAGTCAGAGAAGCCATATACAAGTGTTTTTAACCCTTGAAATGCTGTGGAAGCTATATTGGGAGGGGGAACCAGATTCGATAGCAAAAGTCAGCTTGCTATCAAAATCCGCTTCCACTGGACAGAAAGGGTCTGGGGTAAGAAGGAAGAGTGAGGATGATTGATACAAAGAGTAGAACAGTCAGAGAAGCCATATACAAGTGTTTTTAACCCTTGAAATGCTGTGGAAGATATATTGGGAGGGGGAACCAGATTCGATAGCAATAGTCAGCTTGCTATCAAAATCCGCTTCCCCTGGACAGAAAGGGTCTGGGGTAAGAAAGAAGAGTGAGGATGATTTATACAAAGAGTAGAGCAGTCAGAGAAGCCATATACAAGTGTTTTTAACCCCTGAAATGCTGTGGAAGCTATATTGGGAGGGGGAACCAGATCCGATAGCAAGAGTCAACTCGCTATCAAAATCCGCTTCCCCTGGACAGAAAGGGTCTGGGGTAAGAAAGAAGAGTGAGGATGATTTATACAAAGAGTAGAACAGTCAGAGAAGCCATATACAAGTGTTTTTAACCCCTGAAATACCGTGCAAGCTGTTTTGGGAGGGGGAACCAGATCTGATAGCATGAGTCAGCTTGCTATCAAAATCCGCTTCCCCTGGATAGAAAGGGTCTGGGGTAAGAAGGAAGAGTGAGGATGATTTATACAAAGAGTAGAGCAGTCAGAGAAGCCATATACAAGTGTTTTTAACCCTTGAAATGCTGTGGAAGCTATATTGGGAGGGGGAACCAGATTTGATAGCAAAAGTCAGCTTGCTATCAAAATCCGATTCCCCTGGACAGAAAGAGTCTGGGGTAAGAAAGAAGAGTGAGGATGATTGATACAAAGAGTAGAGCAGTCAGAGAAGCCATATACAAGTGTTTTTAACCCTTGAAATGCTGTGGAAGCTATTTTGGGAGGGGGAACCAGATCCGATAGCAAGAGTCAGCTTGCTATCAAAATCCGCTTCCCCTGGACAGAAAGGGTCTGGGGTAAGAAAGAAGAGTGAGGATGATTTATACAAAGAGTAGAGCAGTCAGAGAAGCCATATACAAGTGTTTTTAACCCCTGAAATACCGTGCAAGCTGTTTTGGGAGGGGGAACCAGATCTGATAGCAAGAGTCAACTCGCTATCAAAATCCGCTTCCCCTGGATAGAAAGAGTCTGGGGTAAGAAAGAAGAGTGAGGATGATTGATACAAAGAGTAGAACAGTCAGAGAAGCCATATACAAGTGTTTTTAACCCCTGAAATGCTGTGGAAGCTATATTGGGAGGGGGAACCAGATCCGATAGCAAGAGTCAACTCGCTATCAAAATCCGCTTCCCCTGGACAGAAAGAGTCTGGGGTAAGAAGGAAGAGTGAGGATGATTTATACAAAGAGTAGAGCAGTCAGAGAAGCCATATACAAGTGTTTTTAACCCCTGAAATACCGTGCAAGCTGTTTTGGGAGGGGGAACCAGATCTGATAGCAAGAGTCAACTCGCTATCAAAATCCGCTTTCCCTGGATAGAAAGAGTCTGGGGTAAGAAGGAAGAATGGGGATGATTGATACAAAGAGTAGAGCAGTCAGAGAAGCCATATACAAGTGTTTTTAACCCCTGAAATGCTGTGGAAGCTATATTGGGAGGGGGAACCAGATCCGATAGCAAGAGTCAACTCGCTATCAAAATCCGCTTCCCCTGGATAGAAAGAGTCAGGGGTAAGAAAGAAGAGTGAGGATGATTGATACAAAGAGTAGAGCAGTCAGAGAAGCCATATACAAGTGTTTTTAACCCTTGAAATGCTGTGGAAGCTATATTGGGAGGGGGAACCAGATTCGATAGCAATAGTCAGCTTGCTATCAAAATCCGCTTCCCTTGGACAGAAAGGGTCTGGGTTAAGAAAGAAGAGTGAGGATGATTGATACAAAGAGTAGAGCAGTCAGAGAAGCCATATACAAGTGTTTTTAACCCTTGAAATGCTGTGGAAGCTATATTGGGAGGGGGAACCAGATTCGATAGCAATAGTCAACTCGCTATCAAAATCCGCTTCCCCTGGATAGAAAGAGTCTGGGGTAAGAAGGAAGAATGGGGATGATTGATACAAAGAGTAGAGCAGTCAGAGAAGCCATATACAAGTGTTTTTAACCCCTGAAATACCGTGCAAGCTGTTTTGGGAGGGGGAACCAGATTCGATAGCAATAGTCAGCTTGCTATCAAAATCAGCTTCCCCTGGATAGAAAGAGTCTGGGGTAAGAAGGAAGAATGGGGATGATTGATACAAAGAGTAGAGCAGTCAGAGAAGCCATATACAAGTGTTTTTAACCCTTGAAATGATGTGGAAGCTATATTGGCAGGGGGAACCAGATTCGATAGCAATAGTCAGCTTGCTATCAAAATCCGCTTCCCCTGGACAGAAAGGGTCTGGGGTAAGAAAGAAGAGTGAGGATGATTTATACAAAGAGTAGAACAGTCAGAGAAGCCATATACAAGTGTTTTTAACCCTTGAAATGCTGTGGAAGCTATATTGGGAGGGGGAACCAGATTCGATAGCAATAGTCAGCTTGCTATCAAAATCCGCTTCCCCTGGACAGAAAGGGTCTGGGGTAAGAAAGAAGAGTGAGGATGATTTATACAAAGAGTAGAGCAGTCAGAGAAGCCATATACAAGTCTTTTTAACCCCTGAAATACCGTGCAAGCTGTTTTGGGAGGGGGAACCAGATCTGATAGCAAGAGTCAACTCGCTATCAAAATCCGCTTCCCCTGGACAGAAAGGGTCTGGGGTAAAAAGGAAGAGTGAGGATGATTTATACAAAGAGTAGAGCAGTCAGAGAAGCCATATACAAGTGTTTTTAACCCTTGAAATGCTGTGGAAGCTATATTGGGAGGGGGAACCAGATCCGATAGCAAGAGTCAACTCGCTATCAAAATCCGCTTCCCCTGGATAGAAAGAGTCTGGGGTAAGAAGGAAGAATGGGGATGATTGATACAAAGAGTAGAGCAGTTAGAGAAGCCATATACAAGTGTTTTTAACCCCTGAAATGCTGTGGAAGCTATATTGGGAGGGGGAACCAGATTCGATAGCAATAGTCAGCTTGCTATCAAAATCCGATTCCCCTGGACAGAAAGGGTCTGGGGTAAGAAGGAAGAGTGAGGATGATTTATACAAAGAGTAGAGCAGTCAGAGAAGCCATATACAAGTCTTTTTAACCCCTGAAATACCGTGCAAACTGTTTTGGGAGGGGGAACCAGATCTGATAGCAAGAGTCAACTCGCTATCAAAATCCGCTTCCCCTGGATAGAAAGAGTCTGGGGTAAGAAGGAAGAATGGGGATGATTGATACAAAGAGTAGAGCAGTCAGAGAAGCCATATACAAGTGTTTTTAACCCTTGAAATGATGTGGAAGCTATATTGGCAGGGGGAACCAGATTCGATAGCAATAGTCAGCTTGCTATCAAAATCCGCTTCCCCTGGACAGAAAGGGTCTGGGGTAAGAAAGAAGAGTGAGGATGATTTATACAAAGAGTAGAACAGTCAGAGAAGCCATATACAAGTGTTTTTAACCCTTGAAATGCTGTGGAAGCTATATTGGGAGGGGGAACCAGATTCGATAGCAATAGTCAGCTTGCTATCAAAATCCGCTTCCCCTGGACAGAAAGGGTCTGGGGTAAGAAAGAAGAGTGAGGATGATTTATACAAAGAGTAGAGCAGTCAGAGAAGCCATATACAAGTCTTTTTAACCCCTGAAATACCGTGCAAGCTGTTTTGGGAGGGGGAACCAGATCTGATAGCAAGAGTCAACTCGCTATCAAAATCCGCTTCCCCTGGACAGAAAGGGTCTGGGGTAAAAAGGAAGAGTGAGGATGATTTATACAAAGAGTAGAGCAGTCAGAGAAGCCATATACAAGTGTTTTTAACCCTTGAAATGCTGTGGAAGCTATATTGGGAGGGGGAACCAGATTCGATAGCAATAGTCAGCTTGCTATCAAAATCCGATTCCCCTGGACAGAAAGGGTCTGGGGTAAGAAGGAAGAGTGAGGATGATTTATACAAAGAGTAGAGCAGTCAGAGAAGCCATATACAAGTCTTTTTAACCCCTGAAATACCGTGCAAACTGTTTTGGGAGGGGGAACCAGATCTGATAGCAAGAGTCAACTCGCTATCAAAATCCGCTTCCCCTGGATAGAAAGAGTCTGGGGTAAGAAGGAAGAATGGGGATGATTGATACAAAGAGTAGAGCAGTCAGAGAAGCCATATACAAGTCTTTTTAACCCCTGAAATACCGTGCAAGCTGTTTTGGGAGGGGGAACCAGATCTGATAGCAAGAGTCAACTCGCTATCAAAATCCGCTTCCCCTGGACAGAAAGGGTCTGGGGTAAGAAAGAAGAGTGAGGATGATTTATACAAAGAGTAGAACAGTCAGAGAAGCCATATACAAGTGTTTTTAACCCCTGAAATGCTGTGGAAGCTATATTGGGAGGGGGAACCAGATTCGATAGCAATAGTCAGCTTGCTATCAAAATCCGCTTCCCCTGGACAGAAAGGGTCTGGGGTAAGAAAGAAGAGTGAGGATGATTTATACAAAGAGTAGAGCAGTCAGAGAAGCCATATACAAGTCTTTTTAACCCCTGAAATACCGTGCAAGCTGTTTTGGGAGGGGGAACCAGATTCGATAGCAATAGTCAACTCGCTATCAAAATCCGCTTCCCCTGGATAGAAAGGGTCTGGGGTAAGAAAGAAGAGTGAGGATGATTTATACAAAGAGTAGAGCAGCAGAGAAGCCATATACAAGTCTTTTTAACCCCTGAAATACCGTGCAAGCTGTTTTGGGAGGGGGAACCAGATCTGATAGCAAGAGTCAACTCGCTATCAAAATCCGCTTCCCCTGGATAGAAAGAGTCTGGGGTAAGAAAGAAGAATGGGGATGATTGATACAAAGAGTAGAGCAGTCAGAGAAGCCATATACAAGTCTTTTTAACCCCTGAAATACCGTGCAAGCTGTTTTGGGAGGGGGAACCAGATCTGATAGCATGAGTCAACTCGCTATCAAAATCCGCTTCCCCTGGATAGAAAGAGTCTGGGGTAAGAAAGAAGAGTGAGGATGATTTTTACAAAGAGTAGAGCAGTCACAGAAGCCATATACAAGTGTTTTTAACCCCTGAAATGCTGTGGAAGCTATATTGGGAGGGGGAACCAGATTCGATAGCAATAGTCAGCTTGCTATCAAAATCCGCTTCCCCTGGACAGAAAGGGTCTGGGGTAAGAAAGAAGAGTGAGGATGATTTATACAAAGAGTAGAGCAGTCAGAGAAGCCATATACAAGTCTTTTTAACCCCTGAAATACCGTGCAAGCTGTTTTGGGAGGGGGAACCAGATTCGATAGCAATAGTCAACTCGCTATCAAAATCCGCTTCCCCTGGATAGAAAGGGTCTGGGGTAAGAAAGAAGAGTGAGGATGATTTATACAAAGAGTAGAGCAGTCAGAGAAGCCATATACAAGTGTTTTTAACCCTTGAAATGCTGTGGAAGCTATATTGGGAGGGGGAACCAGATTCGATAGCAATAGTCAGCTTGCTATCAAAATCCGCTTCCCCTGGATAGAAAGAGTCTGGGGTAAGAAGGAAGAATGGGGATGATTGATACAAAGAGTAGAGCAGTCAGAGAAGCCATATACAAGTGTTTTTAACCCCTGAAATGCTGTGGAAGCTATATTGGGAGGGGGAACCAGATCCGATAGCAATAGTCAGCTTGCTATCAAAATCCGCTTCCCCTGGATAGAAAGGGTCTGGGGTAAGAAGGAACAGTGAGGATGATTTATACAAAGAGTAGAACAGTCAGAGAAGCCATATACAAGTGTTTTTAACCCCTGAAATGCTGTGGAAGCTATATTGGGAGGGGGAACCAGATCCGATAGCAAGAGTCAGCTTGCTATCAAAATCCGCTTCCCCTGGATAGAAAGAGTCTGGGGTAAGAAAGAAGAGTGAGGATGATTTATACAAAGAGTAGAGCAGTCAGAGAAGCCATATACAAGTGTTTTTAACCCCTGAAATACCGTGCAAGCTGTTTTGGGAGGGGGAACCAGATCTGATAGCAAGAGTCAACTCGCTATCAAAATCCGCTTTCCCTGGATAGAAAGAGTCTGGGGTAAGAAGGAAGAATGGGGATGATTGATACAAAGAGTAGAGCAGTCAGAGAAGCCATATACAAGTGTTTTTAACCCTTGAAATGCTGTGGAAGCTATATTGGGAGGGGGAACCAGATTCGATAGCAATAGTCAGCTTGCTATCAAAATCCGCTTCCCCTGGACAGAAAGGGTCTGGGGTAAGAAAGAAGAGTGAGGATGATTTATACAAAGAGTAGAGCAGTCAGAGAAGCCATATACAAGTGTTTTTAACCCCTGAAATGCTGTGGAAGCTATATTGGGAGGGGGAACCAGATCCGATAGCAAGAGTCAACTCGCTATCAAAATCCGCTTTCCCTGGATAGAAAGAGTCTGGGGTAAGAAAGAAGAGTGAGGATGATTGATACAAAGAGTAGAACAGTCAGAGAAGCCATATACAAGTGTTTTTAACCCTTGAAATGCTGTGGAAGCTATATTGGGAGGGGGAACCAGATTCGATAGCAATAGTCAGCTTGCTATCAAAATCCGCTTCCCCTGGACAGAAAGGGTCTGGGGTAAGAAAGAAGAGTGAGGATGATTTATACAAAGAGTAGAACAGTCAGAGAAGCCATATACAAGTCTTTTTAACCCCTGAAATACCGTGCAAGCTGTTTTGGGAGGGGGAACCAGATCTGATAGCAAGAGTCAACTCGCTATCAAAATCCGCTTCCCCTGGATAGAAAGAGTCTGGGGTAAGAAGGAAGAATGGGGATGATTGATACAAAGAGTAGAGCAGTCAGAGAAGCCATATACAAGTGTTTTTAACCCCTGAAATGCTGTGGAAGCTATATTGGGAGGGGGAACCAGATCTGATAGCAAGAGTCAACTCGCTATCAAAATCCGCTTCCCCTGGATAGAAAGAGTCAGGGGTAAGAAAGAAGAGTGAGGATGATTTATACAAAGAGTAGAACAGTCAGAGAAGCCATATACAAGTCTTTTTAACCCCTGAAATACCGTGCAAGCTGTTTTGGGAGGGGGAACCAGATCTGATAGCAAGAGTCAACTCGCTATCAAAATCCGCTTCCCCTGGACAGAAAGGGTCTGGGGTAAGAAGGAAGAGTGAGGATGATTTATACAAAGAGTAGAGCAGTCAGAGAAGCCATATACAAGTCTTTTTAACCCTTGAAATACCGTGCAAGCTGTTTTGGGAGGGGGAACCAGATCTGATAGCAAGAGTCAACTCGCTATCAAAATCCGCTTCCCCTGGATAGAAAGAGTCTGGGGTAAGAAGGAAGAGTGAGGATGATCGATACAAAGAGTAGAGCAGTCAGAGAAGCCATATACAAGTGTTTTTAACCCTTGAAATGATGTGGAAGCTATATTGTGAGGGGGAACCAGATCCGATAGCAATAGTCAGCTTGCTATCAAAATCCGCTTCCCCTGGACAGAAAGGGTCTGGGGTAAGAAAGAAGAGTGAGGATGATTTATACAAAGAGTAGAACAGTCAGAGAAGCCATATACAAGTGTTTTTAACCCTTGAAATGCTGTGGAAGCTATATTGGGAGGGGGAACCAGATTCGATAGCAATAGTCAGCTTGCTATCAAAATCCGCTTCCCCTGGACAGAAAGGGTCTGGGGTAAGAAAGAAGAGTGAGGATGATTTATACAAAGAGTAGAGCAGTCAGAGAAGCCATATACAAGTCTTTTTAACCCCTGAAATACCGTGCAAGCTGTTTTGGGAGGGGGAACCAGATCTGATAGCAAGAGTCAACTCGCTATCAAAATCCGCTTCCCCTGGATAGAAAGAGTCTGGGGTAAGAAGGAAGAATGGGGATGATTGATACAAAGAGTAGAGCAGTCAGAGAAGCCATATACAAGTCTTTTTAACCCCTGAAATACCGTGCAAACTGTTTTGGGAGGGGGAACCAGATCTGATAGCAAGAGTCAACTCGCTATCAAAATCCGCTTCCCCTGGATAGAAAGAGTCTGGGGTAAGAAGGAAGAATGGGGATGATTGATACAAAGAGTAGAGCAGTCAGAGAAGCCATATACAAGTGTTTTTAACCCTTGAAATGATGTGGAAGCTATTTTGGGAGGGGGAACCAGATTCGATAGCAATAGTCAACTTGCTATCAAAATCCGCTTCCCCTGGACAGAAAGGGTCTGGGGTAAGAAGGAAGAGTGAGGATGATTTATACAAAGAGTAGAGCAGTCAGAGAAGCCATATACAAGTCTTTTTAACCCCTGAAATACCGTGCAAGCTGTTTTGGGAGGGGGAACCAGATCTGATAGCAAGAGTCAACTCGCTATCAAAATCCGCTTCCCCTGGATAGAAAGAGTCTGGGGTAAGAAAGAAGAGTGAGGATGATTTATACAAAGAGTAGAGCAGTCAGAGAAGCCATATACAAGTCTTTTTAACCCCTGAAATACCGTGCAAGCTGTTTTGGGAGGGGGAACCAGATCTGATAGCAAGAGTCAACTCGCTATCAAAATCCGCTTCCCCTGGATAGAAAGAGTCTGGGGTAAGAAAGAAGAGTGAGGATGATTTATACAAAGAGTAGAACAGTCAGAGAAGCCATATACAAGTGTTTTTAACCCCTGAAATGCTGTGGAAGCTATATTGGGAGGGGGAACCAGATTCGATAGCAATAGTCAGCTTGCTATCAAAATCCGCTTCCCCTGGACAGAAAGGGTCTGGGGTAAGAAAGAAGAGTGAGGATGATTTATACAAAGAGTAGAGCAGTCAGAGAAGCCATATACAAGTCTTTTTAACCCCTGAAATACCGTGCAAGCTGTTTTGGGAGGGGGAACCAGATTCGATAGCAATAGTCAACTCGCTATCAAAATCCGCTTCCCCTGGATAGAAAGGGTCTGGGGTAAGAAAGAAGAATGGGGATGATTGATACAAAGAGTAGAGCAGTCAGAGAAGCCATATACAAGTGTTTTTAACCCTTGAAATGCTGTGGAAGCTATATTGGGAGGGGGAAACAGATCCGATAGCAAGAGTCAACTCGCTATCAAAATCCGCTTCCCCTGGATAGAAAGAGTCTGGGGTAAGAAGGAAGAATGGGGATGATTTATACAAAGAGTAGAGCAGTCAGAGAAGCCATATACAAGTGTTTTTAACCCCTGAAATGCTGTGGAAGCTATATTGGGAGGGGGAAACAGATCCGATAGCAAGAGTCAACTCGCTATCAAAATCCGCTTCCCCTGGACAGAAAGAGTCTGGGGTAAGAAGGAAGAGTGAGGATGATTTATACAAAGAGTAGAGCAGTCAGAGAAGCCATATACAAGTCTTTTTAACCCCTGAAATACCGTGCAAGCTGTTTTGGGAGGGGGAACCAGATCTGATAGCAAGAGTCAACTCGCTATCAAAATCCGCTTCCCCTGGACAGAAAGGGTCTGGGGTAAAAAGGAAGAATGGGGATGATTTATACAAAGAGTAGAGCAGTCAGAGAAGCCATATACAAGTGTTTTTAACCCCTGAAATACCGTGCAAGCTGTTTTGGGAGGGGGAACCAGATTCGATAGCAATAGTCAGCTTGCTATCAAAATCAGCTTCCCCTGGATAGAAAGAGTCTGGGGTAAGAAGGAAGAATGGGGATGATTGATACAAAGAGTAGAACAGTCAGAGAAGCCATATACAAGTGTTTTTAACCCTTGAAATGCTGTGGAAGCTATATTGGGAGGGGGAACCAGATCCGATAGCAATAGTCAGCTTGCTATCAAAATCCGCTTCCCCTGGACAGAAAGGGTCTGGGGTAAGAAAGAAGAGTGAGGATGATTTATACAAAGAGTAGAACAGTCAGAGAAGCCATATACAAGTGTTTTTAACCCTTGAAATGCTGTGGAAGCTATATTGGGAGGGGGAACCAGATTCGATAGCAATAGTCAGCTTGCTATCAAAATCCGCTTCCCCTGGACAGAAAGGGTCTGGGGTAAGAAAGAAGAGTGAGGATGATTTATACAAAGAGTAGAACAGTCAGAGAAGCCATATACAAGTGTTTTTAACCCTTGAAATGCTGTGGAAGCTATATTGGGAGGGGGAACCAGATCCGATAGCAATAGTCAACTCGCTATCAAAATCCGCTTCCCCTGGACAGAAAGAGTCTGGGGTAAGAAGGAAGAGTGAGGATGATTTATACAAAGAGTAGAGCAGTCAGAGAAGCCATATACAAGTGTTTTTAACCCTTGAAATGCTGTGGAAGCTATATTGGGAGGGGGAACCAGATTCGATAGCAATAGTCAGCTTGCTATCAAAATCCGCTTCCCCTGGATAGAAAGAGTCTGGGGTAAGAAGGAAGAATGGGGATGATTTATACAAAGAGTAGAGCAGTCAGAGAAGCCATATACAAGTCTTTTTAACCCCTGAAATACCGTGCAAGCTGTTTTGGGAGGGGGAACCAGATCTGATAGCAAGAGTCAACTCGCTATCAAAATCCGCTTTCCCTGGATAGAAAGAGTCTGGGGTAAGAAGGAAGAATGGGGATGATTGATACAAAGAGTAGAACAGTCAGAGAAGCCATATACAAGTGTTTTTAACCCTTGAAATGCTGTGGAAGCTATATTGGGAGGGGGAACCAGATTCGATAGCAATAGTCAGCTTGCTATCAAAATCCGCTTCCCCTGGACAGAAAGGGTCTGGGGTAAGAAAGAAGAGTGAGGATGATTTATACAAAGAGTAGAGCAGTCAGAGAAGCCATATACAAGTCTTTTTAACCCCTGAAATACCGTGCAAGCTGTTTTGGGAGGGGGAACCAGATCCGATAGCAAGAGTCAACTCGCTATCAAAATCCGCTTCCCCTGGATAGAAAGAGTCTGGGGTAAGAAGGAAGAATGGGGATGATTGATACAAAGAGTAAAGCAGTCAGAGAAGCCATATACAAGTGTTTTTAACCCCTGAAATGCTGTGGAAGCTATATTGGGAGGGGGAACCAGATCCGATAGCAAGAGTCAACTCGCTATCAAAATCCGCTTCCCCTGGACAGAAAGGGTCTGGGGTAAGAAAGAAGAGTGAGGATGATTTATACAAAGAGTAGAGCAGTCAGAGAAGCCATATACAAGTCTTTTTAACCCCTGAAATACCGTGCAAGCTGTTTTGGGAGGGGGAACCAGATCTGATAGCAAGAGTCAACTCGCTATCAAAATCCGCTTCCCCTGGACAGAAAGGGTCTGGGGTAAGAAAGAAGAGTGAGGATGATTTATACAAAGAGTAGAACAGTCAGAGAAGCCATATACAAGTGTTTTTAACCCTTGAAATGCTGTGGAAGCTATATTGGGAGGGGGAACCAGATTCGATAGCAATAGTCAGCTTGCTATCAAAATCCGCTTCCCCTGGACAGAAAGGGTCTGGGGTAAGAAAGAAGAGTGAGGATGATTTATACAAAGAGTAGAGCAGTCAGAGAAGCCATATACAAGTCTTTTTAACCCCTGAAATACCGTGCAAGCTGTTTTGGGAGGGGGAACCAGATCTGATAGCAAGAGTCAACTCGCTATCAAAATCCGCTTCCCCTGGATAGAAAGAGTCTGGGGTAAGAAGGAAGAATGGGGATGATTGATACAAAGAGTAGAGCAGTCAGAGAAGCCATATACAAGTCTTTTTAACCCCTGAAATGCTGTGGAAGCTATATTGGGAGGGGGAACCAGATCCGATAGCAAGAGTCAACTCGCTATCAAAATCCGCTTCCCCTGGACAGAAAGAGTCTGGGGTAAGAAAGAAGAGTGAGGATGATTTATACAAAGAGTAGAGCAGTCAGAGAAGCCATATACAAGTGTTTTTAACCCTTGAAATGCTGTGGAAGCTATATTGGGAGGGGGAACCAGATCCGATAGCAAGAGTCAACTCGCTATCAAAATCCGCTTCCCCTGGATAGAAAGAGTCTGGGATAAGAAGGAAGAATGGGGATGATTGATACAAAGAGTAGAGCAGTCAGAGAAGCCATATACAAGTGTTTTTAACCCCTGAAATGCTGTGGAAGCTATATTGGGAGGGGGAACCAGATCCGATAGCAAGAGTCAACTCGCTATCAAAATCCGCTTCCCCTGGATAGAAAGAGTCAGGGGTAAGAAAGAAGAGTGAGGATGATTTATACAAAGAGTAGAACAGTCAGAGAAGCCATATACAAGTCTTTTTAACCCCTGAAATACCGTGCAAGCTGTTTTGGGAGGGGGAACCAGATCTGATAGCAAGAGTCAACTCGCTATCAAAATCCGCTTCCCCTGGACAGAAAGGGTCTGGGGTAAGAAAGAAGAGTGAGGATGATTTATACAAAGAGTAGAACAGTCAGAGAAGCCATATACAAGTCTTTTTAACCCCTGAAATACCGTGCAAGCTGTTTTGGGAGGGGGAACCAGATCTGATAGCAAGAGTCAACTCGCTATCAAAATCCGCTTCCCCTGGACAGAAAGGGTCTGGGGTAAGAAGGAAGAGTGAGGATGATTTATACAAAGAGTAGAGCAGTCAGAGAAGCCATATACAAGTGTTTTTAACCCTTGAAATGATGTGGAAGCTATTTTGGGAGGGGGAACCAGATTCGATAGCAAT